>NC_134297.1:8046159-8355627 GCF_949628215.1 Phalacrocorax aristotelis | reverse complement strand
CCGGCGCTCGGAATGGAGTGCCGCGTTGAATCCGGACCAGATCCGGACCCCGGAATGGCGTGCCGCAGAAAAACCGGGCCGGATCCGGCCTCCGGAATGGAGTGCCGCGGAAAAACCGGACCGGATCCGGCCATCGGAATGGACTGCCGCGGAAAAACCGGACAGGATCCAGCCCCGGAATGGACTGCTGCGGAAAATCCGGACAGGATCCGGCCCACAGAATGGAGTGTCGCGGAAAAACCTGACCGGATCCGGCCCCCGGAATGGACTGCCGTGGAAAAACCGGACCGGATCCGGACCCCGGAATGGAGTGCCGCGGAAAAAGCGGACCAGATCCGGCCCCCGGAATGGCGTGTCGCGGAAAAACCGTACCGGGTCCGGCCCCCGGAATGGACTGCCGCGGAAAAACCGGACCGGATCCGGCCCCCGGAATGGAGTGCCGCGGAAACTCCGGACCGGATCCGGCCCTGGAATGGCGTGCGGTGGAACAACCGGACCAGATCCGGCCACTGGAACGGACTGCCGCGGAAAAGACGGACCAGATCCAGGCCGCGGAAAAACAGGACCGGATCCGGCCTCCGAAACGGTGTGCCGCGGAAAAACCGGACCGGATCCGGCCCCCGGAACGGCGTGCCGCAGAAAAACTGGACCCGATCTGGCCTCCGAAACGGCGTGCCGCAGTAAAACCAGACCGGATCCGACCCCCGGAACGGACTGCCTCGGAAAAACCGGACCGGATCCGACCCCCGGAATGGCGTGCCGTGGAACAACCGGACCGGATCCGGCCACCGGAATGCAGTGCCGCGGAAAAACCGGACAGGATCCGGCCCCCGGAATTGACTGCCGCGGAAAAACGGGAACGGATCCAGCCCCCGGAATAGAGTGCCGTGGAAAAACCGGACCGGATCCGACCCCCGGAATGGACTGCCACGGAAAAACCAGACCGGATCCGGCCCCTGGAACGGACTGCCGCGAAAAACCGGACCGGATCCGGCCCTCGGAAAAACCGGACCAGATCCGGCCCCCAGAACGGCGAGCCGCGGAAAAACCGGACCGGATCCGGCGCCCGGAATGGCGTGCTGCAGAAAATCCGGACCGGATCCGGCCTCCGAAATGGAGTGCCGCGGAAAATCCGGACCGGATCCGGCCAACGGAATGGCGTGCCGCGGAAAAACCGGACCGGATCCAGCCCCCGGAATGGAGTGCCGCGGAAAATCCGGACCGGATCCGGCCACCGGAATGGACTGCCGTGGAAAAACCGGACCGGATCCGGCCAACGGAATGGCGTGCCGCGGAAAAGACGGACCTGCTCCGGCCCCGGAAAAACCGGACCGGATCCGGCCCCCGGAATGGCGTTTTGCAGAAAAACCAGACCGGATCTGGCCTCCGAAATGGAGTGCAGCGGAAAAACCGGACAGGATCTGGCCCCCGGAATGGCGTGCCGCAGAAAAAGCGGACCGGATCCGGCCCCCGGAATGGCGTGCCACGGAATAACCGGACAGGATCTGGCCCCTGGAATGGCGTTTCGCGGAAAAACCAGACCGGATCCGGCCCTGGGAATGGACTGCCGCGGAAAAACCGGACCGGATCCAGCCCCCGGAATGGCGTGCCGCGGAAAAACCGGACCAGATCCGGCCACCGGAATGGCGTGCCGCGGAAAAAGCGGACCGGATCCGGCCCCCGGAATGGAGTGCCACGGAAAATCCGGACCGGATCCGGCCCTTGGAATGGAGTGCCGCGGAAAAACCGGACCGGATCCGGCCCTGGGAATGGACTGCCGCGGAAATTCCGGACCGGATCCAGCCCCCGGAATGGAGTGTCGTGGAAAAACTGGACCGGATCCGGCCCCCGTATTGGCGTGCGACGGAAAAACCGGACGGGATCCGGCCCCCGGAATGGACTGCCGCGGAAAATCCGGAACGAATCCGGCCCCCGGAATGGCATTTCGCGGAAAAAATGAACTGGATCCGGCCTCCGAAACGGCGTGCCGCGGAAAAACCGGGCCGGATCCGGCCTCCGAAACGGCGTGCCGCGGAAAAACCGGGCCGGATCCGGCCTCCGAAACGGCGTGCCGCCGAAAAACCGGGCCGGATCCGGCCTCCGAAACGGCGTGCCGCGGAAAAACCGGGCCGGATCCGGCCTCCGAAACGGCGTGCCGCCGAAAAACCGGGCCGGATCCGGCCTCCGAAACGGCGTGCCGCCGAAAAACCGGGCCGGATCCGGCCTCCGAAACGGCGTGCCGCGGAAAAACCGTGCCGGATCCGGCCTCCGAAACGGCGTGCCGCGGAAAAACCGGGCCGGATCCGGCCTCCGAAACGGCGTGCCGCGGAGAATCCGGACCGGATCCGGCGCTCGGAATGGAGTGACGCGTTGAATCCGGACCGGATCCGGCCCCCGGAATGGCGTGCCGCAGAAAAACCGGGCCGGATCCGGCCTCCGGAATGGCGTGCCGCGGAAAAACCGGACCGGATCCGGCCCCCGGAATGGACTGCCGCGGAAAAACCGGACAGGATCCGGCCCCCGCAACGGACTGCCGCAGAAAAACTGGACCAGATCCGACCCCCGGAATGGCGTGCCGTGGAACAACCGGACCGGATCCGGCCACCGGAATGGAGTGCCGCGGAAAAACCGGACAGGATCCGGGCCCCGGAAAAACCGGACCGGATCCGGCCCTGGGAATGGACTGCCGCGGAAATTCCGGACCGGATCCAGCCCCCGGAATGGAGTGTCGCGGAAAAACTGGACCGGATCCGGCCTCCGAAACGGCGTGCCGAGGAAAAACCGGACGGGATCCGGCCCCCGGAATGGCATTTCGCGGAAAAAATGGACCGGATCCGGCCCCCGGAATGGACTGCCGCGGAAAAACCGGGCCGGATCCGGCCTCCGAAACGGCGTGCCGCGGAAAAACCGGGCCGGATCCGGCCTCCGAAACGGCGTGCCGCCGAAAAACCGGGCCGGATCCGGCCTCCGAAACGGCGTGCCGCCGAAAAAGCGGGCCGGATCCGGCCTCCGAAACGGCGTGCCGCCGAGAAACCGGGCCGGATCCGGCCTCCGAAACGGCGTGCCGCCGAAAAACCGGGCCGGATCCGGCCTCCGAAACGGCGTGCCGCGGAAAAACCGGGCCGGATCCGGCGCTCGGAATGGAGTGCCGCGTTGAATCCGGACCAGATCCGGACCCCGGAATGGCGTGCCGCAGAAAAACCGGGCCGGATCCGGCCTCCGGAATGGAGTGCCGCGGAAAAACCGGACCGGATCCGGCCATCGGAATGGACTGCCGCGGAAAAACCGGACAGGATCCAGCCCCGGAATGGACTGCTGCGGAAAATCCGGACAGGATCCGGCCCACAGAATGGAGTGTCGCGGAAAAACCTGACCGGATCCGGCCCCCGGAATGGACTGCCGTGGAAAAACCGGACCGGATCCGGACCCCGGAATGGAGTGCCGCGGAAAAAGCGGACCAGATCCGGCCCCCGGAATGGCGTGTCGCGGAAAAACCGTACCGGGTCCGGCCCCCGGAATGGACTGCCGCGGAAAAACCGGACCGGATCCGGCCCCCGGAATGGAGTGCCGCGGAAACTCCGGACCGGATCCGGCCCTGGAATGGCGTGCGGTGGAACAACCGGACCAGATCCGGCCACTGGAACGGACTGCCGCGGAAAAGACGGACCAGATCCAGGCCGTGGAAAAACAGGACCGGATCCGGCCTCCGAAACGGTGTGCCGCGGAAAAACCGGACCGGATCCGGCCCCCGGAACGGCGTGCCGCAGAAAAACTGGACCCGATCTGGCCTCCGAAACGGCGTGCCGCAGTAAAACCAGACCGGATCCGACCCCCGGAACGGACTGCCTCGGAAAAACCGGACCGGATCCGACCCCCGGAATGGCGTGCCGTGGAACAACCGGACCGGATCCGGCCACCGGAATGCAGTGCCGCGGAAAAACCGGACAGGATCCGGCCCCCGGAATTGACTGCCGCGGAAAAACGGGAACGGATCCAGCCCCCGGAATAGAGTGCCGTGGAAAAACCGGACCGGATCCGACCCCCGGAATGGACTGCCACGGAAAAACCAGACCGGATCCGGCCCCTGGAACGGACTGCCGCGAAAAACCGGACCGGATCCGGCCCTCGGAAAAACCGGACCAGATCCGGCCCCCAGAACGGCGAGCCGCGGAAAAACCGGACCGGATCCGGCGCCCGGAATGGCGTGCTGCAGAAAATCCGGACCGGATCCGGCCTCCGAAATGGAGTGCCGCGGAAAATCCGGACCGGATCCGGCCAACGGAATGGCGTGCCGCGGAAAAACCGGACCGGATCCAGCCCCCGGAATGGAGTGCCGCGGAAAATCCGGACCGGATCCGGCCACCGGAATGGACTGCCGTGGAAAAACCGGACCGGATCCGGCCAACGGAATGGCGTGCCGCGGAAAAGACGGACCTGCTCCGGCCCCGGAAAAACCGGACCGGATCCGGCCCCCGGAATGGCGTTTTGCAGAAAAACCAGACCGGATCTGGCCTCCGAAATGGAGTGCAGCGGAAAAACCGGACAGGATCTGGCCCCCGGAATGGCGTGCCGCAGAAAAAGCGGACCGGATCCGGCCCCCGGAATGGCGTGCCACGGAATAACCGGACAGGATCTGGCCCCTGGAATGGCGTTTCGCGGAAAAACCGGACCGGATCCGGCCCTGGGAATGGACTGCCGCGGAAAATCCGGACAGGATCCGGCCCCCGGAATGGAGTGCCGCGGAAAATGCGGATCGGATCCGGCCCCCGGAATGGCGTGCCGCGGAAAAACCGGACCGGATCCGGCCCCTGGAATGGACTGCCGCGGAAAAACCGGACCCGATCCGGCCCTTGGAATAGACTGCCGCGGAAAAACCGGACCCGATCCGGCCCCCGGAATGGCGTGCCGCGGAAAAACCATACCGGATCCGGCCCCCAGAATGGACTGCCGCGGAAAAACCGGACCGGATGCAGCCCCCGGAATGGAGTGCCGCGGAAAATCCGGACCGGATCCGACCCCCGGAATGGCGTGCGGTGGATCAACCGGACCAGATCCGGCCACCGGAACGGACTGCCGCGGAAAAGACGGACCTGATCCGGCCCCCGGAAAAACCGGACCGTATCCGGCCCCCGGAATGGAGTGCCGCGGAAAAACCGGACCGGATACGGCCCCCGGAACGGCGTGCCGCAGAAAAACTGGACCGGATCCGGCCCACGGGACGGCGTGCCGCAGTAAAACCAGACCGGATCCGACCCCCGGAACGGACTGCCTCGGAAAAACCGGACCGGATCCGGCCCCCGGAAAAACCGGACCGAATCCGGCCCCCGGAATGGACTGCCGCAGAAAAACCGGACCGGATCCAGCCCCCGGAATGGACTGCCGCGGAAAATCCGGAACGAATCCGGCCCCCGGAATGGCATTTCGCGGAAAAACCGGACCGGATCCGGCCCCCGGAATTGACTGCCGCGGAAAAACAGGAACGGATCCGACCCCCGGAATAGAGTGCCGTGGAAATACCGGACCGGATCCGAGCCCTGGAATGGACTGCCACGGAAAAACCAGACCGGATCCGGCCCCTGGAACGGACTGCTGCGAAAAACCGGACCGGATCCGGCCCTCGGAAAAACCGGACCAGATCCGGCCCCCAGAACGGCGTGCCGCCGAAAAAATGGACCGGATCCGGCGCCCGGAATGGCGTGCCGCAGAAAATCCAGACCGGATCCGGCCTCTGAAATGGAGTGCCGCGGAAAAAGCGGGCCGGATCCGGCCTCCGAAACGGCGTGCCGCCGAAAAACCGGGCCGGAAACGGCCTCCGAAACGGCGTGCCGCCGAAAAACCGGGCCGGATCCGGCCTCCGAAACGGCGTGCCGCCGAAAAACCGGGCCGGATCCGGCCTCCGAAACGGCGTGCCGCGGAAAAACCGGGCCGGATCCGGCCTCCGAAACGGCGTGCCGCGGAAAAACGGGGCCGGATCCGGCCTCCGAAACGGCGTGCCGCGGAAAAACCGGGCCGGATCCGGCCTCCGAAAAGGCGTGCCGCGGAAAAAGCGGGCCGGATCCGGCCTCCGAAACGGCGTGCCGCGGAAAAAGTGGGCCGGATCCGGCCTCCGAAACGGCGTGCCGCCGAAAAAGCGGACCGGATCCGGCCTCCGAAACGGCGTGCCGCCGAAAAAGCGGGCCGGGTCCGGCCTCCGAAACGGCGTGCCGCGGAAAAACCGGGCCGGATCCGGCCTCCGAAACGGCGTGCCGCCGAAAAAGCGGGCCGGATCCTGCCTCCGAAACGGCGTGCCGCGGAAAAAGCGGGCCGGATCCGGCCTCCGAAACGGCGTGCCGCGGAAAAAGCGGGCCGGATCCGGTCTCCGAAACGGCGTGCCGCCGAATAAACGGGCCGGATCCGGCCTCCAAAACGGCGTGCCGCCGAATAAACGGGCCGGATCTGGCCTCCGAAACGGCGTGCCGCGGAAAAAGCGGGCCGGATCCGGCCTCCGAAACGGCGTGCCGCGGAAAAACCGGGCCGGATCCGGCCTCCGAAACGGCGTGCCGCGGAGAATCCGGACCGGATCCGGCACCCGGAATGGCGTGCCGCGGAGAATCCGGACCGGATCCGGCCCCCGGAATGGACTGCCGCGGAGTATCCGAACCGGATCCGGCACCCGGAATGGCGTACCGCGGAAAAACCGGACCGGATCCGGCCCCTCGAATGGACTGCCGCGGAAAAACCGGACCGGATCCAGCCCCGGATTGGAGTGCCGCAGAAAAACCGGACCGGATCCGGCCCCCGGAATGGCGTGCCGCGGAAAAACCGGGCCGGATCCGGCCTCCGAAATGGCGTGCCGCGGAGAATCCGGACCGGATCCGGCCCCCGGAATGGCGTGCCGCTGAGAATCCGGACCGGATCCGGCCCCCGGAATGGACTGCCGCGGAGTATCCGAACCGGATCCGGCCCCCGGAATGGAGTGCCGCGGAAAATGCGGATCGGATCCGGCCCCCGGAATGGCGTGCGGTGGAACAACCGGACCAGATCCGGCCACCGGAACGGACTGCCGCGGAAAAGACGGACCTGCTCCGGCCACCGGAAAAACCGGGCCGGATCCGGCCTCCGAAACGGCATGCCGCGGAAAAAGCGGGCCGGATCCGGCCTCTGAAACGGCGTGCCGCCGAAAAACCGGGCCGGATCCGGCCTCCGAAACGGCGTGCCGCGGAAAAACCGGACCAGATCCGGCCCCCACAACGGCGTGCCAGTGAAAAAAATGGACCGGATCCGGCCCCCCGAATGGCGTGCCGCGGAAAATCCCGACCGGATCCGGCCCCCGGAATGGCATGCCGCGGAAAATCCGGAACGAATCCGGACCCCGGAATGGCGTTTCGCGGAAAAACCGGACCGGATCTGGCCCCCGGAATGGAGTGCCGCGGAAAAGCCGGATCAGATCCGGACACCGGAATGGCGTGCCGCGGAAAAACGGGACTGGATCCGGCCCCCCGGAATGGACTCCCGCCGAAATCCCAGACCGGATCCGGCCCCCGGAATGGCGTTCCGCGGAATATCCGGACCGGATCTGGCCCCCGGAATGGCGTGCCGCGGAAGAAGCAGACCGGATCCGGCCTCCGAAATGGCGAGCCGCGGAGAATCCGGACCGGATCCGGCCCCCGGAATGGAGTGCCGCGGAAAATCCGGACCGGATCCGGCCCCCGGAATGGAGTGCTGCAGAAAAACGGGACGGGGTCCGGCCTCCGAAATGGAGTGCCGCGGAAAAACCGAACAGGATCTGGCCCCTGGAATGTCGTGCCGCGGAATAACCGGACAGGATCTGGCCCCCGCAATGGCGTTTCGCGGAAAAACCAGACCGGATCCGGCCACCGGAATGGACTGCCGCGGAAAATCCGGACCGGATCTGGCCCACGGAATGGAGTGTCGCGGAAAAACCGGACCGGATACGGCCCCCGGAATGGACTGCCGTGGAAAAACCGGACCGGATCCGGACCCCGGAATGGACTGCCGCGGAAAAAGCGGACCGGATCCGGCCCCCGGAATGGCGTGTCGCGGAAAAAGCGTACCCGATCCGGCCCCTGGAATGGACTGCCGCGGAAAAACCGGACCGGATCCGACCCCCGGAAAGGAGTGCCGCGGAAAATCCGGACCGGATCCGGCCCCCGGAATGGCGTGCTGTGGAACAACCGGACCAGATCCGGCCACCGGAACGGACTGTCGCGGAAAAGACGGACCTGATCCGGCCCCTGGAAAAACCGGACCGGATCCGGCCCCCGGAATGGCGTGCCGTGGAAAATCCGGACCGGATCCAGGCCGCGGAAAAACAGGACCGGATCCGGCCTCCGAAACGGTGTGCCGCGGAAAAACCGGACCGGATACGGCCCCCGGAACGGCGTGCCGCAGAAAAACTGGCCCGGATCCGGCCCACGGGACGGCGTGCCGCAGTAAAACCAGACTGGATCCGACCCCCGGAAAGGACTGCCTCGGAAAAACCGGACCGGATCCGGCCCCCGGAAAAACCGGACCGGATCCGGCCCCCGGAATGGACTGCCGCGGAAAAACCGGACAGGATCCGGCCCCCGCAACGGACTGCCGCAGAAAAACTGGACCAGATCCGACCCCCGGAATGGCGTGCCGTGGAACAACCGGACCGGATCCGGCCACCGGAATGCAGTGCCGCGGAAAAACCGGACAGGATCCGGGCCCCGGAAAAACCGGACCGGATCCGGCCCTGGGAATGGACTGCCGCGGAAATTACGGACCGGATCCAGCCCCCGGAATGGAGTGTCGCGGAAAAACTGGACCGGATCCGGCCCCCGTATTGCGTGCCACGGAAAAACCGGACAGGATCCGGCCCCCGGAATGGACTGCCGCGGAAAATCCGGAACGAATCCGGCCCCCGGAGTGGCATTTCGCGGAAAAACCGGACCGGATCCGGCCCCCGGAATTGACTGCCGCGGAAAAACGGGAACGGATCCGGCCCCCGGAATAGAGTGCCGGGGAAAACCGGACCGGATCCGACCCCCGGAATGGACTGCCTCGGAAAAACCGGACCAGATCCGGCCCCCAGAACGGCGTGCCGCGGAAAAAATGGACCGGATCCTGCCCCCGGAATGGACTGCCACGGAAAAACCGGACCGGATCCGGCCCCTGGAATGGAATGCCGCGGAAAAACCGGACCCGATCCGGCCCCCGGAATGGCGTGCCGTGCAAAAACCGGACCGGATCCGGCCCCCGGAATGGCGTGCCGCGGAAAAACCGGACCGGATCCGGCCCCCGGAATGGCGTGCCGCGGAAAAACCGGACCGGATCCGGCCCCCGGAATGGACTGCCGCGGAAAAACCGGACCGGATCCGGCCCCCGGAATGGAGTGCCGCGGAAAATCCGGACCGGATCCGGCCCCCGGAATGGAGTGCCGCGGAAAATCCGGACCGGATCCGGCCCCCGGAATGGACTGCCGCGGAAAAACCGGACAGGATCCGGCCACCGGAATGCCGTGCCGCAGAAAATCCCGACCGGATCCGGCCCACGGAATGGCGTGCCGCGGAAAAACCGGACAGGATCTGGCCCCCGGAATGGCGTGCCGCGGAAAAACCGGACAGGATCTGGCCCCTGGAATGGCGTTTCGCGGAAAAACCAGACCGGATCCGGCCACCGGAATGGAGTGTCGCGGAAAAACCGGACCAGATCCGGCCCCCGGAATGGACTGCCGCGGAAAAACCGGACCCGATCCGGCCCCCGGAATGGAGTGCCGCGGAAAATCCGCACGGGATCCGGCCCCCGGAATGGCGTGCCGCGGAAAAACCGGACGGGATGCGTCCAACGGAATGGCGTGCCGCGGAAAAAGCGGACCGGATACAGCCTCCGAAATGGAGTGCCGCGGAGAATCCGGGCCGGATCCGGCCCCCGGAATGGCGTGCCGCGGAAAAACCGGACCAGATCCGGCCCCTAGAATGGCGTGCCGTGGAAAAACCGGACCGGATCCGGCCCCCGGAATGGAGTGCCGCGGAAAAACCGGGCCGGATCCGGCCCCCGGAATGGCGTGCCGCGGAAAATCCGGACCGGATCCGGCCCCTGGAATGGAGTGCCGCGGGAAAACCGGACCGGATCCGGCCCCCGGAATGGCGTGCCGCGGAAAATCCGGACCGGATCCGGCCCCTGGAATGGAGTGCCGCGGAAAAACCGGACCGGATCCGGCCCCTGGAATGGACTGCCGCGGAAAAACCGGACCGGACCCAGCCCCCGGAATGGCGTGCCACGGAATAACCGGACAGGATCTGGCCCCTGGAATGGCGTTTCGCGGAAAAACCAGACCGGATCCGACCCCCGGAAAGGACTGCCGCGGAAAATCCGGACAGGATCCGGCCCCCGGAATGTACTGCCGCAGAAAAACCGGACCGGATCCGGCCCCTGGAATGGACTGCCGCGGAAAAACCGGACCCGATCCGGCCACCGGAATGGACTGCCGCGGAAAAACCGGACCCGATCCGGCCCCCGGAATGGCGTACCGCGGAAAAACCGGACCGGATCCGGCCTCCGAAATGGCGTTTCGCGGAAGAAGCAGACCGGATCCGGCCTCCGAAATGGCGTGCCGCGGAAAAACCGGACCGGATCTGGCCCCCGCAATGGCGTGCCGCGGAAAAACCAGACAGGATCTGGCCCCTGGAATGGCGTTTCGCGGAAAAACCAGACCGGATCCGGCCACCGGAATGGAGTGTCGCGGAAAAACCGGACCGGATCCGGCCTCCGGAATGGCGTGCCGCGGAAAAAGCGGACCGGATCCGGCCTCCAAAAGGCGTGCCGCGGAGAATCCGGACCGGATCCGGCACCTGAAATGCCGTGCCGCGGAGAATCCAGACCCGATCCGGCCCCCGGAATGGACTGCCGCGGAGTATCCGGACCGGATCCGGCCCCTGGAATGGACTGCCGCGGAGTATCCGAACCGGATCCGGCCCCCGGAATGGAGTGCCGCGGAAAATGCGGATCGGATCCGGCCCCCGGAATGGCGTGCCGTGGAACATCCGGACCAGATCCGGCCACCGGAACGGACTGCCGCGGAAAAGACGGACCTGCTCCGGCCCCCGGAAAAACCAGACCGGATCCGGCCCCCGGAATGGCGTTCTGCAGAAAAACCAGACCGGATCTGGCCTCCGAAATGGAGTGCCGCGGAAAAACCGGACAGGATCTGGCCCCCGGAATGGCGTTTCGCAGAAAAACCAGACCGGATCCGGCCTCCGAAACGGCGTGCCGCAGAAAAAGCGGACCAGATCCGGCCCCCGGAATGGACTGCCGCAGAAAAACCGGACCGGACCCGGCCCCCGGAATGGCGTGCCGCGGAAAAAGCAGACTGGATCCGGCCTCCGAAATGGCGTGCCGCGGAGAATCCGGACCGGATCCGGCCCCCGGAATGGCGTGCCGCGGAGAATCCGGACCGGATCCGGCCCCCGGAATGGACTGCCGCGGAAAAACCGGACCGGATCCGGCCCCCGGAATGGAGTGCCGCGGAAAATGCGGATCGGATCCGGCCCCCGGAATGGCGTGCGGTGGAACAACCGGACCAGATCCGGCCACTGGAACGGACTGCCGCGGAAAAGACGGACCTGCTCCGGCCACCGGAAAAACCGGACCGGATCCGGCCCCCGGAATGGCGTTTCGCCGAAAAACCGGACCGGATCCAGGCCGCGGAAAAACCGGACCGGAACCGGCCTCCGAAATGGCGAGCCGCGGGTAAACCGGACCGGATCCAGCCTCCGAAACGGCGTGCCGCGGAAAATCCGGACCGGATCCGGCCCCCGGAATGGCGTGCCGCAGAAAAACCGGACCAGATCCGGCCCCTGGAATGGACTGCCTCGGAAAAACCGGACAGGATCCGGCCCCGGAATGGAGTGCCGCGGAAAAACCGGACCGGATCCGGCCTCCGAAATGGCGTGCCGCGGAAAACCCGGACCGGATCCGGCCACCGGTATGGAGTGCCGCAGAAAAAGCGGACCGGATCCGGCCCCCGGAATGGACTGCCGCAGAAAAACCGGACCGGATCCGGTCCCTGGAATGGACTGCCGCGGAAAAACCGGACAGGATCCGGCCATCGGAATGGACTGCCGCGGAAAAACCGGACCGGATCCGGCCTCCGAAATGGCGTGCCGCGGAAAAACCGGGCCGGATCCGGCCTCCTAAATGGCGTTTCGCGGAAGAAGCGGACCGCATCCGGCCTCCGAAATGGCGTGCCGCGGAGAATTCGGACCGGATCCGGCCCCCGGAATGGAGTGCCGCGTTGAATCTGGACCGGATCCGGCCCCCGGAATGGCGTGCCGCAGAAAAACCGGACCGGATCCGGCCTCCGGAATGGCGTGCCGCGGAAAAACCAGACCTGATCCGGCCCCCGGAATGGAGTGCCGCGGAAAATCCGGACCGGATCCGGCCACGGAATGGAGTGCCGCGGAAAAACCGGACCGGATCCAGCCCCCGGAATGGCGTGCCGCGGAAAAACCGGACCGGATCCGGCCTCCGAAATGGCGTGCCGCGGAGAATCCGGACCGGATCTGGCCCCCGGAATGGCGTGCCGCGGAAAATCCGGACCGGATCCGGCCCCTGGAATGGAATGCCGCGGAAAAACCGGACCCGATCCGGCCCCCGGAATGGCGTGCCGTGCAAAAACCGGACCGGATCCGGCCCCCGGAATGGACTGCCGCGGAAAAACCGGACCGGACCCGGCCCCCGGAATGGACTGCCGTGGAGAAAACGGACCGGATCCGGCCCCTGGAATGGAGTGTCGCGGAAAAACCGGACCGGATCCGGCCCCCGGAATGCACTGCAGCTGAAAACCGGACCGGATCCGGCCTCCGGAATGGAGTGCCGCAGAAAAACCGGACCGGATCCGGCCCCCGGAATGGAGTGCCGCGGAAAATGCGGATCGGATCCGGCCCCCGGAATGGCGTGCGGTGGAACAACCGGACCAGATCCGGCCACTGGAACGGACTGCCGCGGAAAAGACGGACCTGCTCCGGCCACCGGAAAAACCGGACCGGATCCGGCCCCCGGAATGGCGTTTCGCCGAAAAACCGGACCGGATCCAGGCCGCGGAAAAACCGGACCGGATCCGGCCTCCGAAATGGCGAGCCGCGGGTAAACCGGACCGGATCCAGCCTCCGAAACGGCGTGCCGCGGAAAATCCGGACCGGATCCGGCCCCCGGAATGGCGTGCCGCAGAAAAACCGGACCAGATCCGGCCCCTGGAATGGACTGCCTCGGAAAAACCGGACAGGATCCGGCCCCGGAATGGAGTGCCGCGGAAAAACCGGACCGGATCCGGCCTCCGAAATGGCGTGCCGCGGAAAAACCGGACCGGATCCGGCCACCGGAATGGAGTGCCGCAGAAAAAGCGGACCGGATCCGGCCCCCGGAATGGACTGCCGCAGAAAAACCGGACCGGATCCGGTCCCTGGAATGGACTGCCGCGGAAAAACCGGACCCGATCCGGCCATCGGAATGGACTGCCGCGGAAAAACCGGACCGGATCCGGCCTCCGAAATGGCGTGCCGCGGAAAAACCGGGCCGGATCCGGCCTCCTAAATGGCGTTTCGCGGAAGAAGCGGACCGCATCCGGCCTCCGAAATGGCGTGCCGCGGAGAATTCGGACCGGATCCGGCCCCCGGAATGGAGTGCCGCGTTGAATCTGGACCGGATCCGGCCCCCGGAATGGCGTGCCGCAGAAAAACCGGACCGGATCCGGCCTCCGGAATGGCGTGCCGTGGAAAAACCAGACCAGATCCGGCCCCCGGAATGGAGTGCCGCGGAAAATCCGGACCGGATCCGGCCACGGAATGGAGTGCCGCGGAAAAACCGGACCGGATCCAGCCCCCGGAATGGCGTGCCGTGGAAAAACCGGACCGGATCCGGCCTCCGAAATGGCGTGCCGCGGAGAATCCGGACCGGATCTGGCCCCCGGAATGGCGTGCCGCGGAAAATCCGGACCGGATCCGGCCCCTGGAATGGAATGCCGCGGAAAAACCGGACCCGATCCGGCCCCCGGAATGGCGTGCCGTGCAAAAACCGGACCGGATCCGGCCCCCGGAATGGACTGCCGCGGAAAAACCGGACCGGATCCGGCCCCCGGAATGGACTGCCGTGGAGAAAACGGACCGGATCCGGCCCCTGGAATGGAGTGTCGCGGAAAAACCGGACCGGATCCGGCCCCCGGAATGCACTGCAGCTGAAAACCGGACCGGATCCGGCCTCCGGAATGGAGTGCCGCAGAAAAACCGGACCGGATCCGGCCCCTGGAACGGGCTGCTGCGGAAAAACCTGACCAGATCCGGCCAACGGAATGGAGTGCCGCGGAAAAACCGGACCGGATCCGGCCACCCGAATGTACTGCCGCGGAAAAAACGGACCGATTCCGGCACCCGGAATGGCGTGCCGCGGAAAAACGGGACCGCATCCTGCCGACGGAATGGAGTGCCGCGGAAGACCCGGACTGGATCCGGCCCCCGGAATGGACTGCTGGGGAAAAACCAGACCGGATCCGACCCCAGAATGGACTGCCGCGGAAAACCCGGATCGGATCCAGCCCCCGGAATGGACTGCCGCGGAAAACCGGGACTGGCTCCGGGCCTCATAATGGACTGCTGGGAGTAAGCCGGACTGGATTTGGCCCCCGGAACGGACTGCCGCGGAAAACTCAGACCGGATCCGGACCCACGAACGGACTGCCGCGGAAGACCCGGACTGGATTTAGCCCGCTGAATGGACTGCCGGGGAGAACCCGACCGGATCTGGCCCCAGGAATGGACTGCCGCGGAAAAACCGGACCGGATCTGTCCCCCGGAATGGAGTGGTCGGGGAAAATCTGGACCGGATCTGGCCCCCGGAAGGGACTGCCGTGGAAAACCCGGACCGGTTCCGGTCCCCGGAATGGACTGCCACGGAAAAACCAGAACAGATCAGGCCCCTGGAATGGAGTGCCGGGGAAGACACGGACCGGATCCGGCCCCAGGAATGGCGTGCTGCGGAAAACCCGAACCGGATCCAGCCCCCGGAACGGACTGCCCCGGAAAACTCAGACCGGATCTGGGCCCCGGAATGGAGTGGCCGGGGAAAACCGAGACTGGATCCGGCCCCCAAAATGGACTGCCGCGGAAAACCGGGACCGGATCCGGCCCCCGGAATGGACTACCGCGGAATAACCGGACCGGAACCAGCCCCAGGAATGGAATGCTGCGGAAAACCCGGACCGGAACCGGCCCCCAGAATGGAATGCTGCGGAAAAACCGGACCGGATCCGACCCCGGAATGGACTGCCGCGGAAAAACCGGACCGGATCCGGTCCCCGGAATGGAGTGCCGCGGAAAAACCGGACCCGATCCGGCCCCCGGAAAGCCGTGCCGCGGAAAATCCAGACTGGATCCGGACCCCAGAACGGACTGCCACAGAAAAACCGCACTGGTTCCGGCCCCCGGAATTGACTGCCGCGGAAAAAAACGGACCGGATCCTACTCCCGGAATGCACTGCCGCAGAAAAACCGGACCGGTTCAATCCCCCGGAACGGACTTCCGCTGAAAACCCAGCCCGGATCTGGCCCCCGGAATGGACTGCCGCGGAAAACCCGGACCGGATCCAGCCCCCGGAATGGAGTGGCCGCAGAAAACCCAGACCGGATCCGGGCCCCGGAATGGACTGCCGCGGAAAACGCGGACTGGATCCGACCCCGGAATGGACTGCCGGGGAAAACCCGGATCGGATCCAGTCCCCGGAATGGACTGCCGCGGAAAACCGGGACTGGATCCAGGCCTCATAATGGACTGCCGCGGATAACCCGGACCGGATACAGCCCCCGGAATGGAATGCCGCGGAAAACCCGGACCGGATCCCGCCCCCGGAACGCACTCCCACGCAAAAACCGAACTGGATCTGGCCCCCGGAATGGACTGCCGCAGAATCCTGGACCAGATCCTGCCACCAAAATGGACTGCCGCGGAAAACCCGGACCGGATACAGTCCCCAGAATGGACTGCTGCGGAAAACCCGGACCGGATACAGTCCCCAGAATGGACTGCCGTGGAAAACCCGGACCGGATCCAGCCCCCGGAATGGAGCGGCCGCAGAAAACCCAGACCGGATCTGGGCCCCGGAATGGACTGCCGCGGAAAACGCGGACCGGATCCGGCCCCCAGAATGGAGCGGCCGCAGAAAACCCAGACCGGATCTGGGCCCCGGAATGGACTGCCGCGGAAAACGCGGACCGGATCCGACCCCGGAATGGACTGCCGCGGAAAACCCGGATCGGATCCAGCCCCCGGAATGGACTGCCGCGGAAAACCGGGACTGGATCCGGGCCTCATAATGGACTGCTGGGAGTAAGCCGGACCGGATTTGGCCCCCGGAACGGACTGCCGGGGAAGACCCGGTCCGGATCCGGACCCACGAACGGACTGCCGCGGAAGACCCGGACTGGATTTAGCCCCCTGAATGGACTGCCGGGGAGAACCCGACAGGATCCGGTCCCAGGAATGGACTGCTGGGAAAAAGCCAGACCCGATTTGGCACCCGGAACGGACTGCCGGGGAAGACCCGGACCGGACCCGGCCCCCGGAATGCAGTGCCGCGGAAAAACCGGACCGGATCCAACCCGGAATGGACTGCTGCGGAAGACCCGGACTGGATACGGCCCCCGGAATGGACTGCTGGGGAAAAACCGGACCGGATCCAGGCCCCAGAATGGACTACCGGGGTAATCCCGGACCAGATCTGGCCCCGGGAATGGACTGCCACGGAAAAACCGGACCGGATTTGTCCCGCGGAATGGAGTGGTCGGGGAAAACCCAGACCGGTTCCGGCCCCTGGAATGGACTGCCGCGGAAAAACCGGACCGGATCCGGCCCCTGGAATGGAGTGCCAGGGAAGACACGGACCGGATCCGGCCCCTGGAATGGAGTGCTGGGGAAGACACGGACGGGATCCGGCCCCTGGAATGGACTGCCGCGGAAAACCCGAACCGGATCCAACCCCCGGAATGGACTGCCGCGGAAAACTCAGACCGGATCCGGCCCCCGGAATGGACTGCTGGAGAAAAACCGGACCGGATCCAGGCCCCAGAATGGACTACCGGGGTAATCCCGGACCGGATCTGGCCCCGGGAATGGACTGCCGCGGAAAAACCGGACCGGATTTGTCCCCCGGAACGGAGTGGTCGGGGAAAACCCGGACCGGATCTGGCCCCCGGAAGGGACTGCCGTGGAAAACCCGGACCGGTTACGGCCCCCGGAATGGACTGCCGCGGAAAAACCGGACCGCATCCGGCCCCCGGAATGGACTGCCGGGGAAGACACGGACCGGATCCGGCCACCGGAATGGCGTGCCGCGGAAAAAGCAGACTGGATCCGGCCTCCGAAATGGCGTGCCGCGGAGAATCCGGACCGGATCCGGCCCCCGGAATGGCGTGCCGCGGAGAATCCGGACCGGATCCGGCCCCCGGAATGGACTGCCGCGGAAAAACCGGACCGGATCCGGCCCCCGGAATGGAGTGCCGCGGAAAATGCGGATCGGATCCGGCCCCCGGAATGGCGTGCGGTGGAACAACCGGACCAGATCCGGCCACTGGAACGGACTGCCGCGGAAAAGACGGACCTGCTCCGGCCACCGGAAAAACCGGACCGGATCCGGCCCCCGGAATGGCGTTTCGCCGAAAAACCGGACCGGATCCAGGCCGCGGAAAAACCGGACCGGATCCGGCCTCCGAAATGGCGAGCCGCGGGTAAACCGGACCGGATCCAGCCTCCGAAACGGCGTGCCGCGGAAAATCCGGACCGGATCCGGCCCCCGGAATGGCGTGCCGCAGAAAAACCGGACCAGATCCGGCCCCTGGAATGGACTGCCTTGGAAAAACCGGACCCGATCCGGCCCCGGAATGGAGTGCCGCGGAAAAACCGGACCGGATCCGGCCTCCGAAATGGCGTGCCGCGGAAAAACCGGACCGGATCCGGCCACCGGAATGGAGTGCCGCAGAAAAAGCGGACCGGATCCGGCCCCCGGAATGGACTGCCGCAGAAAAACCGGACCGGATCCGGTCCCTGGAATGGACTGCCGCGGAAAAACCGGACCGGATCCGGCCATCGGAATGGACTGCCGCGGAAAAACCGGACCGGATCCGGACTCCGAAATGGCGTGCCGCGGAAAAACCGGGCCGGATCCGGCCTCCTAAATGGCGTTTCGCGGAAGAAGCGGACCGCATCCGGCCTCCGAAATGGCGTGCCGCGGAGAATTCGGACCGGATCCGGCCCCCGGAATGGAGTGCCGCGTTGAATCTGGACCGGATCCGGCCCCCGGAATGGCGTGCCGCAGAAAAACCGGACCGGATCCGGCCTCCGGAATGGCGTGCCGTGGAAAAACCAGACCAGATCCGGCCCCCGGAATGGAGTGCCGCGGAAAATCCGGACCGGATCCGGCCACGGAATGGAGTGCCGCGGAAAAACCGGACCGGATCCAGCCCCCGGAATGGCGTGCCGTGGAAAAACCGGACCGGATCCGGCCTCCGAAATGGCGTGCCGCGGAGAATCCGGACCGGATCTGGCCCCCGGAATGGCGTGCCGCGGAAAATCCGGACCGGATCCGGCCCCTGGAATGGAATGCCGCGGAAAAACCGGACCCGATCCGGCCCCCGGAATGGCGTGCCGTGCAAAAACCGGACCGGATCCGGCCCCCGGAATGGACTGCCGCGGAAAAACCGGACCGGATCCGGCCCCCGGAATGGACTGCCGTGGAGAAAACGGACCGGATCCGGCCCCTGGAATGGAGTGTCGCGGAAAAACCGGACCGGATCCGGCCCCCGGAATGCACTGCAGCTGAAAACCGGACCGGATCCGGCCTCCGGAATGGAGTGCCGCAGAAAAACCGGACCGGATCCGGCCCCCGGAATGGACAGCCGCGGAAAAAACGGACCGGATCCGGCCCCTGGAACGGGCTGCTGCGGAAAAACCTGACCAGATCCGGCCAACGGAATGGAGTGCCGCGGAAAAACCGGACCGGATCCGGCCACCCGAATGTACTGCCGCGGAAAAAACGGACCGATTCCGGCACCCGGAATGGCGTGCCGCGGAAAAACGGGACCGCATCCTGCCGACGGAATGGAGTGCCGCGGAAGACCGGGACTGGCTCCGGCCCCCGGAATGGACTGCTGGGGAAAAACCAGACCGGATCCGACCCCAGAATGGACTGCCGCGGAAAACCCGGATCGGATCCAGCCCCCGGAATGGACTGCCGCGGAAAACCGGGACTGGCTCCGGGCCTCATAATGGACTGCTGGGAGTAAGCCGGACCGGATTTGGCCCCCGGAACGGACTGCCGCGGAAAACTCAGACCGGATCCGGACCCACGAACGGACTGCCGCGGAAGACCCGGACTGGATTTAGCCCGCTGAATGGACTGCCGGGGAGAACCCGACCGGATCTGGCCCCAGGAATGGACTGCCGCGGAAAAACCGGACCGGATCTGTCCCCCGGAATGGAGTGGTCGGGGAAAATCTGGACCGGATCTGGCCCCCGGAAGGGACTGCCGTGGAAAACCCGGACCGGTTCCGGTCCCCGGAATGGACTGCCACGGAAAAACCAGAACAGATCAGGCCCCTGGAATGGAGTGCCGGGGAAGACACGGACCGGATCCGGCCCCAGGAATGGCGTGCTGCGGAAAACCCGAACCGGATCCAGCCCCCGGAACGGACTGCCCCGGAAAACTCAGACCGGATCTGGGCCCCGGAATGGAGTGGCCGGGGAAAACCGAGACTGGATCCGGCCCCCAAAATGGACTGCCGCGGAAAACCGGGACCGGATCCGGCCCCCGGAATGGACTACCGCGGAATAACCGGACCGGAACCAGCCCCAGGAATGGAATGCTGCGGAAAACCCGGACCGGAACCGGCCCCCAGAATGGAATGCTGCGGAAAAACCGGACCGGATCCGACCCCGGAATGGACTGCCGCGGAAAAACCGGACCGGATCCGGTCCCCGGAATGGAGTGCCGCGGAAAAACCGGACCCGATCCGGCCCCCGGAAAGCCGTGCCGCGGAAAATCCAGACTGGATCCGGACCCCAGAACGGACTGCCACAGAAAAACCGCACTGGTTCCGGCCCCCGGAATTGACTGCCGCGGAAAAAAACGGACCGGATCCTACTCCCGGAATGCACTGCCGCAGAAAAACCGGACCGGTTCAATCCCCCGGAACGGACTTCCGCTGAAAACCCAGCCCGGATCTGGCCCCCGGAAAATCCGGACCGGATCCAGCCCCCCGAATGGACTGCCGCGGAAAACCCGGACCGGATCCAGCCCCCGGAATGGAGTGGCCGCAGAAAACCCAGACCGGATCCGGGCCCCGGAATGGACTGCCGCGGAAAACGCGGACTGGATCCGACCCCGGAATGGACTGCCGGGGAAAACCCGGATCGGATCCAGTCCCCGGAATGGACTGCCGCGGAAAACCGGGACTGGATCCAGGCCTCATAATGGACTGCCGCGGATAACCCGGACCGGATACAGCCCCCGGAATGGAATGCCGCGGAAAACCCGGACCGGATCCCGCCCCCGGAACGCACTCCCACGCAAAAACCGAACTGGATCTGGCCCCCGGAATGGACTGCCGCAGAATCCTGGACCAGATCCTGCCACCAAAATGGACTGCCGCGGAAAACCCGGACCGGATACAGTCCCCAGAATGGACTGCCGCGGAAAACCCGGACCGGATACAGTCCCCAGAATGGACTGCCGTGGAAAACCCGGACCGGATCCAGCCCCCGGAATGGAGCGGCCGCAGAAAACCCAGACCGGATCTGGGCCCCGGAATGGACTGCCGCGGAAAACGCGGACCGGATCCGGCCCCCAGAATGGAGCGGCCGCAGAAAACCCAGACCGGATCTGGGCCCCGGAATGGACTGCCGCGGAAAACGCGGACCGGATCCGACCCCGGAATGGACTGCCGCGGAAAACCCGGATCGGATCCAGCCCCCGGAATGGACTGCCGCGGAAAACCCGGATCGGATCCAGCCCCCGGAATGGACTGCCGCGGAAAACCGGGACTGGATCCGGGCCTCATAATGGACTGCTGGGAGTAAGCCGGACCGGATTTGGCCCCCGGAACGGACTGCCGGGGAAGACCCGGTCCGGATCCGGACCCACGAACGGACTGCCGCGGAAGACCCGGACTGGATTTAGCCCCCTGAATGGACTGCCGGGGAGAACCCGACCGGATCCGGTCCCAGGAATGGACTGCTGGGAAAAAGCCAGACCCGATTTGGCACCCGGAACGGACTGCCGGGGAAGACCCGGACCGGACCCGGCCCCCGGAATGCAGTGCCGCGGAAAAACCGGACCGGATCCGACCCGGAATGGACTGCTGCGGAAGACCCGGACTGGATACGGCCCCCGGAATGGACTGCTGGGGAAAAACCGGACCGGATCCAGGCCCCAGAATGGACTACCGGGGTAATCCCGGACCAGATCTGGCCCCGGGAATGGACTGCCACGGAAAAACCGGACCGGATTTGTCCCGCGGAATGGAGTGGTCGGGGAAAACCCAGACCGGTTCCGGCCCCTGGAATGGACTGCCGCGGAAAAACCGGACCGGATCCGGCCCCTGGAATGGAGTGCCAGGGAAGACACGGACCGGATCCGGCCCCTGGAATGGAGTGCTGGGGAAGACACGGACGGGATCCGGCCCCTGGAATGGACTGCCGCGGAAAACCCGAACCGGATCCAACCCCCGGAATGGACTGCCGCGGAAAACTCAGACCGGATCCGGCCCCCGGAATGGACTGCTGGAGAAAAACCGGAACGGATCCAGGCCCCAGAATGGACTACCGGGGTAATCCCGGACCGGATCTGGCCCCGGGAATGGACTGCCGCGGAAAAACCGGACCGGATTTGTCCCCCGGAACGGAGTGGTCGGGGAAAACCCGGACCGGATCTGGCCCCTGGAAGGGACTGCCGTGGAAAACCCGGACCGGTTACGGCCCCCGGAATGGACTGCCGCGGAAAAACCGGACCGGATCCGGCCCCCGGAATGGACTGCCGGGGAAGACACGGACCGGATCCGGCCACCGGAATGGACTGCCACGGAAAACCTGAACCGGATCCGACCCCCGGAATGGACTGCCGCGGAAAACTCAGACCGGATCCGGGCCCCGGAATGGAGTGGCCGGGGAAAACCGAGACTGGATCCGGCCCCCAAAATGGACTGCCGCGGAAAACCAGGACCGGATCCGGCCCCCGGAATGGACTGCCGGAGAAAACCCGAACCGGATCCAACCCCCGGAATGGACTGCCGCGGAAAACCCGGACCGGATCCGGCACCCGGAATGGACTGCCGCGGAAAACCCGGACCGGACACAGGCCCCGGAATGGAATGCCGCGGAAAACCCAGACCGGATCCCGCCCCCGGAACGCACTCCCGCGCAAAAACCAAACTGGATCTGGCCCCTGGAATGGACTGCTGCAGAATCCGGGACCAGATCCCGCCACCAAAATGGACTGCCGCGGAAAACCCGGACCGGATCCAGCCCCCGGAACGGACTGCCGCGGAAAACCCGGACCGGATCCAGCCCCCGGAATGGAGTGCCGCAGAAAACCCAGACCGGATCTGGGCCCCGGAATGGAATGCCGCGGAAAACGCGGACCGGATCTGACCCCGGAATGGACTGCCGCAGAAAACCGGGACTGGATCCGGGCCTCATAATGGACTGCTGGGCGTAAGCCGGACCGGATTTGGCCCCCGGAACGGACTGCCGGGGAAGACCCGGTCCGGATCCGGACCCACGAACGGACTGCCGCGGAAGACCCGGACTGGATTTAGCCCCCGGAATGGACTGCCGGGGAGAACCTGACCGGATCCGGTCCCCGGAATGGACTGCTGGGAAAAAGCCAGACCTGATTTGGCCCCCGGAACGGACTGCCGGGGAAGACCCGGACCGGACCCGGCCCCCAGAATGCAGTGCCGCGGAAAAACCGGACCGGACCCGACCCGGAATGGACTGCCACGGAAGACCCGGACCGGATCCGGCCCCCGGAATGGACTGCCGCGGAAAAACCGGACCGGATTTGTCCCCCGGAACGGAGTGGTCGGGGAAAACCCGGACCGGATCTGGCCCCCGGAAGGGACTGCCGTGGAAAACCCGGACCGGTTACGGCCCCCGGAATGGACTGCCGCGGAAAAACCGGACCGGATCCGGCCCCCGGAATGGACTGCCGGGGAAGGCACGGACCGGATCCGGCCCCCGGAATGGACTGCCGCGGAAAACCCGAACCGGATCCGACCCCCGGAAGGGACTGCCGCGGAAAACTCAGACCGGATCCGGGTCCCGTAATGGAGTGGCCGCGGAAAACCCGGACCGGATCCGGCACCCGGAATGGAGTGGCCGGGGAAAACCGAGACTGGATCCGGCCCCCAAAATGGACTGCCGCGGAAAACCAGGACCGGATCCGGCCCCCGGAATGGACTGCCGTGGAAAACTCAGACCGTATCCGGGTCCCGGAATGGACTGCCGCGGAAAACCCGGACCGGATCCGGCACCCGGAATGGAGTGGGTGGGGAAAAACCGAACTGGATCTGGCCTCCGGAACGGAGTGGTCGGGGAAAACCCAGACCGGATCCGGCCCCCGGAATAGACTGCCGCGGATAACCCGGACCGGATACAGCCCCCGGAATGGACTGCCGCAGAAAACGCGGACCGGATCCGGCCCCTGGAACGGACTCCCGCGCAAAAACTGAACTGGATCTGGCCCCCGGAATGGACTGCCGCAGAATCCGGGACCAGATCCCGCCACCAAAATGGACTGCCGCGGAAAACCCGGACCGGATACAGTCCCCAGAATGGACTGCCGCAGAAAACCCGGACCGGATCCAGCCCCCGGAATGGAGCGGCCGCAGAAAACCCAGACCGGATCTGGGCCCCGGAATGGACTGCCGCGGAAAACGCGGACCGGATCCGACCCCGGAATGGACTGCTGCGGAAAACCCGGATCGGATCCAGTCCCCGGAATGGACTGCCGCGGAAAACCGGGACTGGATCCGGGCCTCATAATGGACTGCTGGGAGTAAGCCGGACCGGATTTGGCCCCCGGAACGGACTGCTGGGGAAGACCCGGTCCGGATCCGGACCCACGAACGGACTGCCGCGGAGGACCCGGACTGGATTTAGCCCCCTGAATGGACTGCCGGGGAGAACCGGACCGGATCCGGTCCCGGGAATGGACTGCTGGGAAAAAGCCAGACCCGATTTGGCCCCCGGAACGGACTGCCGGGGAAGACCCGGACCGGACCCGGCCCCCGGAATGCAGTGCCGCGGAAAAACCGGACCGGATCCGACCCGGAATGGACCGCCGCGGAAGACCCGGACTGGATCTGGCCCCCGGAATGGACTGCTGGGGAAAAACCGGACCGGATCCAGGCCCCAGAATGGACTACCGGGGTAATCCCGGACCAGATCTGGCCCCGGGAATGGACTGCCACGGAAAAACCGGACCGGATTTGTCCCCCGGAATGGAGTGGTCGGGGAAAACCCGGACCGGATCCGGCCCCCGGAAGGGACTGCCGCGGAAATCCCGGACCGGTTACGGCCCCCGGAATGGACTGCCGCGGAAAACCCGAACCGGATCCGGCCCCTGGAATGGAGTGCCGGGGAAGACACGGACGGGATCCGGCCCCCGGAATGGACTGCCACGGAAAACCCGAACCGGATCCGGCCCCCAGAATGTAGTGCCGGGGAAAACTCAGACCGGATCCGGGCCCCGGAATGGAGTGGCCGGGGAAAACCGAGACTGGATCCGGCCCCCAAAATGGACTGCCGCGGAAAACCAGGACCGGATCAAGCCCCCGGAATGGACTGCCGCGGAAAACCCGGACCGGATCCGGCACCCGGAATGGAGTAGTCAGGGAAAAACCGAACTGGATCTGGCCCCCAGAACCGACTGCCGGGGAAACCCAGACCGGATCCGGCCCCCGGAATGGACTGCCGTGGATAACCCGGACCGGATACAGCCCCCGGAATGGAATGCCGCGGAAAACCCGGACCGGATCCCGCCCCCGGAACGCACTCCCGCACAAAAACCGAACTGGATCTGGCCCCTGGAATGGACTGCCGCAGAATCCGGGACCAGATCCCGCCACCAAAATGGACTGCCGCGGAAAACCCGGACCGGATACAGTCCCCAGAATGGACTGCCACGGAAAACCTGGACCGGATCCAGCCCCCGGAATGGAGTGCCGCGGAAAACCCAGACCAGATCTGGGCCCCGGAATGGACTGCCGCGGAAAACGCGGACCGGATCCGATCCCGGAATGGACTGCCGCGGAAAACCGGGACTGGATCCAGCCCCGGAATTGACTGCCGCGGAAAACCCGGATTGGATCCGGGCCCCGTAATGGACTGCTGGGAGTAAGCCGGACCGGATTTGGCCCCCGGAACGGACTGCCGGGGAAGACCCGGTCCGGATCCGGACCCACGAACGGACTGCCGCGGAAGACCCGGACTGGATTTAGCCCCCTGAATGGACTGCCGGGGAGAACCCGACCGGATCCGGTCCCAGGAATGGACTGCCGCGGAAAACGCGGACCGGATCTGGGCCCCGGAATGGACTGTTGCAGAAAATCCTGACCCGATCTGGCACCCCGAATGCTGTGGCCAAGAAAACCCGGACCGGATTTAGCCCCTGGAATGGACTGCCGTGGAAAACCCGGACCGGATCCGGCCCCCGGAATGGACTGCCGTGGAAAACCCGGACCGGATCCAGCCCCCGGAATGGACTGCCGCGGAAGAACCGGACCGGATCCAGCCCTCGTAATGGACTGTCGGGGAAATCCTGGACCGGATCCAGTCCCCGGAATGGACTGCCACGGAAGACCCGGACCGGATCTGGGCCCCGGGAATGGACTGGGGGTAAAACCCGGATAGATCTGTCCTGGGAATGTACTGGCAGTGAAACCCGGACCGGATCCGGGCCCTCGGAATGGACTGGTGGCAAAACACGGAGTGGATCTGCCTTTGGAATCGACTGGGGGTAAAACCCGGACCAGATCCACCCTCGGAATGGACTGGGGGTAAAACCCAGACTGGATCCACCCTCGGAATGGACTGGGGGTAAAACCCAGACCAGATCCTCCCTCGGAATGGACTGGGGGTAAAACCCGGACCAGATCCGCCCTCGGAATGGACTGGGGGTCAAAGAGGGGTCAAACCCGGATAGATCGGTCCAAGAATGGACTGGGGGTAAAACCTGAGCTGGATCCGCCTTCAGAATGGACTGGGGGGTAGTACCCGGACTGCATCCACTCGCAGAATTGACTGGCAGTAAAACCCAGGCCGAATCCACCCTCGGAATGAACTGGGGGTAAAACCCAGACTGGATCCACCCTTGGTATGGACTGGTGGTCAAACCCGGACCGGATCCACCTTTGAAATGGACTGGGGGTAAAACACGGACAGAATCCACCCGGGGAAGGGACTGGGGAGTTAAAACCCGGACCGGATCTGCCCTCGGAACAGACTGGGGGTAAAACCCAGACCGGATCGTCACTCGGATTGGACTGGGGGTAAAACCCCGACCGGATCCACCCTTGGAATGGACTGGGGGTAAAACACGGACCGAACGCACCCTATGCATGGACTGGTGGTAAACCCCGGATCGATTCCGCCCTCGGAATGGACTGCGGGTAAAACCCTGACCGGATCCACCTTCGGAATGGACTGGGGGTAAAACCCGGACCGAATCTCCCCTCAGAATGGACTGGGGTTAAAATCTGAACTGGATCCGTCCTGAGAATGGACTGGGGGTAAACCCGGACCGGATCCGCCCTCAGAATGGACTGGGGGTAAAACACGGACTGGATCCACCCTCGGAATGGACTGGGGTCAAAACCCAGACCGGATCCACCTTCAGAATGGACTAGGGGTAAAACCCGGACCGGATCTACCCGGGAAATGGACTGGGGGTAAAACCCGGACTGGATCCGCCCTTGGAATGGACTGGTGGTAAAACCCGGACCGGATCCAACACCGGAATGGACTGGCGGTAAAACCCAGACTGAATCCGCCCCTGGAAAGGACTGGGGGTAAAACACAGACCGAACGCACCCTCAGCATGGATTGGGGGTAAAACCGGGATCGATTCCGCCCTCGGAATGGACTGGGGGTAAAACCTGGACCGGATCTGTCCTCAGAATGGACCGGGGGTAAAACCCAGACCGGATCCACCCTTGGTATGGACTGGTGGTCAAACCCGGACCGGATCCACCCTCGGAATGGACTGGGGGTAAAACCCGGACCGGACCCGCCCTCGGAATGGACTGGGGGTAAAACCCGGACTGGATCCGCCCTTGGAATGGACTGGTGGTAAAACCCGGACCGGATCCAACACCGGAATGGACTGGCGGTAAAACCCAGACCGGATCCGCCCCTGGAAAGGACTGGGGGTAAAACACAGACCGAACGCACCCTCAGCATGGATTGGGGGTAAAACCGGGATCGATTCCGCCCTCGGAATGGACTGGGGGTAAAACCTGGACCGGATCTGTCCTCAGAATGGACCGGGGGTAAAACCCAGACCGGATCCACCCTTGGTATGGACTGGTGGTCAAACCCGGACCGGATCCGCCCTCGGAATGGACTGGGGGTAAAACCCGGACCGGACCCGCCCTCGGAATGGACTGGGGGTAAAACCCAGACCGGATCCACCCTCGGAATGGACCGGGGGTAAAACCCAGACCGGATCCACCCTCGGAATGGACTGGGGGTAAAACCCGGACCGGACCCGCCCTCGGAATGGACTGGGGGTAAAACCCGCCCATTTAGTCAGGATCCTTCCCAGTATCACACAGGCTTATATACAGTAGGGATAGTATGGGAATTACATGGTTTAAAATATAAATATAGAAATTAATGGATCCAAGTAACTCTTTCCCATGTACCACTTGAGGTTGGCAGGTATGGTGTCATCGGTTTTTTTATGAAGCATTCTTGAAAGTAATTCTGTCTGCCCAGCACCTATTAACTAGCTAACACAGACCCTCTCTCTGGTGTCTTTCTGTCAACTTAATAATCCACGCAGTGAAGCAGCACTTAATTGTCTTCCCAGAAGAAAGAAGTAATCTTTTCACCTACTACAGCTAATAAAATCTGAAGTTTAACCAGCCAGGTCTGTCAATGTTTAGAGATTTTTTCCCTTCTGTATCCCCAAGTAGCTTATAAGATGACAATCATGACAGTTTACCATGTTATTTAAGAACAGGCAATTCTAACATAGCTACAAAGGGAATGGAAAGAATCCCAGTTTAAGTAGTAACCATTAGGAGCAGGAGACTGCATATGCATATATTTGTATTTGTATTTCTGTGTGCACACACTCAAAGATACTACAAGTCTCTTGGGGCAAGGACACGTAAACAGCAGTGCAAATTCTAGTTTTACATGTGTGACTGCTTCCTAATGATTCTCCCTCACCTGGAAGAGTTCTGAGGGAAGCAGCTGGAAGCCATTTTATTAAACAGGCCTGGACAGAGCCAAGATCCCATTCAGAAAACTACTATGTTCTACATCTTGTGATTAACATGGTCTGAGCTTTGATTCTTTGCTTTCCCTCTGTGAAAAATGAAGAAAGGGAACTTTATGAAAGACATTGTTATAGACAGCTGTCAAGGAAAAAAAATCTATTCATTAATCTTCCTTTTTTTTTTTTTAAAGGTAAATTAAGTGTACTACTTTTCAGAGTGGATATGGCCAGACAGCCTTACTGGAAACAAAAGACACCACAGAGGATGGGAGTAACAGAGTTGCTCTCCGACTTCTGTCTGAAATACCACGTTAATGTGATTATTGCAGTAAACGTCTCTACAAAGGACAATCTAGAAACCTGCAGAACCCAGACCTCCCCCAGCCATAGGCAGCTGGCATTCTTACTTGACTGTAGACCCAAACTTCAGTTCGCAGCAATACTTCATTAAGGCAGAAGAGATTGATTACTACCTGATACAAGAGTAAAAATCTTGTTAAAACTAATAGCAATAAGCTAATGTTAAGTGAGGCCAAAGAAAAGACAAAAACACAGCCAAACACAAAACATCCTTTTGTGACTAAATGATGGAGGATAAAGTTTTTCCGTGACAGGATGTTTAAAAATAAAAGCAGATTTAAAGAAGTCAAATTCACACAACTGTAACACATTGTGCTAAAATGCACTGTGGTTTAAGAAAAGGAGTGCGCGCACACGTGTTTTTTAGCAAAGAGCATGCGCTTAAGATAAAAAAAACAACCCCAACAACTGTGCTTCATAGTCTCCAGCCTGAATCAGAGGCCTCTCAGTCAAGCTACATACTGCAGAATGATGATCAGTAAGTTCCTAGACAATGACCTTTCAGAGAGGATGGCAATTCTTATGGAAGAGGAGGGAAACAATTCATTGGGGCTAGAAGAGCTGGGGGGTGGGCAGGCAGGAAGGAATCAGAGTGACCTCTCTGGCTTATCATTTGCCAGCTGCTAAGATCTGAAGCACCTATCTAGCAGCAAAATCAAAGGAAATGCTAAAAGAGAATGAAACCTCAGAGGATGCAAGAACTTGCCATTAAGGTATGTTCTTACTTTGTCAAAAGTCAACACCTTAAATAACAAAACTCCCCATCATTATCTAAGAAAATTGTCTTAATCCCCTTTCCACTCTTCATATATGCTTTTATTAGATTGACTACATTTACAGTACAGATAAATTTTAAGTTTACATAAGATTCTCAGTTGTTTCCCATTCAAACATCTACTATTTCTAGCAAATTATTATTTGTATAGCCTCTTGCATACCTACTTCACCTATACCAATAGTCGAAATTAGACCCACCCAGGATTCCACACTTTCAGTATCAGACTACAAGAAAGTATCTCCTGTGCTGGAGCACCAGACATACAAGTGTAAAGAAAGAACCTCAGACAACCACAGCTTTCATCTTTTCATGAAACAGTAAGACAGTGCTTTCAGAGAGTGAAGCTACTCTGATTTACATAGCCAGGAATATAATCACGTTTCTAGCCCTGTTTCTCACACATTCTACAAAAGGAAAACAAAGAGGTATGCAAAGAGAATCAAAGGTGGACTCCACTTCAAGAAAAATAAAAAAATAAAAACCTAGGATGTTTGCAAGAGCCCCTTACAAACACTTATCCAGCTCAGTGCTAGCGGCATACTTTGAGAGAAATAATTTTTCAGGGCCACTCACAAGGCCAGCTCAGCTATAATGAATCTCAGAACTAAAACTCATTAAAGCAGCAGCGATCACAGTTTCTTCTACAGCGATTCTTACAGATCTTGGTCCTGGAATCATTAATCAAGAACAATTCCCTTAAAGGTTTGCTTGAGTAATGGTTCAAAGATAATGACTAATTACAGTCCTCTTCAACTTGGATGCCAAAAGTGTATTGTTAAGTTGTGATAATACATGATTTTAGGGTGAGAATCAACTCAGATTATCTTTTAACATCGGAACACGGGCGTCTAGTCTAGGTTTATTATTTATGTATCTCCATAGACAAGAAAGATGAGTGTCTCCAGAGAGAAACTCACTCCATCCTAAAATAGGTCTTTTGTAGGGGATGTACTGCCCTGCGGAGCTGCTTGCCCTCTCCACTGACTAAAGAGCCTAGAGTAGTGGCTCAATTTTTCCGTGAGCAAGATGATTGAGATGGAAGCCCCTTGTATCAGAGCGTTCAGTTTTTTAAAAAAACGACTGCTGTTGGACCTGACAGTGGCGGCTGCCTTCTCCAAACGTATTACAAAAGACGTCAAGAGGCATCTTCCCTTTAGATCATTTAGATCATTGAGAAAGCTAATTTCAAACATGGCTCCTTCCTGTGAAAAGTTCAAATAAATTTCAACAAAATCTAATTATGGTGAGACTGAAAAACTACTACTAGGATAATTATTCATGTAGACTTTGTGCTTTAGGCGAAGGAAAAGTGAACGGAACAGGTACATAATCTTTGTGAAAATTATTGCTTCTGGTTTTAATTCTTAAATAAAAACTTACACCTATCAGGCAGGACCTTGGAAGAAAGTTGGGGGAATCGCTTTTGGTAGAGACAAATAAGTAGCAGGTAAAAAGTGTGGGATGATAGGGATACTCAAACCCTTCTCACCTCTGGTAACAGAGAACGATTACTCAAAACTTTTGAAGAATAAGTGAAATGCAGAAGTAGATGCTACTGGTACAATGCCTGAATAATAATAATTGTACCTGGCACTTCTATAGGCTATAGTGACTTTCATCAGAGAACTGCAAAACACTGAGTGTGTTTCTCTTTCTAGAATGGCAGGATCTTGGAAGGTATTGAGTGCTTGAAGCAATAGAAGTTGAGGGCGTACAGCACAACACAAGAGGTACTTGGAGAATCAAGTCTTTTAGCCTTATTACAACCTTATAAGCAAAATAACATAGTGAAGTAAACAGACTTTCAACAGCAAGAACACAGTATAAATGCAGAGACAGACAGCTAGTGAGAGATTCAAGGGGATGTGTTGAAATGGCATAGATCTGACGCTGATTTGAGTTTATTTTTCTTGTATCACTACTGCTGTCGGAACTAGACACACTGCATTGTCCTGAACTCCTCATTGCAAGAGCTCAAGAAACTGGCTATTTGGGACTCTCTGGTGAAACTCATGTGGTCTAATACAAAGAAATGTCTAAAGCCAGTTGAAGCATTGCCTTTTAAAAACCTGATAACTCTGAGACTTGTAGGGCTGTAAACAAGAACGTTTTGTCAACGTGAAACAGCATCTCAATGGTCAGATTCTCCAGCTGTGTAACTGGAGAAGTCAAAGTCCTGTTACTTTGATTTTATTTATTTTTTAAGTGCTGAACAATTAGTTCATGTGACCTAGTGATAGCTACTTAACTCTGTACATTTACAGAATTAACAAGAATCCAAATCATTTTTCTGTAATTATCTAATTCACTTGGTCTCCTTCCAATATCACTGCCATAAACCAGACATGCAACAGTTTTCACAGACTTGTGAAAAATGCAACCATCTCAGGCTATTTTACATTCACGCCTAGACTCCATTAAACCTAAATCAAAAATGAAAGGTACATGGTAGCCAGAAGTAATAGAAAGCCAGTCCTCAGGGGAAAGAAATCACAACAGTGCTGGAGCCACACAGGAAAATTAATTTAAAACAGCACAGAGAAAGAGAGCAAGGGAAAGAAGATATCACATGGTATGAACCCTGTATCTGCTCTTAGTCTCCCATTTGGGTCAGCCCTGTACGCCTCCATTAATGTTACGACATCTGTGGCTGTATTCCCTCCCTCCTATTCAGCCCCACTGCCTAGGGACCACATGGTCTTGTTCTCCAGTGGCTGGTGTCCTCTCCTGCTCTTTGCCACCTGTCTTCCTCTTCTGTATTTAAAGCATTATATAATAAAACCATACGATGAAGAGGAGTTAAATGCCTGGCTTGGTTCACCCTCATAAAAGTTATTTCTGTTACAAGGCTTTCTCCCTTCCTCCCCAGATCCTGGCAAATCCAAAATGACTTGAAATTTTCCATTGTGACTCTGCATGAGCAAATGGTAGTTTCTCAACAGGGAACCAGAAAGAAGTGAAAGAGTTTTTTAGGTAAAGGCATTAGTTGCAGTGCAGTGCCTGTGAAAAACAGCAGCAAATGAGCTGCAGTCAGCAGTGTCACGCCACCAGCTAGCACAGCGAGCGCGGCCAGGCTGCAGGCCGCTGCGGATGACCACGGAGCAGAAACAAAGCAGGATCAGGAGCAGATAATGCTGCGGAGGGCCAGGGTGCAGGGCAAGGCTCACAGCTTCTCTAACCCATGTTGCTCCGTATTTGGTTTCACAGTTCCAGGGACCCACAGAGTAACACAAATGCAGGTTCAGCAAAGGGTAGAACTGAGATCTTACCTTTTAGTCATTATTTACTCCTTATTTAGTCATTTTAGTCACTATTCTTCCTTCTGTCAAATTTAAATAAAAGAGGCATTTTTGTCTCAGAAGTGTGGCAGCACTGGCACCCGCTGAATGTTTGTAGGGATCAGGCGGCAGCAGCACGAGCGTCCCTACCCCTCCTTGTCTATGTCCCTCCCTCCAGTCGCAGTCCAATGTTAACGCCTCTGCCGGAAGAGCCTTCAACATCTTTTGCCACCTGCAACAAGAATCCTCCTCTGTGAAGCAAACTGACGCCATGAACTCATTTCTCACAGGCCAGTGAAGCCAGCCCATACAAATGACGCTATGGCGAATCGGGCAGCATTCATTCAAGTGACCTAAAGGTTAAAGTCTCTGTATGCTATTATGTCTCCTGAAGTCAAAGCATCCCCCTTGTTAGGAGCTCAGCTGTATATAGACCCGAAACACGGAATTTTCTATTCAACAGAAATAGTTCAACACTACTTAAGTGGAAATTGCACATTGTTTCTGAAAACAGGACATTTATATATATATATCTGGGGGGAAAAAAAACAGGATGCCCTAGCCAAGATTCAAAAATATTACCCTTTAGCAAGGAAATAAATAGATTAGGTTTACTCTGAAAAGAAACAGTGTATCAGGTTATGCTTGATGTGACCAAAGTGCTACATACCTGCAGCTCCCTTTTACCAAGGGGCTGAGGTGCATGGCACACCATGCAGCATCCCTTTAGCATCCCTCCAGAAGTTGTTCAGCTCCTGAGTTAGAAAAGAGCAGTTTTACTTCAGAACTCGTACAAACATCAAAGGTAACTCAGCTGAATTAAATACAGCTCTACCAGGATAAAATTAGTATGCAAAACATACAGGCTGAATCAACCAGGTATGTCTATGCATAGCTTTACTTGCAATTCTCAAATATTAAAAAGACATCGCTAAAGAAGCCACCCAAACAAAGCTGTTTAAAACCCATTCTTGGTTTTAAAAAGTATACGAGCAGTGAGCTTTCCAAACAGACCAGAAATACTTCACAGCTAGAACTATAAGAAACATTCACATGGAAACCTGAAGCAACAATTTTTTTTTATCCTGTTCAGGGTCTTAAAATGTGCTTATCAGTGCAGAATCTGCCAGAAAGAAGTTTCCTGACTTTCCCTTTCAGTACAAACTTGTGACTCTTGAACCTTAGTAGGCTGACTACAGTTTACAAAAGCTGTTTGTGAGAAGACACCAAACTAGAGTATATTTGCGTGGGTTAATCAAAACCATAACTCAGTGCAACATGCCTCACTGCACAGACTCTTGAAATGTTACCTCTTTTGAATTCACACTTCCAGTTAAACACTTGAAAAACATTCTCTGATTCTCTTTTATTCTAATATCTTAATTCAAATGTGAAATTTAGTGAAACAATCCTAACCAAAACACTTTGGTCAGTTTTTCCAGTTCTGCGCTACAATCTGCTTTCATTCCTACGATGGGGTGTCTGTAACCTGACTACAATAAAAGCAGTATCTGGGTCTAGCAAAGACAAAATGCTCTGTGCAAGTATGGGAGGGCCCCCACATGAGGGCATCAGCCTTGTTTCCTCACCCAAAATTTCGTTTAAAAAAAAAAGACACGGAAAAAATTCATAGCATTTTGCCAAGTACTTCCATTCCTATATAGGTCTGAGAAAACAAATACATTGTAAACAGAGTTATGCCCTATCTCCCTGAGGAACAAAGTAATAAATCAAATTAGAAAATAAAACTGGAAAGTCTTGTTACTATCTGGCTTTTTAAAGAACACTACTGTTGGCATCCAGGACTTCCCAGTCATGTGGTACCACGAAATGGCACGCAAACTTCAAGACTCCAGAGGAGCTGAGTAGCCAAAGCTACCTTGCTCTGTTATTTTCTTTAATGAACAACATTATCAAACCCAGAAAAATATGACAGCAGCTGACAGTGTGGGTGGTGACAGAAAAATATGAAGAGACGTACTCTAAGGGTTTTTTCTTTTCTTTTTCCCCTAATGTCCCATAAAACACATCCATATACTGCATTTATTTAAAGGCTTGTGATCAAAATTAGTCAACATGGTAGCTCGCAACAACCTAACCAGGATATTTATAGAGGGTGGTTCCCTGAAGAGACCAGAAACGTGTCCTAGTGCCTTTGCTTTATTGTTAGGCTGCAAAAGTTCTGAGCAGCGTTTAATCAAAGCCAATTAGGATAATACAGCTTACTGCCCAGTGCCTCGGTGGCTGCATGACCAACACAGAGTGGGAAAATGAAGAGACAGAACAAGTACAACAGTGAAAGGAGGTGAGTCATGCAGTTCTGCAGGCTGTCACTGAGGCCCCCTGACCTGCAGCGGCACGGCGGTGGGCACTGTGAATTCACTGCTTGCTGCAGTGCACTCCATGACACTGTAACGGTGCAACAACAGTAATAAAGCATCGTCTAATATAACAGCCGTGCAGGTGCTCACGCTGCCATCCCCACCGAATACTAACCCCGTGCTGGCACTGAACTGGTCCACAGTGCAAGCCCCTTTCCAGGTTCTCTTCTACACAGATTTCAGCTCTTTACCCATCTCTAGAATCTTTGTGCCTCCACCTACTGTAGCCCAGGAGTTCACAACTGATGGTGCAATGCCCAGAAGTGAGGTCTCTAGTCTTGCCAATAACACAGGGGGAGGTGTTCCTCATAACCAATACCTTAACTGTTTTCTCTGAAAGACGTTTCAGGTACATACAAGAGAACTAGGAAACGTCTGTGCAGCCTCAGCTATGCCTTCTCATGAATAGGTACTGTGACACGTAGTTAAAATTTACCCATGAGGCGATCACACGCTCCTGTGCCCTACAAGTCCCCTGCCTCACTCCTTGAGATCCAGCCCCAAAGGACAACGAAGAATAGATGTTACGTTGACAAATGCAGCTATTCCCACAACTGCTCATGTGTGGACATGGTAGTGCATAAACATACACACACAACAGTGCTTCTGAACCACAGTCAGAAAAGCTGAGCCTTAGCAAGATTTATTCCATCTTTAAAGTCAGGGATTCATTATTTTTTAGTATCACTAACTTCTCAATAATTCATGAAATACTTATCAAAATTTGATATGCCCTTCATGAATCTCTTAATTTAATACTTTTTTTTTTTCCTTATAAAGATGGGCAATAAATACATGCTCCTTTGGAAGAATCTGGTGCTGTGTACACCAAACACAAGGATATTACAGCTGTTTCAGGATGAAGGTCTACAAGTGGTAGGAGGTAACACGCAGGCAGAGCAGGCATTCTAAACCGGAAAACTTTGTCCTCGTGCATTTGGCTATGTGCAGGCAACACTCAGGTTCAGTTATCATCACCGCTTACAGAGGAAGCTTCCTAGAGTTATGGAAAGTCATCACTTCCTAACAGAAACATGAAATGGCAGCAGAGAGTTGCCAGCAAGGCTCTTGCCTACCAGCTATCACATGTGAGCAACTTCCACTTCTCAAGAGGAGAATCCAGTTTGCTCCTTCCTGTCCACCCGCATGTTCGACAAAGGCAGCCTGCATCTGCAGTACTTGTGCTTTGAACGGTCTCTTTCAAACTGTACTATCTGTGTTGCAACTTGACTCATGTGAGAACGACCGCTAAAATGTTGTCACATCACTTCCACTTAAGTTTGATTCCTAGAACTTTTGCACAGTATAAAATGATCTCAGAATGAAAGATTGCATTTGCCATCTTATTTTTGACAACATGAAACATTTCAATTGCATTCACACACACAAAAAATACCTGTGATAACTATAGCAGTTCCTTACTTGGAAAAGTAATATTAGAAAGAAAACACTCAGAACATTTATCCCTTTCAGCTCAGCAGCTACATTTTCACCATGTAATCTACCCACATCACATGCATCACCATCAAATGGACAGCCGGTGGCCCACAAACCTATAAATAAGAATAACTCTTTCAGAACGCTTATTTAGAAACTATGAAACAACATGATTATAGGCAACATCGCATTTCTTATGCTAAAGATTGCTTTTTGAAAGCTGTATCAGCTTACATAGCCAAGGACAAAGCCAGAATCTGATAGAACTCTGCAGCTAGATCTAATATCTTTAACACTCCATTCTATTTTGAACTTTGCTTTTCTTCTTCAAATTGTCCTCTGTTTATAAACAAGATCTAAATCCCTCCTGGGGTTAATCAATAAGCACAAAATACAAACCCAAAGAAGAGAAAGCACCTCCAAAGCTGATATTCGCTCAAAACCTGGAGCAGTTGCCATGGAAATCATACCCTTTTGATCCATAAATAGCATTGAAGTAACATGAATATTTGAACCAGGTCCAGTTAGTTTGAAATCAGAAAATAAGAGGAAATGAAAATGACAGAAGGAAAAAGAAGTGACAAAAATCTCCCCAAAAGTTACATTTGCCTCTCCTTTTCAAACTTTCTTCCTAAGTCTGTGTTTTACTAAAAACTTCATTTTAATGTTTATTTAATGAAAATTTGAACTGCTGAAGAGGCAGAAGATTTAAACAGAAAGATTAAATTGAGAGCAGCATTGTTAAATACTGCATAAAATAACTATACTAGCTGTGTGAGCGCTGTGTAGTTATTAGTTGTACGTAGTCAAGAAAACATCATTGTACCTGAACATGTCTGCATCTAAACTTGTGAATACATAATTTGATTCAGAAGGATTACTCATCCAAGTACTCAAGAATCTTTGCCATAAAGTGATGGTTACGTCAAACTGTACCCTTGCAGACCTAGGCATCATGGAAAAAGTCTCACCACACAACTGTATCCACTACGCGCAACACCATTAATATAGATTTTCATATACATGGTCTTGAAACACTTCCCCCCCATCCTATTTTGCACTTTCACTGACTTAAGACAATGATCCAGTTTAATAATTGGCTCCATTTTTTTTTTTTTAATAACAACCGAGAAAAGGCAGTTTAAGTGTACCAGTGCTATATCCTGTGAGGCTACCCTTCCCCCGAGCAGCTGTAGAACATTCCTCTACAGCCCTAAGGCATAGCAATGCTGGTCTATGCCTCAGGGGGGTGGTGGGAAGCCCTGTAGCAGCCCTTGTGCCTTCCTCTGTGCTTTGTCTCATCCTTACCAAGAGGCAGGAACCACTACACTTGCAAACTAGGAGGACTGACTAAAAGTTTAGCTCTGTTCTAGGCTCAGTTCTCCATGGCTTTTACAGCTAAAGCAAGACCAGGAGACCTAGACTTCCCCTTCATTATAACTCTCATTACTTATGGTTTTCCTTCAAAACCAGAAACGACTGAGCTTCGATTTCCTGTCTGCAGAGAGTAGTCTATGCTGGAGATGACTCCAAAGAGGCAAATTTATATGGTGTTGGATTATTTGGAAATACACAAACTTATCTTGCCTTCCTCTTTCACCTCCCTGCACCACAGCTTCTTGCACAGAAAGAGACTGAGGACAGCTTCAGAGCTTCCTGGGCACACTCTTGGAGATCACACTGCAGAATAGCTACAGCAGCTTCTCCGCCAAGCAAAGTCTGGAGGCAGGATTTATTTTCTCTACTTCAAAATGGTACTTAGAAAAATCCTGTTCTGTGAGCTGCTTCATCCTGCAATCTCCCAAGCTTTCTCAGACAGCTTTTGGAAAACAACTTAGGGAATGAGAAAGTGATCCTTCCTTCACTGAATCAGCAATAGTATCAGAGACATCGTTCCTTTTCTGGAGGAAACTGCTGCTTACCAGTCCTTATTTTATCTTGCAAAACAGTGCTTCATTGGGATGAAATAAGATCAGTAATTGCTGCCTTACAGCACAACCTACCAGAGCAGGAAGGGGGTTGTGAAAGCAAGTATTTTTCAGTGCTGTACTGGAAAAGATCTCTAAAAGAGCCCTTACTTCCAGTTTCATTATTTTTTTCCTTAAAGATACTGCTTTCAGCGCCCAATGGCTATGGTGATGAACACGTTCAAAACAAACCAGGAAACTAAAAACGTATGTTGAAATATAAGTTCAAACTGCTAAACTGACGAATCAGAGGGGTAAAACAAGCAAGGAAACAAACCGAAAACCCACACTAATTGGTCACCTACACAATGACCCCACACAAATATGATAAAACAGGAATTTATAAATATCAGCATGAATTAAATTGAGGAAAAATCTGAAACAAACCTGAGAGTTCTACTGAAATGCAATGTAACTACTGTATTGACGTTGTTGTAATGCAATGGTCAAGTTGCTTAAAACCTACTGGACTTCATGAAACATTTTAAGTAGCATTTTTCAGGAGGAAAAAGTCAGTTTTCCAAGATAGATTTGTCATAAAATACTGACTGGTTCTATAACAATTGTTTCACAATATCATTTACTGTTCCTCTTATATCTAAGATCAGTACAACTAGAAAACTTCCTTACTGTTACCCCTAAACAATGACATATGTAGAAGTAAAGACGACATCATACTTACGTTATGGCACATTTGCATTACGGAACAGTTCAGATGCTCCAGTGGAGGCCTGAGTATTTTAGACACTATGAAATATTTATGAAGATGTATTCCTTTGTTGTAAAGTAGTCCTGGGCAAGACCTGAAGAAGGAACAAAAACTAATCATCTATACACTCTGCTTTCCTATTTGTATACCTTTGGAAACTTCCTTTCAGGCAGTCAAAGATTCAACAGCACTTTCTGCTTCTTGAGCCATCAACAGCTATCCAACAGCCTTTCGAGGCAGCACAGACAGGGCAAGGTTGAACAGGATGGAGATGACAATAGGTACTGGGCTTACGGCTCAGACAGGAGAGCCCCACGTACAGACTGACTCACAGGCTCCCTGCAGAAGAAAGGAAAGGGGAGGCAGGCAGCCACGCTCTACAAGGAACCATCAGTGTGCCACAGACTGAAGAGTTATCCGATAGCAAAGAGCAATACCAGTGATTGATGACTATATTCTCTATATATGGACTTCCTATGTTATAAGGCAGTTGAGATACATAGAATTATTTAGGTTAGAAAAGAACTTTAGGATCATCAAGTCCAACAGTTAACCCAGCACTGCCAAGCCCACCACCAAACCATGTCCCTGAGCACCACAGCTACACATCTTTTAAATACCTCCAGGGACTCCACCATTTCCCTGGGCAGCCTGTTCCAGTGCTTGACAACCCTTTCAGTGAAGAAATTTTTCCCAATATCCAACCCAAACCTCCTCTGATGCAACTAGGTGCCGTGATACATGTACATGATTTGCAGTCACTGCTTTGGAGCAAAGATCTTCCAAAGGACTTCTTCGAAAATGCAGTTAAGACTTCTGCTTATGTTAAAATTGTATTGGAGATCAGGAAGGAAAAGAAGGAAGAAAAAAAGACAAGGTTCATACAAAATATAGTTCCAGGATTACTCAAAGAAACATCCGAGTACAAATTTAGTGGGCTCAAGGACCAGAATTATTGCTTATGTCCACCAGAGGATGAGATCCAGCAACTCAGAAATAGGTGGACAGTGACTAAAGATGCAGTACATTTAAAACAAGCAGATGCTTTTCCCACTAAAGTTGTCAGAACTTTTCTAAAAGTTCTGAAACCCTGTGTCCCCAGATCAATAAAGACATACATACTTGGGTCACAATCCTGCAATCTAATATATGTAAGCGCATACATAGGGGAACACATTTTGTGTACAACTATTTGCACATCAAGATCCTTATTTTCCATTTTCATGCCTATCCTCCATGACTTTCACTTTCAGAACTTACGTACTAGTATTTCAGGATGTTAAGTATGTCTTTTTTGACTGGAAGGCACTATGTGCAACTATGTTGTAAATAAAGCCTGTTTGGTGCCTTAGTGACAGCCCCCTGTTGGCTTTTTGTATTTGGACACTTCTTTTCAAAAAGAAATGCAGAAATAAAATATTTTCAATGGTATAAGCCTCACAGCGTTCCTTGAGGCATGTGTTATCTTACTGCTACATATTCCTTGGCATATGCTTTTTTTTTTTAATAAAAAGCTCCTGAACAAACACTGTATCTTTTGTTGAACAGACGAAACCCAAATTATTCCCATTCCATTTATGCCGTGCAACTATTATGTAGAAAATTAGACTACAGCTTGCTTTCTAAAGAGAGGTAGGCCCAAAAGCAGATCTTTAAGCAAGCTAATTTGTTGTGCTAAGGAACATTAGAGGTGGGCGTAAATTAGTCAGAAAATGATCACAGATGGTAAGGAAGTGCACCTTATAAGAACTCATACACTATAACCAGAAAATTATGCATAAGAGTATATATGAGGCATAACTAGAGAAAAGAAAGTACAAATTAAAGGTGGCCTTGCTCTTTGTTTGCAGTTTTCCCAACTGCACCCGCAACTTTCCCCGAGCCCATGATCACAACACATGGCTGGAGGAGCCTTGGAGCAAAGCACTTAAGAGACACCGTTCAGCTGCCCTCCACAAACTCTCCCTCCTCCCAAACAAACCTGGCGATCCTGGCACACTGCCACCCTTTGAGGCCTGACCACCTCTTCCTCTAACGGCCACACTAGGGGTGGGAGGCAGAGTTCTCACCGTCTCCACTATGAGCTGCCACACAAGAAGGTTTTGGCCCATGAGAAATAATAACCTGAGAAAACTAGCCCATTTCGCATTTCTGGAGGAACTGAGAACTCCATTCATTCCCTCTAACAGGCAGCAGCCCGCTGGAACTTCTCCAGGCTAAGAGGGAGTTCCCTGAATTTCTTTTTGAATGCTTCCTTATAGAGTTGTTCACCACCTCCCTCTCTACACCCTTCAGGCATGGGTCACCACTATATCCTTCCTCTGATCTGTTTTACATAAAATCCTGATGCTATTTCTTCCTAGTAGCTATGAAATTCACCCACCCTTTCTACCTCAAATCACTGGCTCACAACTGCACTGTTAATTACTGACACCTCATTCTCTACAGGTTTCTGTGGAATTAGCTGTTATCTCCTGCTAGTCCAAAACATCCTCACAAAAAGCATCCTTTAGGCAACTAAATTTGCATTATTGTCTTTTCTCTTTTCTGTTCTAAAACTGTACTAAGATTTTACTCTTAGCGCCTCCCATACAATAGACCCCAAACATCATTGCTTGCAAGTTGTGTAGGGCAGCTGTTTCTAAAAGATCTTTTGAGACAGATACACATGTGATCTAAGTTGTTCCCAGGATGTTATCTGCAGTCCTGCTTTATTCTCACTTCACTTGGCTCTTACCCACTCAGTATTTTATCTCAGATCCTAAACGATAAACTCTCCAGGCAAAGCTGCTGCTCCCCTCTGCTTTACCAGGCATCAGGCATCCCTTTACACAATACATAGGTAAGACTATGCAAACAGCATATACTTTGAAAGTACACAGGAAAAGGTGTTTGACAGCTGATATTTCACCATGTAAAGTCTGGGGCACAGTTTGTTACTGACAAGGTAAACAGGAATAGAATTGCAGCCCCAACAAGCAGTGCCGGGGTGACAAACACAGCAGATCCCCTGGCTCGCTCCACAGGATCACAACAGAATAGGCAAGGTTCCTCAGGCCAGCCTTCTGCTCAAAGCACAACGCGGCTTGTATGGCCTTCCCAACAACCAAACACATGCCTCGATGGCAGGAGAACCCCAACCACACCGTCTCCTGCAGAAGTAGACACATACAAACCTCTGCACAGTTCTGATGTCTTCTTTTATTCATTAATTTATAAAGACAGGGCCTATCTGAAAACATTCCAGGCCAAATTCTTTAATTTCTGTTCACTGCAAGCCTAATTGCTTTCAGTGTGAATTTCCTGTAACTGTAATATTGATAATGAAATTACAGACTTTTCCCTTTGGAAAAAATCTGACATTTCCACTAAGATTATGAAAAGAAATTAAACCATCAGAAGTTTCAAACACGGCACCAGCATACCAAAGCAATAAATGCACACTGTGTGAACTGGCATCCCCTCTGCCTCTCCAAAACTGTATTTAGATTGTGGCCCTAGAAAAATACAGTGTGAAAACAGCATTTGTCCAGAGAAAAGACTGAAGATACACACCTTTCAGTTATATGAAAGGGGGCATCCTCCTGATTTGCTATTAAGTGCACAATCCTATACAATTTTTTAAAATCTGATACAATATCTTCAGAATTACAAGTTTTGTTCTGTCAGAAATTACTCAACAGGACAACATCAGTTTGAAACAGCAGCATTTCGAAACAGATCTTTCAGTTCTATCATTCGGCTCTTTGGAGTACTGTTTAGCAATACAGAAGAGGAAAACTCTAAGTAGTCACAAATTTAAAAATCAGAATTAGCTCTCATAGTGAATGAATCCCATTCATAGAAGCATTTGTAGGAAGGGTCCAACCAAAAGGTCAGCTAGTCCAACCTCCCACTTTAAGCTATAGCTTAACCACCACTAAACCAGATCAGTCACAGGTTTACACAGCAAAATCTTGAAAACCTCCAAGTACAGAGACTCCAGAATGTCTGGGCAACCCCTTCTGGTGCTGTACTACCCTCATAGTAGATTTTTTTTTCCCCCTCCTCTAAAGTTCTGCCCAAACCTCTCAAACTACACTTTATGGGCATCACTCAACTCTGGTGAGATTGCATCTGGAGTACAGTTCCTGCTGGGTGGCCTAGTTCAAAAAAGAGGCTCAGAAGCTTGCTAAAGTACGTTGGAGGACCACCTCTGTGGTGGCAGCACTTGATCTAAAGGAAAGGTTGAGGGAGCTGAGCTTATTGAGTCTGGTTGAGAAGAGTCTAAGGAACAATCCAAAAGTTCCTCCAAGTTTTGATGGATAACGTCAAAGAGGGGGCCAAACTCTTCCAGGCAACATAACAAGGTCCAGAAATCTCTTGCAACCAGTATTTCTATGCTGCTACAACTCCAAGGAAAAAAACTGGCCTCCATATTAACTCCTGGGGCACTCTGCTCGTGATCGGCCACCAACCCTTCAAGCCTGGCGGTATAGCCAGTTTTCAGGCGACCATTTAGCCAGCCCCTACTTCCCAAGTTTCCACATGAGAACACTGCAAAAAGGTGTCAAAGCCATACCAAGGTCAAACCATATTACAGCTTCACTGATCTCCCTTCATCTACATTACCGGGCCCTTTTCAATTAAAAAACAGTTAAGGTTAGCAAACCAGAGCTTTCTTTTGATAAATCAATGCTGACTGCTTCCAACTGCATGCTTGTTCTTTATGTGCTTGTAGCTGGCACTCCAAAGATGTTTAGCATGACCTTCCCAGGGACTAGAGTAAGTCTGACCAACCTTAGTTCCCCAGGTCCTCCCTCTAATATTAAAGATGGGTATAATCTTAGCTGTTCTCCAGTTGTCAGGGGCCTCCCTTAATAACTGTGATTTTCCAGCCTTGCAAAACCACATGGGCAACCTCTTTCACCATCATTGAGTGAAGCCCATCTGGCCCATGGGTTTGAACACAGAAGAGGAGCAGGAGGGCACATGACCTCCAAAGTGGACATGCCTTATTAGACCCTGCTTTGGAACAGGCGTGGAGAAAGATTCTACTCTCTATAAATACCAGGGACATGAAGCTGATTTAACTCTCCTATTAGTGGTGTTTTCCGCTAATGCATAAACACACATGAGGAGAGTCTTATTGTTTTATTCTGAAATTAGGAAATTCTTCTGATTCCTTACAAGTCCCAACAGATGAATTAGTACATCATCTCTGCCATCACAAATGTGCCAGTGTGATCACAGCAAACAAATAACGTAAACAGGCATGATTTATTGCAAAGTTGTGAACTTTCACAGACCACATTTTTTAAAAAATTCCTTGTGCTTGATGAACCTTGCCTTATCATGCTTCATTATAGAATAGTTACCTCGCTTTGCATTATGCAAATCCTAGAAAAACCCTAGAAAATCTTAAATAGGTCACTTGCATAATTTCCAAGTTATGTCATGGGAAAAAAATAAATCACACAGTTGCCTTTTTTTATTTTTAAATGTGCATGGAATGGTGAGAAGATTTGTTTACTACTTCTGAGGGTTGCAGGAGAGCTTTTGTTAAAGTAAGATTTAAACTTGTTTAGGAAGTCCATTTTGATTGTCTGAGCATTGTTACACGATTTATCATATTGGCAATAAACATCTGCAGCACACTCTATAACGGTTCCATGGGACTTTATAGTGGGATATGCTGAGAATACATATGAAGAATACCACTAGGAAAAAGTCCCATTAGCTTAACAAGTTGCTAAGCCGAAACAGAAGCACTTTTTCTGTGTTGACATCGTTAATTTAATTTTTCAAAAAGCTAAGCAACTGCATCACATTTTCTTTAAACAAATGAAAATATCTAACAGCCAGCAAATTCAGATATTTGGATGCAGGTGTCTGCACATCACATATGTTACTCCTAGTACGGATGTTTAGGGGAAATACTTCAAGGCTTCAAAATGAAATTTAATACAAAAGATTGGGTGTGGGGTTTTTTAGTAAAAATAAAAAGTCAATAGCAAAATGACAACAGAGCTATCAGCATGTAGGCAATAACTCTGCTGCTGACTAAAATTTAAACAGGTCAAGAAAGACTAAAGAATAAGCGCAATGAATAAGCCTGACTCATATCTGGATAAAACGGAGTATTACTTAGCACGGCTGGGAATAGACTTTGATGTAAGACTACAAGAAGTGTGAGGAGAGGTTAAAGCTTTCTAAGTCACCCTGCAGTTAGTAGTAAGAGGGTGAAACGAGAGTCATCTACATGGGTTTCTACCCCACTGCAGAACAGGCACTACCAATTCACTGTCTCCTTGAAAAGTCATACTTAAACCAATACAAACTCACATTCTTAATGATAAGGGAATCACAGATTTAAATTCTTCATCTTAATTTTTCAGTTAATTATAAAACAACACATCCCTTTGAGGCAAAACAAGAAAATCCACTTTCTCTAGAAGATCAAGCCAAGGAAAAGCAATGCTACTGCATAGCAAAACTCAAAGAGGGCATTATGACGCAACGTCACCCTGCAACAGATAGGACACCTCCACTATTTTAAACTCCTGTGCAAAGCAACTATATCAGGAGGGGATGCCTCTATTTCTTCCAGCCACCACCTAAACGCAGCACAATGCAATTACCATTTTACTACAAGATACCTTCTGGCACAGCATTTGGGAAGTCAACACCTCCCTAGTGTACAAACCCCTTCAGAGCCCAGCTCTAGCTTTTCTGCAGGTGTATTAGGTAAGAGCTGTGCACCTCTCCACAGTCTTTCTCTTATCTGTTTCTGGAGCACAGTAACTTAGTGTCACACCTTAAACTTGACTCTTCCAAAAGCATGGTCACATCCCAGCATGAGCTGGGGCCTATAGCCAATGCACCAGCCTCTTACTTGGAAGGTAAATTGAGGAAGAGCATTACTAACCAGTGAAATACCAAGTTTGATAGAAGTGGCATCTTTCAACTCTTACTATTTCTTAAGATTCACTATGTATCTTTAAATCCTGAAAATAGTAGACGACAAATCAGTGATTATGTGTCACAGAGAATATATCAGAAAACGGTAAAAAATTGTGTCTCACCAAGCATGGCGAATACATGAGCCCAGACCCTTGATCAAGACTAAGTTCATGTCTCGCTTTTTGCATAATGTCTTTAACTAGCAGCTTTCCAGAAGTGAAGATACCTTCAGTTTGTAGCACTTGGGAGATTTCAAGGTGTGCACATGCTGAACATAAATGATTTCTGCATCTTGAACTCTTTAATTGGCATAATGACAATAATACAGGTGTGTTTGCATGAGTAAGAAGTCGCAACATTTCAGTCAATGTTCACATGCGTGCCCAGACAGCCACAGCAGATGCCTGGTAACTTGTGTTAGGATTAACTGTTTGTGAAAAGTTCACCTCGTCTGTGGGATTGTCAGAGACACATCACTTAAATTCCACAACACTGAAACTCATATCCCTGAATATACTGCTATCATTATAATATGACTTGGAGGAGAGGCGTGGCGAGGTGCAGTGTCCTGTAACAGCTGATCCCAGACTCCACCCTGAAAAGAGGGATCTTTTTACTTTCATACCAACAGAGCAAAATGTTCTAACTCCAAAGCATCACAGTGGCTGCAGATTAGCTACAGATGATCATAGGCATTACTACCAGCCTGATTTCCCAGAACTACCCAGTTAGACTCCCCATGATCCTGGAAATGAAAGTCACTTGACCTATCAGCTTTATTTCCTGCCCCTTTTAGGCCCTTTTATTAGTAATGGCATGCAGCTGCTCACGACACACTGGCTCCCAGAAAACCCAGTCCTGCTTCCTTTGTCACCATGAGTTAAGAACTGAAATTCCCAGGTCCTACAAACACATTTGGTTTCTGCTTACAATTCCAAGTTCACAGCTCTGTCACAGTAAAGGCAACATTTTATTCCAAAAGCACTAATAAGACTCTTTTCCAGGGGATTGCCTAGCAGACTTCAGTTTGCCACAGAGGCGCATTTATTCTCTCCTGCATTATTGCTATTACAGAATAAGCCTCTGTGGAGGATTTAAATTTAAAGATGTTTTGCTTATTGAAACCTAACTGTACAAAACCTCTTATTGACATGTATTTGAAGGAAAAGATATGGAACAGGATATAGCTGCAGGACAGACGCCGAAGTACCTCTGGGGAGCTGAGACATAGTCAACAAGCATTAGACAGGAACCAGGATTAGCCTTGAACTCGGGTATGAAGAGGCCAGGTAGCAACACACTTGTTGGGACTGAAGGGCAAAGGTGCCAAGGAAGGAAAAGCCCTGCTTCTGATGGGAAACTAGTAGAACCTACAAAGGAAAACTTATCCAGAAGGTGTACAAGACATTTTAATGGGATCATCATAGCCTGCTAGCATATTACCTACACACAATGGATTCCTGACTGCTTTTTCCTCTTTGCTTCCATGAGGCTACAACATACGCCTTCCACTCTGTCAAACGTCATGCGATACCTTTTAGCTTACACCCACCATCTGATCTTTCCTACTGCCATCTCCTTTCGGCCAGCAGAACAACATGGTTTCATCATGTCTCTTGGAACCCATTAATGCCACTTTCTCATTTCCCAGAGAGTGTTTCTACAGGACGACAGCAAGGTATTCCTCCCCTTCAAATGCTGTGCGCATTTGCCTATGGTCTGCTCAAAGCCGCCTGCTTTCTGCACTGCAAATCAGACACCAAATTCAAGAACTGCACACAGTATTTTAGCACAGAGCAGAGAAAAAGCCTAGCCTAAGCATTACCTATGTTGATTTGATTCAGACTGAACCTTGACAGATTTTCAGTCTGGATAAAATTCTGATAAGAAAGACTTAAAATAGTTAAGGCAGTTTTCTTAAGTACAGTTACACTGGATGCTACAATCCCTCTATTTAAATTTACCAAGTTAAGAATACTCAGCTAATTAAGCAGTCTGGTTAGCCAAGAATTAAGTACTTTATAGCAGCACTGAAGATCAAACTGACAAAGCTGACAGTACCCTGTTGCACCCAGATACAGCAGGATGTAAAAATATACTAAATGAAAAGATAAATATATTACACAGAACTATGCTCTGACAGCAGGAAGACTGCAAACTGACTCAAAACTTGGCAAGTACCAGAATCAGGGCTGCCTGTATACCTAGAAAATAGGAAACATGTTTGAGGCAACTTCACAAAAAGCTGATCACAAGCTGTTTAACCTGTACCCTGGGCAAGGGCAAGGATGCAAGTCACTCTAACTGCAAAGGCAGGCTTGGAAGTTAAAGGCAGTCTTAATTTACATTCAGGACTGGCCAGCTATATAAAGGTTAGTGAGTACAGTGCAGATATATGGGACTGATAAGTCTGACAACTGCAGGCTGGTAAGTTGGACGCCAACAGTATTCACGGTTTCTGAAAACATGTTGAAACAATGTGGTAAAAGCAAGTCAGTATTACCTTGAACATGCACATCTGGAACTAGTTTGTGACCCAATGTTATCTGAAAGATTCTCCTACCTATGCTATACCACAGCATATTTAGACAGTCTTTAATCTCCTTTGAGGGGACCAAAGTCCTTTAAAGATTTCTGGATTAGCATTGTTTATGAAGTAGAGTGTCATCACCTTTAGATCAATACAAACACGCCAAGTTACCTTACAGCATCAGTTATTTGAACATTTAATTAGGTCTGTTCTATATTATAGATTGTTACATGGAATTCAGTATCAATGTTATCTTCCACGAAGCATAGCCTGTGAAGTTAAACATTCCGAGACAAGGAAGCAACAGAATGGGCTAAATGAAGACATGGAAGAAAAAAACTCTCACTGAATTTGTGGCATACTTGTAAGTAAAGTTAATTATGTGTAGAAGTGTGGCCATTCTGGACCTTTACGGTTAAACATACAAGTTTATATTCTACCCCTGAACTTGATTTTCTTTTTTCTTTTTAGGCACAATTACCTTCCAGGATGAAGAAATCTTATTTGGAGTACAGAATCCTGTAATAAAATGTTTGTAGTTATGGAGCCACATGGGTATTTTAAAACACTATACCAGTGTTAACTAATAAGGAACAACAGCAGCTATTTAACAGTCTTGAGGTTTGGTCCAACTCCCTTTAAAAACAGCAGCAGTACTTCCCCATGTAAGCAGGCCTTTAGCAACACGCAAGGTTTTTGGTTGAGCAAGAAACATATTACAAAGTTCTATATGAATATTCACAAGTCTCCTGTGGACATCCTCATGCTCTGCAACTTCATGCCTTTGTGTCACTGACCTTAAAGGCATGAAGAAGAGACATATTTATGAAATGGGCACACTCACAGAAAAAAATCGGTTGCATAATTGCATTCTCACAGAGGAAAGAGATGGCATTTCTTCCAGAAGCAATTACACTAATGCCATAGTTGCATTCTCACAGAGGAAAAAGATGACATTTCTTCCAGAAGCAATTACATTAATGCTGACTGTTAGAATTATGCCCCTCCAAAGAGTAGAAATCCTACCTGAAATACACCTGCACACACAAAAAAAGCCATTCTAACAAAGATTTCTCCCACTTCTCTGAGCAACGTGTGCCAGTGGCTCACCACCCTCATTATAAAAAAAATTTCTTCCTTATATCTAGTCTAAATCTACCCTCTTTTAGTTTAAAACTGTTACCCCTTGTCCTATTACCACAGGCCCTACTAAAAAGTCTGTCCCCGTCTTTCGTATTAGCCCCCTTTAAGTACGGAAAGGCTGCAACAAGGTCTTCCCGCAGCCTTCTCTTCTCCAGGCTGAGCAACCCCAGCTGCCTCGGCCTGGCCTCACAGCAGAGGGGCTCCAGCCCTCGGAGCATTTTTGTGCCCTCCTCTGGACCCGCTCCAACAGGTCCACGTCCTTCTTGTGCTGAGGACCCCAGAGCTGGACGCAGCGCTGCAGGGGGGGTCTTTTGAGGTCTCTCACTTGAAACGAAGATTTCATCATGCAAACTTTCACCATCTTTCTGAAACCACGGCAAAAAGGAATCAACATATAAAAGGTGTCCATCAGCTGCCATTACAGGATTATTGAGGCTTTTAAACATGACGTTGTGGGAAATGCATCATACATTCAGAAAGACAGGGGGAAGAGGAGGCAGATAGAGAAGGGCACTGATAACTAAGCCAGCTATTAGCTGCATTATCTGACAGGTGTTTGTTCTTACGCAGCTGGGTGTTATTTAGTCCTGACTCAGTGATCCCGAAATGCTTTAGAGGCACCTCAGGGAGTCAAGCTCCCTGCTGTTAAAGTGACAGTGACTCAGTAAATGGGTTCCTTATGTACATGCCAGCATACTCTGCACCTGCCTGCATGATTACACCACAACTCTGTCAAAAAAATTAGAAGAGCTCCTATTAGAACAGAAAAGAATCATCTGCAATTCTTACCCCTGAGTTCCTTTACAACTACGGAGGCCCCATCTTAAAAATATTACTTAAATCAAGATCCTTTTATTACAGAGGTGTTAGGCTTAAAGGCTTTTATGTTTATATCTGTACAATAAGTGAAAGATATAAATAATCCAAGTAACCAAAACCACTCATCGCTAATTACCTTAACCAGTTTCACCAGTGGCTAAAAAGCATGCTGGAATCTTTCACAGCACTAAAAAAAACCACAACCCACAGCAACACAATGAAGAACAACGACTGAATGTAATGCAGAAGTCTCTGTGAAAGGTAACAAAGCGCGTAACTCTGATCTATAATGTGATTTTCCAGGTAGATTCAGGGTCTTCACATACTGCATCCATAGTGGGAAGGAGACCAAATCATAGCTACAGAAATAATATCTGCTTATAATTCAAATTAAAGAACATTACGTAGTTTCAAGGCAATATGACATTACCCTCCCCAATAATAGACGAGTTCACATTTATCACTCCACCTCCAGTCCATATTGAAGGAAACAAACAAAAAAAACTGAGTTCCTCAAAATTATGGCAGACTTAAATCTAAAATTGATGTTGACTTCACGAGTAATTGTTCCCGTTTAATTTCTTATACAATTTAAAGTGATATTTTACGATATATGCCTCCTACATGAAACTCATGCCAGCAAACATTCCCCATCACTTCCACAAAAAGTAGGTGGGGTGGGGAAGAGTGGGATTAAGAGACCTCTGATTCCTCTGATGGGTGCTGGAACCCAGGCCCACAGCATCCAATGAACAGGCTACCTGGCAGCTTGGCCATTTGGTGTATCACCTCCCCTTGCATACTTCAAACACCTCAGCTAACCCACAGACCAAAGCTGGCATCGGTTTTAATTGTCACAGATTTAATCTCTCAGAGGAAAGAAAAGTATACTATAAATAAAGCCTCACATATAGGCAAGACACTACAGACATAAGCACGGCTGTACACTATAGGTTTCATTTACAGAACAAACTGGGAGAAAACACTTGACAACGCAACACAATTAAGTGAGTCCCTGAGTAACAGCAAACTGGGCAAGAGATTGGAGCAAGTATCATTGTTTAAGGTATGAATATCAACTATTCTAACAACATGAAAAAATTTTAAATCACATTGTGGTTATAATTAATTTTTTGAAGTTTACCCATTCAGAGAAGTGATGTTTACTTAAGTTATTCTGTTTACCTGAAGATTCATGTGCAGGCTGGTCTGTAAAGCCAGGCCAGACTCTGGAGCTATTTAATTTCTAAACAGGGCATCTATTTTTACTGCTTTGCAAATGACTATTAAGCAGGATACCTGGAAAAGAATTTGGTTTTCATTTTGAGAGCGAGCTTCAGCAATCACATACGTAAAACTGACAGTCAGCTGATGACTTCCTTGACTCTTGTAATTTCTAGGTTTGAGTCCAAGTCAGACTTCGCAGTGAACATAAAAAGCTGTAAGAAAATACTAGTAGGGAAAAGTTTAAGTAATCTACATCTGTCTGCAGCAAGCTATCTATCAGAGCCAGCTTTAAGAGATAAACAGCGATGCATAGACAGTATTAAAACTAGTGAAACACAGGATCCTGAAGAAAGTCACTGGTAAAAAAATGGAAACCCCTCTATTTTTGTATGCTTTAAATGAATCTTCTACACAAAAGTCAGGTAATGTAAAGTGCTACAAAGCTCCACATAAGGAGATTAGAAAGTTTAGAGAGGTCTTTGAAACATGTGGTTCTTAAAGAACAGAACAGTTGAAACAATGTTCTGACAATGTTTCAAGGAATATTGCATGGAAGTTTCCCGTGGATGGCTTACCTTCTCCCCGAGACACGGTACTGCAGCATCATTTCTGATTGTACAAATAGAACAGAAATACAACAATTAGCCAAATTCTCAGCTGAAGTAAATTGCTGTACTTCCACTGAAATTAAAAGTTTTAAATATATTTAAAAGAAGTGACTGCTCTTTCATAACCATCAGAATTGCTTTTGCAAGCAATATTTTCACCTTGGCAGCTGTGAAGTTAACTGAGGCCCACCGTAGATTAACACCCAAGAGCAGTAACAAGCAACTAGTCATGAAAGACTGCGGGAACAAAATATAACAGCAGTTCTTACTGTTGTGCAGCAGCAATGAATTCAACAGGGCAGGTGACACCCTTTAAGTAGCAGACTAGTTAACTAACCAGGAAATGTGGGTCAAATTCCCCTTTACTCGCGCCGGTGCAAATTAGTAGGAATTCCACTGCAGCCGGTGGCGACACACTGACATACTGGCAGGGCTGTCAGTCTTTGGCCAATGCCTGTGTGCAATTACAGTCTACAGCAGGATGCAGTGGCAGTCTACTTGCACTTTCTTCACACCCCTGAATAAAACACAGAATTATCTATCCCATCACAGTTATGTAGCTTAATTCCCAAATTCCACTTTGTTTACATCTTAAACATGATTGAGTATTACTACAACCTTGAATTGTCTAGTATAGTTCAATTGATTAGGACAGGGCAATGTGACCTTTACTACTTCTGTAGTATTGACCTTCACTCTAGGTAATCATTTTTGCTGTCAAAAATTGACTAGCTAACCATTGACCAAGTCAGAGTAACACGGTCTTTGACCTAAAATTAAGAATCCTCAACAATGAAAAAATACTGATAATACAGCACAAGCGGGCTTAAAAATCTCACCGTGTAATTGTATCTGTCCATCTTAAGATGCAGCACGAAACAAGGAATGCACAATTAATAAGACGACTGAGGGTAGTCACAAAGCTAGACACAGAGAGGTCTCTAAGTTACTCCTGCCAGAGGGTAACAAACTAACACAGTGTCACATACATGACTGCAACAAATGATGCAGAATTCCCTGACAGTGATTTCCACATTATTTATTACCATGTCAACTGTTAAGTCACCCACCAGTGATGTGTTTATGTCACTTATTCACAGCACACAAAAGCATTCTTTGTAAAAACACTTCTACAGGCAAAACTTGTCTCTAATGACACACTCCATGAGGATTATCTCTACAGAGTGACATTAGGTTAGTAATGTCACTGTGTTGACTGACCGCTGGTTGTCACCTAACCAGAAATTATATCAATGTCATCTCTCTTAACAGGAGTCTTTGAAGATATACCATGGAATATTCCAGTATGAGGAATAACAAAGTATAAGAGAAAATTCCATGGATATTGCAAGGTAAATTTAACATTATACTTTTATAAATGTAGTATGCTTTCGCAGTATGCAATATGGTACTTTTGTGGCCACAGATTTGAAAAGCTACAGTAGTTACTCCTGGGGGTGGGGGTTGCACAGGGAAAGGGGGAAGCAGGAAAAAGAGATCTATCCATTAAAATTTTCCTGCAATAGCATTGGACAGACCTTCTAAATGGCACAGGTTTTCTCTGCAGGAAAGGCAAGAAGAGTTAACCTCGCAGAGCAGAAGGCAGCTTAAGATATATATGCACACGCACTTTTGGCTTGGTGTCACACAAACATTTTTACCTTGTGTTACTTGCCACTGCTTCTCACTCAATATCCACCGAGAGAAGAAAAACGACCCCTAGTGTGCTTAAAAACCAATAGAAATTGGCAGTGAAAACCACTCTTCCATTCCCAAACTAGTCCTCAGCTTAAAAAGGACATTTTGCAAGAAATCTGTATTTTGCCGGTTACATTTTTTTGCAAATAATGCTTAAAGCGCCAGGCATGTTTCAGCCAGTAGACAAATGGGGATCTTGTCCATTGGTTTGTACCTGTGAAAAGCCTCACATGTTCAAGGTGTGCTGATTTTGGCTGGGATAGAGAGAATTTCCTCCACACCAGCTAGGATGGGGCTGTGGTTTGGATTTGTGCTGGGAACAGCACTGATAACCCAGGGGTGGTTTCACTCCTGCTGAGCAGGGCTTGCACAGAGCCAAGGCCTTTCCGGCTCCTCACCCCACCCACCAGCAAGGGGCTGGGGGGCACAAGGGGTTGGGGGGACACAGGCAGGACAGTGACCCCCACTGCCCTCAGGGCTCTCCCACACCACACGGCGTCATGCTCGGCACACGGAGCTGGGGGAGAAGCAGGAAGGGGGGACGTTGGCAGGGATGGCGTTTGCCTTCCCCAGTCACCTTTAGGCGTGATGGAGCCCTGCTGCCCTGGGGGTGGCTGAGCCACGCCTGCCCGTCGGGGGGAGGGGATGGATTCCTTGGTTTGCTCTGCTTGTGTGCGCAGCTTTTGCGTTCCCTGTTACACTGTCTTTGTCTCAACCCATAAGGTTTCTCACTTTTCCTCTTCTGATTCTCTTCCCCATCCCACCAGGGGGAAGCGAGCGAGTGGCTAGGTGGAGCTTAGCTGCCAGCTGGGGTTAAGCCACAGAGGTGTTAGAAGAATTGAATCATAAAAGAAAATGTGAATATTCTTAGAAAACTCACTCTCTTGGCAGCAATAACACTTCCAAATTGAAATGCTGAGTAAATAAGCAACTATTGACCATGAGCTGACCCCCCTTTCTCTTACAGACAGCAATCTGAGCTGTTGATTTTCCACTGTAGCACAAATTATGAAGAGCTGACCAAAATAATAATAAAAAACCCGTGCAATATGTGGGATGTGGGGGGCACTAGACGGGAGTTTTTGAGGAAAGAGCACCACTGTTTCCAACATGAAAAGGTTTTCTGTGCTGTTGATGACTTCATCTAATCCAAAGACAAAATAAAGTAATCTACATACCCCTGCTGCAGGATGCCTGGCAGTGCTGCTCAGTGACCAAAGAGTAATTACTCGAGAAGCAGCACTGCTTCCCCTGGCTGTTAGAATTCTCACATTCTGGAATAATTCTGTCTGACCTACCTTTCTGTCCTTGAATAGTTCTGTCTCCTGTCCCTAGCCAACCATTTTAGCTGTACTTCCATCCCAGAGAGTACAAAACTGCCATCCGGACCTGTTCTGTCCTAGTACATCTCTCTCCAAGCTTCCCGCATCTCTCAACTCTGCTCCTGCCTTTTGGGTGTTCTTGCTTGTTAGTTATGAGCTTTAATTCCTTACTTGGTCTAATTCTTTGTAACTATGACAAGTGCTGAAAATACCAGAGTTATTGTATTAGGATATTTTTCTATCTCAATTATTTTCAACCTTCACATCTTAAGACCAACAATGACAAAGTTATTTCATTCTCATGTTTAAGAAACGCCTAACAAGACAGCTAAGACTCCCCATTTCCAATAAATGCTATTTGCATTCACTGTGATTTTTTTTCCATTTTAAACATGAGCACCCTTTCCAGTGCTGTTGTCTTCCCAGCGGTGATGTTTCTATTATTCATCACATTGAACGATACTTCTGTTAAAAACCTCCACTGTGACATTTTACTATGAACTTTTTCAGCAGCAGAAAACAGAGTGTGGTCCCACACAGTTCACCCCTTATGAGAGGAAGTCTCAGAGTCAGTGGTGAAGTCAGATAAAACTAGAAAGCCAAAGCTCAAGTGTCAGAGTGGTAGAACCAAAGATTTATTTCAGCATAAAAGACTACTGACAGTAGCAATGCTGGCATTTTTGCTTCCATGGGCAAAGGCTATGCATCCATGGCCTTCCACATATCCAGTGTGGAATATAGACAGCCCTAGCACAGCAATAACTGCTCCATTATTTGCAGAGCCCAAAGGAAGAAGCTGAGAGTCAAAGCAACTTCTGAAGCCCAGGCACTGAAGATGGATCACAAGCAGCTTCTGCTTGCCTTTTATCAGCAAGCACTAACCTTCTATGAAGAGTACCTTGCCAAAGGAGAAGCTAATGGTGGGTGGGTGCGTGGTTTTTTTGTTTGGTTGGTTTTTTGTGGGGAGGTGGTTTTGCATGGTTTGTTGCTTTTTTGTTGCCGGTAGGGGCTGTGGTTTGTTGGTTGTGGTGGGTGCTTGGGGTTTGTTTCAGTGTTGGTTTTTTTTTTTAAGAGACAAAATGAGTCTGCAAGTATGTTGAAGAGGAGGTAGATTTCACAGGGAAAGCCACTTCCCCAATACGGGGGGAGAAGAATCATTTTAAGACCATCAGTGTGCAACCATTCTGGAGACCTAGAATAGGAATTTGGTTGGAAGGAAGATTAAAATTATCCTCTCAAAGGGCAAGTTCCCCATTATGAGACATTCCTATAACCACAGAGAATTCACATTACAGGTTATACCTATGTGCCATGTATCAGAATCTGTGGTTTAGATTGAAGTAATGCATAACTGTTCCTGAAACCAAAAGAACTGGCATCAACGGTAAAAAAAAAAAAACAGAAACAACCACAATTCAATCACTATTGGAGAAAACAGGCCATGAACATGGACTGTCTGAATGCATAGGCTTCTACCAAATTTTTTAAGTGTTTGCTGAAAAGAATGGTAAAGCCTTTTGTAAAAAGTTAAATGGTTACACCAGTAAAAAGGCTCCTTCACTTAATTTTCATACAGAGTTCATTGTAATCCATAAGGAACAAAGTTCACCGTCATACCAAAGAAATATCCATGTATTTAGAGCAATGACACAGACCAAGAGAGCTGAAATTCTTTAAGCACTAGATGAATACTTTAAACCACACTCTTCATGAAAAAAGGCATCAGTTCTCAAACCAAAAGAATAGATTTTTTGCTAAATTCCACACTAGCACTAAGGCTTTTCTTTAAACTATTGTTTTCATAGATTATGATTAAATCATGCTTTGTGCCAGGTAAATAAGAGACTAGTCCCTATGAAGTTCTCACCATGAAACATCCTAGATGTGCTCCATTTGCATATATTCTTAACAGAAACAGAAGCAGGCAAAGAAGGATTTGGGGAGAAGTAAACTTATGAACTTAAGTAATACATATTACTTATGAACTTAAGTAATGCAAAAGCAAAACTAAGTAACTGAAGCGACTTCAGTTAAGTAAATAAGTGAAACAACTTCTTGAGATCCTGCTGCTCAGGTATTTAAAAACCACTCTGCAAAATATATTTATTTAATCTCAAGAGAAGTGTTGGGGAACTAAACCAGCCTCCAATGCTAAGCTAAAGGAACTTCAATGAGTAAACAATGCTTTATGAACATGTCAGGCAAACTGTCTGAGGAGAAGTATTTCACCTCCAGGAATTTTAATTTTGCTCTTCTGGAACATCTTTGTAGAAAACTTATTCTTCTGCAGCTCCACATCTGCAGTTGTTATTATCTATCCTCAGGAAGCCCTTGCATTCTGCTAAGAACACACATATTTTAGAGTCCCAATTCCAATCGCTCACAATTGCTTGCTCAGCCTGAAATGGCTGATTGCTGCCTCTTATTATTGCCTTTATGTCTGTAGAACCAATATTGCTCAGAGCTAGCTTCTTGGGGGGGGTGTGTGTGTCTGCATGTGTGAGCTGTAGAATAATTTTTCCTAAATCCCTGTTAATTACATCAATGCTTTTTCGTTAAAGAGAACAGACTGATAAGAAGGGACTGAGACCAGAAGACAACGTAGCTCCACAGTTAACCAGGGACATGATGATTATCGGTAATAATTAATAAAAACAAAATAAGACGGATGGACTTTTTTGTGCTGAAGCGACTGTAAAGAACCTGGAAGCTACAAACTAAAAATATGCCTTAATTTTAAACTGAGTACATTGTGTGTGGAAGTTACTGGCTGAGAATTGGGCAGAGTCAATTTCCAAAGTTCAAGAGCACTTTAAAAAAATGTGCATTCAGTCTTAATGAGATTCAAAAAAATTTAAGGTTAACCTATACTACCTTTCAGGTTCCACTTTGCATGCTAGTCTTGTCTTAGGCTAAAATACAGCTCCCAAATTAGTATTTTTTGAATATAAATAGCTATAGATATATATACACACACACATGCATTACCCAGATTTAAATTTACTTATCTTAAATTACTGGAAAACAAAATTAAATAAAACCTACCAAACCCCAACCATCCATAGTGCTGAAGGGGAGGCTGAGAAGATTAGCCTCTGAAATATTCGGTCTGGAGCCCAGTTCACCACCAGGGGAATACTAAAGCAAACAGAAAACAGACCAAAGGTCCTCAGAGCTGCATCCTCCGCTGTAGTAAACAGGCTGTGCTAAATTACTCCATTCATGGAGCTGGTCTGTATTGTGGCACGTTGCTATCTGTTACCAAACCACTGCACCGAACTTCAGTAGGGTGTAACGGACAATAGGCAACAAACAAGAAAAGAATTTAAGAGCTCTTATGAAGAATCTCATATGAGCTAGTTCTTCTCTCACTTTTAAAACCAGTTCACCCATCCTTAGCAAGAGATCTCTCAAATGACAAGAGTCATAGCCAAAACCTTGCCAGGCACTAACTAGCTATGTCTTTGATTGCACTGTTTACAAATCCGTAAGAGCATTTCTTCCATCTGTTCTGCAGTTTCCATCTATACGCTGAATTTACAAAATGAAATAAACTGCCTAAAAATTTGTCTTCCAGCATGTTGGCTATTGTGGACAACAGTCTAAACTTTGGACAAAAATATTCAAGTGAGGTGGAGAGTTTGTGTGGGGGAAAAAGAAAAGGCTCTTGAGAAAAACTGATAGGGTTCTCGGGGGAAAATTTTAAAGAAATACGTATCAATTACTACCCAGGCATTGACTGTCTCTCCAACATAACATACAAGTCGTTAGCAGAGCCATTTTGTTTCAAACACCAATGTAAAAAACTAGCCAGTTTTCAAAAGCAAAGTGGAAATTCCGCACATTATCTCCGACAATTCTGTGGTAAAATGATAAGCAGTTTCTGAAACTAGAGCAAAGAAGTTCCCTGTTACTCTAGGCAGGACACTGCAAAATTGATCTGAGGAGGCCCAGATCCTCCTCTGGAGGAGCTCTGAATTCTCTCTGCTCCACATGGGTGATGCTTCTTGCCATGCTCAACATCCCCCAGGTGTGAGCAGACGTTGCAATGATAGCCACCAGGAAAAACTTTCATAGCTAAAGCCTGAGTTACATGTGAAGAGGTTAGATTTCGTCTCAACAAATGTCTACCACAGAACTACAACTCTCTTTTTCTGATGTAAAAAGGTGATATCGATCAAGTTGCTTTAGAAAAAAGCTAACATTGGTACTGAAACAAATGGCATTCCTCACAACAAATAACATTTAATGTTTGCTCACTGGGTGGCTAGTTACGTGTTGCCCTGTTCATTTAGCCAAGCACTCACAATGGCACCAGATTGAAATTATTTTCATGGCAAGCCTTCTACTAAAACCCTTTTTTGTGTTGTGTATGTGCTTCTCTAGTTGTTTGAAAGCTATGTAAAGGAGCCATATATTTCATTTCTTTTCCATTATAATAAACTACTACTTTTGCTGTTATTGTTATTATTGCTCAAGCGTGCCACTTGTTCCCACAGTTACATCTAAAACACCAGCAACTTTGTCATGCGTTACTACTACTACTACTAAGCAAGGGTTTAACACTTCAAAGGGCTCAGTCGCTGAGCAAATACTCCAGACATTGCTGGAATTAAATAACATGGCACTTACGAATATAGCGCATGTTTCCTTCTTCATTTACAAGGCACAGTAAGCCAGAAAAGTAGCACCCGAATATGATTTGAAAGAAATGCTTTCTGACAGCCTGCTCTGCAGTGAGTAGTGAACATTGAGTCACCACCACCATTTTTTTTTTTTTTTCATTTTTAATTTCAGCTTGTTTTGCTTGCAATTTTTATAAGAACTGCTTTTGTAGAAGCGTAAAAGGTCTCTGTGGTACCTCGGGTCATGAATCCATTTGCTAAAATAATGTTTTTGAAATCCTTTTTGTTCATCATCCAAATCCATTTTTGAAGTTTTGTCTTTTAAAGAGCCAGTTCTTGTAAGCAGGTCAGCTAGTGAGCTGTGATTTCAATAGCCATACTGAAAATTGACAGCTATATAGATTCATTAACCATATGGTACTGACAGGGAATCTCTGCATCACAATGATTTAGGCCCAATTTTTTTATTTTTTTTTTAAAAAAGCTCAGTTTAACTTGCACTTCACCATCTGTACGTCTAGCTAAATGCAAACATGCTCACAGTGTGAGCAAAAAAATCCCAAATGGTGTTAAATAAATACGCGAGTCATCCCATGGAATAAGACCAAAAAAACGCAATGGCCAAGGCTCACAACACCGAGATGTGCATACCCGAAGGGGAAAATATTACTTGAAACAGCATCAATAGGAATTATGCAGTTCAGTTAATTGGCATCAGAATTAACAGCATAAACAAGGTGCAAAAAATATCTAATCTGGTGGGAATTCAGGAATGGTTGGTGGGACTTCTTACTTTACATGTACTACCTTCTGTCTCCAGCAAATACTGGGCAAATTAGCTTCTCTTGATTCTGGTGAACAACCAGCAGCAGGAAGGGCACGAATACTAACATTTTAGAAGCTCAGTTCCTTGAGCACTTTTAGAGAGAACCTCTTTTTTAGATATCTTACTGACCACTTTTTTCATGTCTAATATTGAAAGCTTTTGAAAAACAGGAACGGGTTTGGTTCTATACAGGACAGAGTTGCTCAGAAATGGACCACTGCTGGCCTCAGTGACCCAGTGGCACACACTCCTGTTACTGGCTGATCTGGCAGCTGGCTGTAAAGAAATCGAATCTTTTTTGTCATGGCTGGGGGGTGGTGATGGTGGTGTTGCTGGTGTTCTGTCTCAGCTCTATAATCCATAAGGGAACAGAGACTTTAAGGTGTATCATATTACTGGTTTGATAGGACTTGCATGCTAGAGAAGAGTTGCTCAAGTAACTTGCTCCTTTTATAACCTCTTGCTAGAAGGAGCAAGAGGGAACAGGGAAGGGTGTAGAGGAGGACTGGAGCAGCCCCGTAGCTGGTGTTTGCCACCAGCATCGCCCTCATACAGCCGTCTCGCCAGCAAAACGCAGGAGGAACAGAGCAGCTTATGGCCACTGCACAAAGCAGCTGCAGCGCAGAAAGGGGAATTTAACTGCGAGGCTGTGAGGCACAGCAAGTGTGGTAGCCAAAGCCACGCGTGCATCACGCGGAGATGTCAAGCTCTCTGAAAGACCCTGAGATAGAAACAGGAAGAGCTTAGCAACTGTTTACCTGGTATTTCTTAAAAACAGAAGCAGCTGAAGGCTTCCTCTTTATTTGCTTCTAGTCCAGTTGCTGGGCAGAGAGGCCAGGCCTTGCAGCAGGGCATACCTGCTGGAGAGAAGCTGCTAAAACCGCTTCTTTGTTGCTGCTCCCACCAGTCTGTCACGATCCGCTGTTGGGCTGAACAATTTGGCAGAGGTTAAATCCCCTTGCTTTCCAACCGACCTCAGGTAGTTCTGGGAGGTTGGGGGCGGCTGGGCTTAACTTCTGACTGACTCCAATGTGTTATCGTGACCAGTCTCCTTTTACATTCTCGGGAACAGAATTAAGACTCAAAACGGAATCAAAGTGCCAAGTCACTTCATTTGGCCAAAGAGAAATACACGAGAGAAAAGCAGAGAAAGAGAGAAAAAAAGAGAGAAAAAGCGAGCACGAGAGCGCTGCAATAGCTACCACCACGGACCTGGGGCGGTCCGTCCCTCCGCGCGGTCCGCCCCCCCGCGCGGTCCGCCCGATGTATCTCCAAATCCAGCAGCAGAGGGACATCCCAGAACACCCCCTCATGGTCGCCGCTGGTTTCCCCTTTTTACAGCGTTGCCCTCTTGCACAGTCAGTGACTGGTTTCCCTCCCCCGCCTCCCGCCCGGCGGTGCCGCGCATGCCCAGTACCGCCACCGGAGGGGGCTGGAAAGTTCTAGAGGGTCCGGGCCGCGGTCAGCCGGCGCTGGGCCCGGCGCACGCGCGGAGGGCGCGCGCTCCAGAGGCCGCGGGACACGCGCGCTGCGGCGGGGCGGGGCTCGCCGGGCAGGGCTCGCCGGGCGGCTGCGGGGGCCTGCCCGTCCCGCTCGGTTGCCGCGGTGATTGAGCTGTGGTGGTGAAACTTGTCCTGCCGGCCCTCTCGGGACAGGTTTCTAGACCCTTACAGAGACTTTCGCAAACACGTGTGAAAGTCCCGCATCTGGCACAGATCGCGCCTGTCCCGTCCCTGCAGGGGCCGCCTCAGTGCGTCCGGAGGGTCGGCGCTGCCCAGCTGGAACTCACCGATAAGCCCCACCAGAGAGATCAAGCCACCACGCCATCCTTTGATACAAAAATCGAAGTGGGATCATACGTTTACGTCCCACCGTGGTAAATGGTGTTGCTAGTTGGTATGTTATTTCATGTGGATTATGGGTCCGGGTTTGATGTCCTTCCATGGATTATGTAAATCAGCATATACACATACAAATGGCAACATTAACCGTAGTGGCATTAAAACATTTGCATTTGAAGCAATAAAAGAATTGCTGTTCCACAAGATACTAAAAATCAAAAGTATTCCATACTACAGAAGTAAAGTGTCCTTTTAGTCATCACCTATTGACAAGCAGTTTTTTACTGTTCAGAAATATTCCATCTTTACAAGATTTTGATTCCAATCATGGAAAAATATTTTCAGATTCTAGAAATTCATGACTCAGAATTGTTCAGGGCCAGAATTTTATTTTGTCACGTCCTGCAAAATACACTACAGATTCTCTTTACTCTTGAAATCCTTTGTGAATTAGTGCTGCTCAGCTAGTTTTAGTTAGATGAGAAAGAAGTGTTTTACTCTGGCAGCACAGAACGGAAAAATGGCAAGAATCAAAATGGTTATTTCCCTGACAATTAGAATAACTGCATTTGTTTTCTCCACTTTACCTTTTAATATGTAATAGACGTCCTTGAGCTAAATGATAGATGCTATTCCCCCTATACAGGATTATCCAAGGGCACGTTAGTAATATTGATTAATAAACAGGGACAAATGTTAGTGGCTAACTCATATAAGCAGACCCAGTAAGGAAAATTAGTTTATTGAATGTTTCACTGAAGCTTATAAGGAATCGATAGCAAATACTTATTTAGGAACTCAGTGTTCTAGTCATCTTTAGGCATTGCCTGGGCTATAAATAACATGAAGACTGCAATATCTTTGGGGCAGTAATTTCATTACATATTTGTTATACTTGAGGCTGCTGTATAAAGACTCCACCTAGATAAGATCTGTGGGTACTACAAAATAGATGAATACATGAAAATGAAAACATTAGAAACAAGCTACTACTATCTAAGTAGTTAATTGAAAATAATTTGTTTACTTAGTATAAAACGTGAGCTTCAGATTTTTTTTCTCATGGCATATCTGTAACATCTATTAATGTAACGTCTTATTTATAATTAAGGAACTTACTTCCTTTCAAGTTTTTCCCGTACAGACTGTGGTCCCATCTTCTTTTCATCAAACACATGAAAGTTCTATTAATTCTAACGGGAGTTTAGCCTGTACATCAAGGCAAGACAAAACCCTTTCATGTTGAATGTTTAATTACAGTTCTTTAAAGATTTTCACGTGTGCTATAATGTGCTAATTATTTTCATACCTAAAAACCACAAAACTTGGAGGGGACTAATAGAAGTTGTCGTTCCGATTAGAAAGCAGAAACCCTTAGACTGTGCACGGAAGTTTACAAAAAGCCCAGATTCATCTAGCTTCAAAATCAGGACACAGGGGCAATATAAACATAATTAATTTTTAGAGAGCTTTTTGCATTTCATCAGTGCAACACTTATTGGTTCTCCAAACCATCAGTTATGTCTTATTTCCATCTAATAAACAAGCTGTGTTCGGGGCTTTATGGTTTCAGCCTACGTCAATGACTTGCAAACACTATATTTTGTGGTGGGCACCTTTAATTTTTTATTTTTTTCTTGTGGAATGTTGTATCCTAGGAAGTGTCACACACCAGAGTTCTTAGCAGTGGGGTGTGCACGCTCACTGACTGTTGCGGCAACCAATGATAAAAATAAAATGACAGGAAAAGTATGTAGGACTGAATGACATCTGGAGGGTATGTGAAGAGGGACAGCTCGGTGGTTTGGTAGAGGCTGAGCTGAGCTTCCCGTGTTGTTTCTGTGAAGCTGGAATGGCTGCCGCTAAGCATGCGGAAATCAGAGAAACAATTCATCTGACTTACAGGCTACCTTCTGCTATTGCCTCATTTTTGGGTTGCAAGAAGGGTACAGGGTATTTGAGGCTTTCTGGGGTCCAGGATCTTCTCCGTGCTGCTTTCATCGAAAGGGCATTAAAGGGTCTCCAAGCACTCAGATGTACATCTGCTACGTGATCTGTGTCCAGATGTCCCCAAACCATGTTAGAAGAGGTGTTGTAGAGTATGTGTTGGTAGACTGGCTCTACATAGTCCTCTATGTAGAAGAGAGACCTGGATGGTCTTTCGGAGTACATTACAAATTACGATGCACTTCGCGTAATTCGTGGGAAGCACTGCTATTTGGATAGCATTGTAGGCCAAAACACTCTGGCTGAACAGTTGCTAGGCTCGGAATTGAGACAAAGGTGACCTGCTAACAAAAGATCTGATACCTGCACCCACTCAGTGACAACATGAACTAGACCGAGGCATTTTGAAAACTGCCATGTGCTGGAGGAAGTGCAAAGTGAGGATTAACTCACTTTGCAGATATGCAACTTCATCACGCAGGCTTGATAAAGCCTTTTACTGGATGAAACTAATTCCTTCTGCATAAATCCTAGAAGCTTTTCGGCAGTGGCTGATGGAGGTAGGAGAGCAGGGCAGAAAAGATGGCTCTGTCCTAACAGCATGGAAGGCTGCAGGAAACAACACAAGAATTAGGACTGCCCTATGGCTACACATGAGATCTGATCAAATCTCATCCAACTGTAGCTTTGCTCATTGTTGTAGGTGGTAATGTACCAGGTTCGGAAGCTAAGGATTATAAAATCACACAGTAGGTGACTGCGTCCCTCTATTTTCACTTGGAAGGGCCATGATAAAACGGAATAACCATTTACTCTCACTGTGTGGGTTCCCTTGCCCACCTCCCTCACAAAGCAAGGGGTAAGCAGTCAAAAGGACCTCCTCCTCGGTCAGCAGGCTCAGCCAGTGAGCAGCCCCAGCACTACCTGATCAAACATTTGAGCACCATAGTCTCAGAATCTGTACAGACTGTGAAGGGCATTTGTTATGTTTGTGAAATTGTTTGTACCTACAGCTGGCAATTTTTAGCTGTGGATTTGCTCTAGAGAACTTGTCCCTCAGAGTGAAGTCACAGGAAATTTGCACGTTGACATCGGCAGGAACAGCACTGGTTCTAAAGCAGGAATAGTAAGGATTATATATATTATTGTTATTTGACCAAGTGTTGTTAGACTGAATTCCCATGTGTCTGTCCCAATGGGAAGCCTTTTCCCCTCACCTGTAGTACCTCATCTCTTCCCCAGTTGAGGCTCCAATTATTTATTTTCAGCCTTTTGGAATCTGTAGCTAATCTAAAAGCAAATATATCCTTTAATTTTGTTTCTGTGTGAGAGCAAATCTGGGAAGCTAAATGTTGACCAGATTTCTAACTGCCAAAACTCATAACATTTTAAAACATCGACATAAGGGAAAGGAATAGGAAACCATCAGGACATACCCCTTAACCATGCTGGAAAGCGTTTGGGTTGCAGAAAACAGATCCAAACTCCTCTCCTCACAGTGAATGGGCCTTATCTCTTCACGCAGGAAGGCTAGATACAAGGGACTTCGGAAGACTGCAAGATCTGTGATAGCATGAAAGAAATTGCTAAAGGGATGCTCGAGCTGATTAGAATTACTAAAATATCTTTTCATATCTAGACAATAGTTACTCTGTAACTGCTGCATCCACAAAACCATTTGCAAAACAAGGCCTTGTAGTCCACAAATTAAATGAGGCCCTGTGCTATGTTTTGATAAAATCTCTGGGCAGTCTGAACTCTGCTACACAGACAGTCTGGCCAGCCTTCACCATCTGACGCCATCTCACAGTCCCTGGACCTCCACCTCTATATGGGACCACTGCCATCTCATCCTCTGGAAGACAAGTAGAAAGCAAAACACTCTTCTTTCACCACCATGCCTGCCATTTCCACTAGCAAGGACAGTCCCTTCTTTTGAAGTTTGATTTACAGGTGCTATAAAGCCATTGTGCTGACTGCATGTCAGTCTCCAAGGAAACTAGTAGCATATATATTCCAGAAGCATCCCTAGATGAAAAGAAGTGTTATTAAAAGTGTTCTCAGCATAACCCCTGCTATGAGAAGGAGCAGAGTTCAAGGTCTTCTGTTGAATGGTTGAAGGATGCTGTGTTCAAATAGAATGCTCTTAAGGAAATAATAGCAGGTCAAGCTGGGGATCTGGCTGTTGTACAGTCTCCAGTTCTGAAGGGGTCAGAAATCGAAAAATAATCTATGTGAACCTTTAGAAAGATTTGCTATTCTTTTATAATTCAGCCTAATTTTAGGTTGGCATCTCCTCTGTATACTTAAGTATTAGCACTTTCTGTAATACATTGCCTTTTTGCGGCTATTACGCTTCTCAGCCCAACCTGTATCAGCTTGCACATCTCTACTTTGAAGTTGATGCTCAACTAGGTTTTTATATCACTCTTTTAAAGGACTGAACAGAAGCACAAGGTAGCCAGGCTGCAGTCCTCCCTGCTCCCTGGTGCCAAGCAGCTGGGTGCCCCACAGCTGGGATGGGTGTTCTGCGCAGTTGTTGGGAACGACATCCCATGAGAACGTGTGCTTCCATGATCGTTAAAAACTGTCTGTGGCATTTTCAGAGTGTGTGCGCTGAGAGCAATATCTTACTTGAATTTTAAATAATGAAATAAATTCCCTTTCTTCTCTAAATTCCCTGGTAAGTTCCCATCTGAATAATATATGCTTTCCTTTTTTGTCTTAAACCTGTAAGGATATTATTTATTCAGTCCTAGTGGAAGCTTTATCCAGGAGGAGCCGAACCAACCCTATTCTAAAGTTTAAGTTACTAAAGCACTGGGGGAACATGTGAAATCAAAGGTATTACATAATATACGAGATTCTCATTATGTTGCTGTAGTTCTGACTGCCAGAAACATAGCTGCTCAATATTGAAACTCATTTTCTCTTTTATGGCACAGTTCAGTATAACCAAACACAAATAAATGGAACAAAAGACTAAATCAAACAAAGCAAATAAAAAGAGCAAGAGAGAGCACTGCCAATAATGTGCAGTTTCGTTCCCAGCTTGGATCCAAGTGGACCATGATCATTCCAAGCATTTTCACAAAACAGTTTAATTTCACTTTATGAAGGAGTTTCAGTTTCATAACGCTCTCTGCCTGAGTGTGTATCTGAACAGACACTTACAGCTACAAGAAAACATTTGAAGACTCAAGAAGGAAGATTTAGGCGTTCGCAAAGCTCAAATCTGATCCTCAGTAAAGAAATGGAACTGGCTGGGAGAAGAAAAGGGTTAAAGACATTTTACAGGGGAAGAACAATTGAAGTAACTAAAATGATATTGCTTGCAATTCTTGTTTTATTTTTCTGTTTAAATCAGAAAAACAGCATGTGATGGAGTTAAGTTCTCATTTGTCCCTGTTGTACTGCTTATCTTCACCTTTCCTACCTATGCATCCTTAGGATGCCCATAAACAACAACGGCAGTCATTGTAATGGACAGAGAAAACGAAGCGTAAAATTGGAATATAACATCATAGCCGATCTGTTATTTCCTACAGCAGTTCTATCAAATCCAGAAATGAAACGACTGTAAGCTTGGCAGCAAGTAACAGAAGAAGAGTTATACCTGTGTCGTGGTTCAGCCCCAGTCGGCAACTAAACACCACGCAGCCACTCGCTCACTCCCCCCACCCCTGTGGGACGGGGGAGAGAATCGGAAGAGCAAAAGCAAAAGGAAAAAAACTTGTGGGTTGAGATAAGAACAGTTTAATAATTAAAATAAAATAATAATTATAATAATAAGGGGAAAAAAACCCAGAAACACAAATGACACAACCACTCGCCACCCGCCAACTGACGCTGCTGGTCCCCGAGCCATGATTGCCCCTTCCCTCCCCCGGCCAGATCCTCCCAGTTAACCTACTGGGCATGACGTTACATGATATGGAATGTCCCTCTGGCCAGTTTGAATCTGCTCTCTTAGCTGTGCCCCCTCCCCTCCCGGCTGTTTGTGCTCCCAGCAGAACCTGGGAAGCTGGAAAAGCCCTTGACTAGTACAAGCACTGCCCAGCAACAACCAAAACATCGGTGTGTTATCAGCATTGTTTTAATACTAAGTCCAAAGCACAGCACTGCACCAGCTGCAGGGAAGAAAATTAACTGTCTCCCAGCTAAAACCAGCAAAATATTCGTTTGCCAAATACCAATCGTACATACACCCTAACCTGGCTTATATTTTCTCCTCAGAACTGGCAGTAGGACGAAATAGTATTGACAAGACAGCCTTGCTAGTACTTGCTTCTAAATCGCCTACCTTGTGGGACATCAACTGCAGCTATCATTGCATTACTCTTTCATTATGAAATAGGATTTAACACAGCATTGTGCAACATGAGAATGTTTTCAAATCCTTATCCTACCCTTCTGCATTTCTTATTGAATTTGCCCTGCATTTCCCCTATCAGTAGACCTTTGTTATTTGATGCTAAAACATTTTAGGTAAACACAGATATATTTCCCTATTAATTTCCACATCCCACATGAAAACCAGATTAAATTTACAACACTCTACCAAATGTTAACATTTCATGTGACAGGATATGCCCAAAAGCATGTATACAAAGCGGACAGCAGAAACACTCTGCCAGAGACATAATAGCAGAAAGAAAATGGAAACCCTTTTTAGCATGATTTGCAGTATCTTTTCTCCTTTCCTTAAAAAAAAATTTGCAACAGAAGAGACAGCTGATGAGAGTTTGATGTTCAGATACATAACAGCATCAATGTTTAGCATTTTCCTTGACAGAAACCACAAGTCTATTTTAGCACAGAAAACACAGGGAGTACCCCACGTGCTTGCTTAGAATCATGCCCTGGTGGGGAAAGCACAGGAGATCGGGTGTTTGTAAGGGCCCACCTAGCAGAATAGCAAATACTTTCATAGAATTTGCATGTTCCTCCTCTATCCAAAAGGTGATCAAGCCTGATGGAATAAAAGAGGAATATGCAAATTTACCAAACTCAAAATCTCAGGTCTCTAGTGAGGGAGACAAACAGGGAGCAGAAGGCAATTTTCACCACCTGGAAAGGATGCAGATTTAGGTCAATATCAGAAAAACTCCTTGTAACAGGATGAAGAAATAAAGTGGTATTATTAGCTGTAGGCTTGGTATAAGGCACTTGCCAAAGCCCAACGATAGTTAATTTTCAAAGAAACCACAAATAGGTTATATCAAATTATCCCTTTTAAGATTAACATTTTAAAATGCTTGATGGTTTTATGTGGAGAAGCGCATGAGATGAGTGTTTCAAATTGTAGTGACAAAAATATAATGAGAACAGATTTCGTTTTCTATGATGTTAGAAAACAGCCTGTGCAAAACAATACTAGGGGGATAATTCCTGTTCCTCCAGGCATCTGACCGTGCCGTATCTACCCACCAGCCTGCCTTTCAAGTGCAAGAGAACATCTTGTTTGCATTCAAATCTGAAAGACCTGAGAAGAACCCAAACCGCTTTGTAGGTGAGTTAACTTATACTTAAACCGTTTAGTTAATAAGTTTAGCCCTTCTCCATGCACTTGGCAGTTAAAGGAAAATAAACATCTGTTGCAGTTCTGTTGCTAGTTCAAACAGCAAAGCATTAGTGCTTGACCAGATATTGGCACAGCACTGATGCTGAAAATCTAACAAGAGACACTTTGATCGGGTAACTTAAGCAAATGCTTAACAACACTCATTAAGCTGCCAGTAAAGCAGGATATAACAACAAAATAGATTGGGTAATGTATCTTGATTAATCATACAATTTAAATTTTTTCATTGTTGAATTGAAATGAAGGAATGAAACAGACTTCACAGCTACACCAGTAATTGTGCACAGCAGTCATAAAGCAGGGATTATAAGGTTACGGATAATTTGAGAATAATGTGAAATTACTTCAGGAGTTAGGCTAAGCTGTTTTTTTCTGGTTGGATCAGGCTACTTAGAGAACCGTCATACCGGATCCTGAGAATGGAGACATGCATGTTACTAATATAAAATTCATTCTCTACTCACTAGAATAGAGGACAACATTCATATGTTACCTGAACATTGAATATTTGTCTTCCTTTTTATCTTAATTGTACAACATATCAAACAATAGGTCTAATACTTAAACAAAAGGGAAATAAAACAATTAATCCTAGGAAAAGTCATGTGTTTGGTATGAATATCTGCTGGGCTCTACCGAGATGCTTGGTTTTACTGACACTTCCCACCACAGTTCCTCAAAACTGACACATTAATTATTTAGGTTAAGAGTATCACCAGTTCAAATACATTTATTTTCCTTATTTTGTGTCTGTTTACATAAGTTACACATCCTGACCAAACCAATTTGCTCAGTAAGTGATAACACTGGCTTCCAGAAAACAGATGTTAACATGCAGACTATCTTTCATTTAGTCCCAAGATTTTCAAAGGTTGGAAGAATGATCATAGGATCTGATTAATTTTTGAAATTAGCTGTTTATTCTCAAAGAAATCACAATTAAAATTATACCTTTGCCTGCTGCAAGTATTACTAAATGGAGTTCCTCCTCTCCAACTTGGTGAAAGGCAGACTAAGTGCACTGGGCAGCCCGTACAACTCAAGAACATGATTCCTGCCACACCAAGTCAAGTCTCATGGATTTAAGCAGGACCAGAAGTGCTCTTCCACTGGGAAATACACTCTCAGAAAACATTACTCCTTTCTCCTCCTTCTGGACCCATCAAGCCCGCGTATGAAATAGCCTGTCTATTTCAGCACAAAATCATTCAATCTGAACAGAACAACTTCTGAGGACCAAATAAACATGTAACACAAATGAAGATCAAACCAAATCTGCTGCTGCATTTCCTTTTGTTTCCAACCATTAACCTTCACTCTTTCCGATTCAGCCTAAAACATCTTCCGTGGTGAGGCAAAAATGTCTGATCCTGCCAACTTCACTATGCCAAGTCAGTTGAAGACAAACGGCTTTTCATTTTTTTCCCCATGAAAAAATATTTCCCCTGTGATCAGCAAAGTTAGGAAACACTAGACTGTAAGTAGTGGCACAATGTTCCCCACAGCTCAGAAAATACACCACATCCCACACTTGTGCTGTAATCACTTGTCCATACCGGCAGGTATGACAGATCTGATTTCCATAGCTGAGCAAAGGAAAGAAAGGCTGATATCATCAGCATATCATTTCCATTTGTCAACAGAAACAGGGCTGTGATTCACATCTTTGCAATGGGAAACCAATGTTACTAACCATTTCAGAAGCTGAGATACTATTCATGAATACCTGAAAAGTAGATTTCCCATAGGATTTTTTTCCCTCCTGTCTGCATTTCAGTAACTTGAAATGGGCTCCTTATGTGTATATTTTTTTACCTCTGTTGGGATTTCTTTTAAGCAAACATTTTAAAACATTTTGTTCATCTGTTGAAACCTACTATTTCCTGACAGAAAACACCATATGACAAAATACAACTCCTATTTGAGAAGGCACATTAGTGAAATGTGCAGTGTTACCATATTTTTGATGTAACATCGAAGCACAATGTTAAGATCTTTCAGATTAACACAAGCTTTAATTGAAATTAGAAAAGGAGAAACCTAAGCACGTATAATGCATTAGGATTCAAAAAGGTTGCTTCTAGATCACCACTTATAAGTCATCTAAGGTAGACACATCCCAACATCTAATTGTATTTCTATTTCAGTATTTTTTATAAAATTATTTCCACTTCATGTTTACTACTTATTTATCTTTGCTCTTATTGCTTAAACATATTTTACCGCTCCCTTGTCACCTACAAGAGAAGGACAGGAGAATAAAAGCTGTCACTACAAAAACTTCTGTGACCTCTCAATTTACAAACATCCACGTCCTCAATTTTACACTTCATTGATGTTCCAGGTGGTGTTAACAGGCGCTTCTGATGGGTGCACAGCTATTGCACGGTTAGCTTTATTCCCTGACCTACACGTTTGCAACCGTGGCCCAACAAACTTCTAACACAGCCTAAGTACAAAAGAGCTTTTGTTGCCAGATCACAAGCACCAGTCATGACAAAAGGAGTCAGCTCTAATCCTGTCCAAGGAATCAGAGCGTTATGACAAATTTTCTGTACGGACCTGCAGCACCTTGCCCACTTGTGCAGAAAGTGGAAATTTTGCTTTTCTCTCCTTAGAACAAAATAAAATGGAGTGGTGGTTGACATCCATGTGACACCTGGGAGACTGGGGTTAACCTGGGACGTAGGAGAGCTCCAAGGGTATCAGTGGGACGTGGGCAGGGTGCTCGTTGGGGACTCGGGGGAATGGCAAAAGTCACAGCGCGCGGGTCTCCCACGCACCAGGTGGGCACCTCAGCTCCTCCCTATGGGCTGGCTACGCTTCTTTCCCCTCTGTGGACTTTACTACGCTGCCAGACATTTAAGAGTTAAGCGATGCAATAAATCTTCATGCCAGTGGTGCGCTTCCCTAGCTACACAAAGCTCCAAAAATCTATCCAGAAATTAAATAAATTCAGCTAGAAATATACTAAACTTTGGATGACGTGATTTATCCATTTTATCAGTATCAAAACCCCATAGGCTGCGTTTTGTTTAATGGCAAGGTATTTAACGTTGGTTTGCATTTGCACTCTGTTATTAAGTCTAACTGAATAATTAGATATATTTTTTGCAAATAAAGAAACTGAGGCAAAGGGTTTACCCATCCAAGATGCACATAAGGACTGTGAACGGGTTATTAACACAACTCTTACATACCAACGTGTTGTCATTCCTGCAGATTTTCACCTCACAAAGCATACTCCTGTATAAGAAATGTATTTGAGATACCATCCATGTGACTATTTCCTCTCCAGCAACAAATATAACATACCCTTTCTGCATCATGCATGATGCATTTTATTCAAATTAGCACATCATCATCATGCAAATTGGATCAATCTGAGCCATCCATCTGTCACTAAAATTTAGGGGTATATTCTCAACATCATGTGTAAGGAGTTATGCATGCAAATTCCTGCACATCAAAATGATTCAATACCCAGAAGAATATTACGATACCAAGAATTATAGCCAACGTGGCACTCCTGTGTACATAATGTTCCACGCTTCCCAGGCATTTTGCTCGATGCCTGAGAAGTAGGAAAGAAGACACTGAACAGAGAAGCCAAATAAATGAAAAAATCACAAACGGGTTTTTTTTTCAGCGTCGAACTGTAACTGCCATTCCCACACCCAAAACTTGCTAAATCAGGTAATTAATACAAAGGGTAATAATATTTGTAATAGCAGGTACAAAAACATCTGTTTTAGGCAATCAAGTTCTTGCTGTAGGCTGGTCTCTTAAAACATGCAAAAATTACCTCTGGCAACCGCCAAGCACAAGAACTCCTTTAATAATTCATAATGATCTAATGAACACCTTTCATCTGACTCAGAAATTTCTTTCAAGTCTACTCCAAGTCATGATCGTGCCTTTGTATGTTTGTTACTTTCTTGGACTCGTGAGCATTTTGTTTGGTTTCATTTTGTTTCATTTTGTTTTGTTTTGGCTGGAGGAAATCTGTGACACTGAGAGGGTGGAACTAGTGTTTTCCTCTGTCCAAATCCTTGCTACGTTTTGTTCCTGAGGAAAATGGGATTCTGACTGCCTGATGGTCGATGGGATGGTTTCCCAGTTAGGAGACCAGGCTGAGAAGTTCTGGCGGAGAGAGGAAGGAGGAACTGGGAAATATCCACCTCCTAGTTTACGTGTGAGTGTTGTGTTCGCTGAAGGCAACAACAACCACCACAAACCCCAGCCCCAGCCCAGCCCTCCCCAAAGCCAATGATTTCTCAAAGGGAGGAGTTTTTAAAAAACTTTTACCTTTTCATTTCAGGCACTGCTGGAGCTCTATTTGCTAGAAGGCGTTGAAGAAATCTACAAACATGCAATTGTATCCCTTTGAGTTATTTCTATTACACCTTCAGTATACGCGCATCGGTGTTCTGAAATGTCTGTCACCTATGTGTTCCATACATTTTCTAATTTATGCTTCAAACACACTGCAGGTGAACACATTTAGTTAAGAATTAAGTCATAGACAGAAGCATTGTTTTATTTCTTTGTACTGTAGATTTTTTAGGAATTTTTAAAATGTTTTGTTGCAAAGTCTCTTCTGATACGAGAGAACAGGTTTACTAAGCAATGTCAAAGGTAGAAAGCTCCCTTAGATTTTCTCAAAATGTAAACTGTTTTTCATTTTTGAAGCACCCATACCTGTAGCAAACAGCTGCTTCCTAGAGCGATGCACTAAAACGTGCTGCTTCAGAGCAAAAGGATTTCTAACAGTGGTTTACCAGTACTTGATTTTGCTGAAATCATCCATTTTCCAGGACAGCTAAGAGGGCTTGCATTTGTTCTCTTAAAAGTGCAGGCACACAGAATAATAAACAGAGAGAAGAGAAAAGTAATTGGGCAGAAACTTACTTTTTAAGCTGCCGAAATACCCTGTGCTACTTTGGTTGTTTGTTGCCTGACCCGAGAGGGGAGCCTAGAGAGCAAGGGTTTGAAAAGCTGTTGCACCCCGGAGCTCTCTGATTAGCATACATCCCCCAAAACCAGCTGTCAGAAAGAGAAGGGGACACTGCTGATGAGTGATCCACATACTGGTTTAAATCCAGTTTTAATCATTCAGAGCTAAGCTGTGTTGTAAGGACGCCCTAATTTCAATTGTTTTGTATTCACTGGAAAGGAGAGGAAAAACCAACTGTAGAATTTGTTTGCTTTAATAATCAAGCATTGGCTGTTCACGTGTTTTGAATGTCCAGCTGGTGGCTCCACTGACTACAGAGGGAGCCTGAGTTTCCAACAGAACTATTTAAATAGCGAAAGGTAACCTTTCTGAATTCCTTAGAGAAATCAAAGAGTCTGTCTTTCTGGTTATTTATTCAGAATGCAATTTTGTTGTTAGGATCTGACTATCTTCAGGTTGCAACAGCATAAAATGGCAAGACTAGTACATGAGTATTTTCTGCGTCCTACCACTATTATATTCTTATTTCACTTTATTATTTATTAATATTATATTAATAATAGTAATATTATTATTTCATGTGATAAATTGTTCGTCTTGAAAATTTATTAGCCTTAATTAGATACCTGATATCAGACAATTTACTTGCTGCTAGACATCATACATTCCTTTCCAAATAAAACAGAAACTTCAGTCGACTCCTTCACAGCTGCCTTTCCCATCCCTTGGAGTCTTGTTAAGTTTATTCAAGGTTTTTGGCTTCTAGACCACAAGGACTATGAAGTAAGTATGTTCCAGTTTAGTTAGGCATACATTGCAGTACAACGCTATGATCTATAAAATGACTTCAAAAAATCGGTGCTTAGCTAATAATGGTGATAAAACATTGGAAGCTTTTTTTGTAATCCTGCTTCAGCAGCACCTTCAGCAATACGTGATGATCTGCAATTTGGTTTTAATTACGTTGACAGGAAATGGATTAAGACAATGAAGAAGTCAACATTAATAATGCTTGACACATGAATTGCCAAAGCCGTCTGTTCAGGTTGTTTTCAGCAGAGCAATCGAGCACTTTCTCAAAAGCAGTGGTTTGGGTACTTTAAATATTAAACTACCATCCTGGCAGCAAGATTTGAGGCAGAAGACCGCAAAAGTGACTTTTCAATCTAATTCATGTTCCTTCTGATGCTAAAGGTTGTTTGTTGCCTGTCACGATGTCAATATAACCTGTTTGCCTGGGAGAATAACTTGTATTTATAAAAGGTGATGTTTGCATATGGAGATTTGGTGATCCTAGAAAAGTGAGAATCACTCTTTTCAAAAGACTCCCTTTGTTCTGTACGGCTCTCTGAATTTTTTTTTCTGCAGATACTTCAGAATTTATATTTACCTGTCCTGTATCAAGTCCTTCATTAGTCATCATCTAAGTTTATTTAACAGACATTCACCCTTACTGAAGACACTTTTGAATAGTTTTGTGTGTGTGTCTATATATTTTAATAAACCTGATCTCTACCTTCTGCAGAACTCCCTGGCCCTGCTCGTTGAACCAGCTGCAATCAAACCTGTGTCGTGGCAAGACGTGAGAATTCTTCAGTCCCTCATGTGCCAAGGAGAGCATAGGCGAGCCCTCAGATACACACAGGTTATGAAGCTATCATTCTCAAGCTGTAGCGAAGTGCAGCTTTTCCTCACTGTGCTGTTGTCCAATAGGTAAAGAAATATATGCCACCATTTTGGCATCCAAATACTGTGAGAGGTGGAGAACAAACACTAGAAATCACAATCCCCTAAATTTCCTTTAAACTTTGAATACGACATTTGTGGGGCATCTTTTTGGTGATACTATTAATATGCCTTTATGTCTCAAAAAATGAATTACAGGTGCATGGTGGAGGCTTGAGGTCTGCTGCAGGAACACACCACTAAGTTAAAGGTGGAAGAGCTATTAAAAGACATGTATGACATCTGTCAGGGGATGGGACTAGTGGAAGACTTCCTGAAGCTGCCTTTCACAGATGCCAAACAAGTAAGTGTGGGCAAGAAAAAAATCTTATTCCCCTCTTTGCCAAGAGAAGAAGCAGTATCATCATATATGTTTTAAAATGTGTTATTTCTCATAGAAGTGTTTGGAGAAATTTTTACAGAATCATGAAATTCTTTTAGTCCAGCATCTGCAGCGTGCCAACTGTATGGCAGCACTACAGCTGAACCAGGCAATGAACGTTCATCTCGTGCTAAGTGTAAAAGTTCTGCCAAGTGTGCCAGTTTCTCTCAGGGGTTACTAACCAGTTTTACCAGTACTCAGTAAGAATCCTGCTTTCTTTATCACACCATTCTTTGAAACACTTGGAATAAGCCTCTATACCTTACATTACAGCTGAACCTAAAAGTTGAACAAAAGACGTCACTACTCCAAAGCTACCCTTTGTAGTTGGAAATTCAATGTTACAGGCTGTTGTTGACTCCACTTCAAATTGTTTGTTTGTGTCTGAGGATTAAATAAGTATCTTTCCTGTCAGCTACTCTTGCCATTCAGTTATCCACAGACCTACATTATGTAGGGTTTGGATTATTGGATGTTGTTTGGGTCACTGTGGAATGAAGAGTGTGTTGTATGTCATCTCTTGTATCTCGCACGCAGCTCTGGGTGCCAATCCACAGGCAAAATTTGCATCATGGGTTGTTCTTTTTATTATTTCCTGAAGTTATAGTGCGAGGTCTGCAATTCCACAGCTTTCATTCTACCACTTTTAGGACAGAAATTCCTACCTAACTTCTGTATCTCAAAATAGCCAGGTCAAATTTTGCGTTATGTGAACTTCTGCTGTGGTTTTGTGATACATTTGCTGTTTTCCGGAACCATAGTTTTCCAGGGAAGCAAACTTATAGGGTGATTTTGGAAGGTTAGGGCCTGCATTTGAAAGCTTTAATCCAGGGTGAAGGTGTGTGTAGGTAGCTTTCTCTTCCTCATTTTAATACGCACTTCCTTTTGTCCAACATAACCCGCCGTTGCCCTGGAGATTCAGTCACCTGGGGCAGTGGCGTTTCAGGAAAAACAAGGGAAAGGCTGCTGTTTTGTCAGCCACGTGAAACTTGTGGGTGCTGTCAAGTGTGTCAGAATGAGGTTCTGCAGAGTGCCGGCATGGTTTTAACTTAAAGTTGTAGGTTCTGTTATTATTCTAGTCTTGCTTCCACTTGGCTAAAAATTCCGGGTAAAGCTGGTGTGCGCTAATGGGCAGAACCTGCTGCTGTTCTGTGCAGTGGGTGTATTTTACTGCACCTGTAGAGGAAAGGTATTCACTAACTTGAAAGAGCACCGAGAGATCCGTGCAATGAACTTGAAATTAGTTAACTTCTTGCCTAGATTCTTGCCTAGATTCTTACCTAGATTCTTCAAGAATCTAGCTGACAGAGAGTTCTGTCACCTTGGGGTCCAGGTGCTTGAGTCACTGAGGACAGGGCAGAGCTCCCCTCCTGGCCTTCCCTGCACTGGGGTGGTAGGGCAGGGGGCAGAGCGTGGGCTGGGTACAGCTATGCCTTGCCCCTTGCTCCTGAGAAACGCTTCAGGGGCAGAGGAACAGGTCAGGGCCATTTGGGGCATTCCTGAGCAGCAGCCTTCAAGTAATTCATTTGTCCCACCTGCTCCTCCTGGCCAGGGAAGGGGATAGGTAGGTCTGGCATACTCTGGAGGGGATGCCTGGGGTCTCTGCAGATAGGTGGGTATCAGCTCTGCTCTCTTTCCTTCTCTTGCAGCCCTTCAGCTCTTGGAGAAAGACGCCGAACCCTCAGTCTTGTCCCTGGCAGCTCAGACCGTGCTGATCCTGAGATCTCCAAGGGAGCAGCCAACATCGGGATGGACCCTGTGGGCGCTGTGCTGATGGCTCTGCACAGCCAGGCAGCGGTGAAACTCTCTTCAAGAAAATTGATGTCTTTGCCTCAAGCTGGAACCACAAGCCCAAGGCCATGGTGTCCTTCACAGGGGAACCACCGTGAGCATGCTGAGCAGACAGCGTTCCTCTGGGCCTCTACCACTATGTGCGGGACAGCTCGCCCCTCGGCACACCCTGGCCCCATTATCGGTTTAGCATGTCACCCCTCTGTTAGGCTTTCCCTCAAAAGAAGGCCTATTTGTTCACCTCCCATGGAAGTCTTCTCTCTCTGGGCAGGCAGAGGGCAAAAGGGAAAAGGCAGAGCCTGAAAGAACAGGGATTGCCCTGAGAGCTGCCGGATGGCCAGGCCTTCCAGCAGCCCATGGCAGCACAGCACTCACTGAGCCAGGGTGTCCTTGCAAGAAAGGCCCGGCTGCCCTGCTGGGCTGCAAAGCCTGGAGGTTTCATCCTGGTGTGCAGACGTGGCCACCTCTGACATGCTCTGGCTGGTGTTGCTGAGCACGACGTCATGCGGTATGGAATATCCCTTTGGTCAGCTGGGGTCAGCTGTCCCAGCTGGGTCCCCTGCCAGGTTCTGGGGCACCCACAGCCTCCTCCCTGGCACAGCACCGTGAGGAGCAGAAAAGGCCTCGACACTGTGTCAGCGCTGCTCAGCGATAACTGAAACATCCCTGCGTTATCAACGCTGTTTTCAGCACAAATCCAAAGCACAGTCCCAGACCAGCTACGATCAAGGAAATCCACTCTGTCACAGCCCAGAGCAGCACACCCAGCCAGCTGCTGGGATGGGGACTACAGCTGCCCGCATGCCACTGGCGGTGGAGGACTACACCCCCCCCGGCAAGCCCCAGGGCAGGGAGTACAGCTCCCAGCACGCTGTGGAGTACGGCCCCACCAGCCGGAGGCCAGCCGGCCCTGCTGCTGGCCCAGGAGGCATCAGCCGATGCGATGCGGGGGCTGGCCCCGCACTTCCTCACCCTCCCGCCACCCATCCTGCCTGGGGCAGGAGCGCCCAGGGCAGCACCACCGATGACTTCAGAAAAATATATTCCAACAAGCTGGAGAACGGTGACAGAGGTTTGTCAAGTTGTCAGTTGTTTGCTTTTTAAAGGGAGGAGCTGGAAGTAACTGGAAGATGCTCCGATCTAGCAAGTCCGTCCAAACTCCCCACCAGATGTGGAGGAAGAGGCCAAGATGGCCGGTGCCCGAGAGAAGAGGCTTCCTCCTGCTGAGGCAGCCCGAGAGGCATAATGAGTTTTATCTGTTCTCAGGCACAAGCGACTTCCAGACAAAAGGCTTCAAGGACCTTGAATCTGATGATTGAATAGCCAACATAGCTAAATTGCCTCCATCCTGGCTATGTCTGACTGGGGCCATGGATGCCTCCGGAAGGCTTCTGCCCCTGCGCTGGGGCATCAGACGTGGTGAGGCACAGCAGCGCCTTGGCATCTCACCCAGCCTTTCGTTCTGCTTGCAGCCCAGCTAGTCCCTACCCAGCCCTGCTGGCGCATCAATGTTCGGGACCAAGGGAAAGAGCTTTCCGGGCCAGGACAAAGGGAGAGGTGGGTGCAGAGGTGCTTTGTAGGGCAGTGCTGGGAGCTGCAAAGGAGGAATGAGTGTGCCTGACGCCCCCTGCCCATCAGGAGACCCTGCTGCTCCTCAGGGGTGGCAGTGCCCAAGGAGAGGCCGCTGGCTGCCTGCTGCCGGCCCTGGGAGGCCCTGGGACACACAGAAAGGCACGGGGAGCTCCCTGGGTGCCATGAGATGGCACCACAATCCTGCATGGTAAAAAGGAAATGGTATATTTCAATGTGGGCAAAGTCAGGTCTCCACAGACTCAGGGCTTTTCAGGAAAAAGTAGCCCCCAGGGGACTGACTGACTGACCCAACCTCCTTTAGCACTGTTAAGCCTGCCTGGGCTCTGGAAACATCGCTGCCACCACCTGCATGGAGTCCCCGTGGAGGCCGGGCAAGGTGCGGGTGCCCAAGAGCAGCAGCTCGGGCTTCCCTCCCTCCTATGCGTAACCTGCTTTCTGGCCCCTATAGCATGCGTTATGCCAGCTCAGGTGTGTGGAGAGGAGCTTTTGGAGATGTCCCCATCTCACCTCAGCTTCACCCCTCCTTTCTAACCAGGACGTGTTGAATAAATGGCTCGGGAGCCCAGGCACAGCTTTGGCACAGTCAGCCTATGCACCTGGAAGGCTGCCCCCCATAACTTCCCTCTCCCCCGGCACGGGTCCTGCCTGGGGTTTCGGTGTCCCCACGGCACACGGTGGTGCCTGCACAGCTCTGGGTACCCCTGGCAGCGCTGGCCTGGGCACCCTGCAGTGCCCGGGCTGTGCGAGCCTCCAGATGCTTCCCCCTTTCAGGTCTGCTCCCCTGGGTGCCCAGCACTACTCTTCCTCCTCCTCCCTCCTCTCTCCCCAGCGATAATCCCCTCCCCAGCAGGGATGTGCAGCCCTCTTTCCTGCACTGGCCTTTCCCTGCCCCACCAACACTCACCCACTGCCCAGTGCAGCTTTCACAGCCGCCAAGAAGAGACCCACAGTGTCAGACGCAGTGGTTTGCAGATGGAGCTTTATGGAACAGAAGGAAGCACTGGTGTTAGCGGCCTGGCTGGCCGGCACTGGTGCTTGTCATGCTGGAGGAGGCTCTTGCTGGACCCCTCTCTCGGGATATTCTGTGCCCGAGAAGCTCTCCTGGGACTATGCCAACGTGGACTGCATCGGCTTCCCCAGAGCTGCGGAGTGGAATACAAAGCTCTGTAGTCTTGTATGCACAGATTGGGGCAGAGCAACACTACAAGGCTAGACAGGATACGTGTGGTGGGATCTGCTGCTGCCCGGAGAGAGCAGCCCCCATGGTCCCTGTAATGCAATCCCAGCCTGCTGCTCTCCACGCCACGAGGGCTGCCAGGAAGACACCCTCTTTGCCCAGGGGCTGCGGGGAGTCGAAGGGAGGGAGGGAGGGAGGGAGGAAGGGTGCTGCCGGGCAGGGGCAAACACGGGGCATGTTTGGAGATCCTTAGCTGGGGGAATCCTCCTGGGGAAAGGCTCCTACCGCAGCAAGGACAAAGCCTCACATCTCAACCTGCCTCTCCCCTCTCCCAGTCACCCCCACGGTCCCATTCAACCCCACAGACTGCTCAGGGCCAGCTGTGCTTGGGGCTGCAGAGAGGCACCTGGCATCGAGGACTGACCCATGCCATTCCCATGGCATGAGATAGGAGAGGACGCTGTCCGTGTCCAGCCCCGTCGCGCCGGGACTTCCTTCCCCCGCCCACAGCTGGGTCACCAGCCTGGCCCAGCTGGCCCGGGTCTGCCCCGAACCTGGCTCACACTCACCTTTTCAGAGCTGAGGACTCCCAAAGGCAAAGCCTCCACTTGTGCTCTGGGCTCTCCTCAGGATCCACAGAGGGCTCTTCTCTGCCCTCTCCCCACCACTCTGCAGTGCCACAAATGCAGGAGGCCTGCACAGAGAGAGAGGGGTGAGCACAGGAGATGTTGCTGGGCAGCAGGGAAGGCGCCTCGAGCTGTGACGGCCCCACACAAGGACAGTCAGCCCCCACGCTCCTCGGGTTTGTGGACCGTCCCACCTTGGCTCCCTGGCAGGAAAGCAATGCTTGTTTCCTAATTGTTTTTCCCTGCCTGCGGTACCTGGGCCTCCACTGGTCTCGCTCTTCTTGCCAAGGCTTCTTGGGTGCCACTTTTGGCCCTTGCCTTCTGCTGGTACTTCTTGCGCAGGGAGGCCCAGAGCTTGCATCCTTCCTCCTCCATGCACACGCGGGACTGTGCCTGCAGGACCACGGCAATGCCATAGCAGGCAGGGCTGGTGCAATTTTAGCTCTCCCCCTCCCTCCTGCCCCTTCTTCTCAGCATCTCCGTCAGCCCCGGTTTCCTCACAGCCCTCTCAGGCCTGACTGCAGAGCCTTTTTGCAATGACCCCTGAGACAAGTGACCATGGGACTGAAAGCGACCCAGATGCCTGCTATCCCAAAGAAGCCTGGCAGTGCCCTCGTCATCAGAAACACCGCCAATCAAGCCTTGGGGTGTTTCTGGAGATGACACAAGTGAAGGCTGCCTTCTAAGTGGACAGAACAACCCGCGGCCTCTCGAGAAAGCCGTGGGAGAAGTGCTTCAGCCTTCAGCTGAGCACACGGTAGGGGGTCTTGCAAGACGTGACATCCATATAACATTGCTTTTCTACAGGCGGCTATGACGCCGTCCCTCCAGGAGCTCACGTACCGGTCGTGCCCTCCTCTTCCCTGGCCTAGCAGGGGGTGCAGGCTGGAGTCCAGCTTCCCGCAGCTGTTGGCTGCTGCGTTCCTCTTTCCGCGAGCGATGCCACTGCAGCACTGCGAGCTCGCTGCAGAAACACAGTAGGAGGAGGTGGTGTGAGCGCGGGCAGACTGCTCTCCAGCCGGGGCTCCCAAGCTGGGCGCCCACCGCAGCCGCTGAAGGCGGCTCTGCCGAGAGGCGGGTGCCAGGAAAAGCGCCTCTCTGCCCGGGTGCTTCGGGGGGCAGGAGGAAGGGCACTGCAGGAGAGGAAGCACTGCCCGCCTCTGGAGAGATTTACCACTTGAGCTTGTCCTGCAGATCCACCTCCTCGTCCCACTGCCCGCTGCGCTTGCGCTCAACCTGCCCCAGGATGCACGTCACCACCTCCTGCAGGGACCGGTGTGTCCGTGGGGACAAGCTCCTGCAACAGCAAGGACAAAGTTTCTCTGACCCTCCTGCCTCTTCCCGCACCCAGACCCACACATACATGGCCCCATTCGGCCCCACAGCCCCTTTGAGGCAGGAGGAGTTTCAAGCCCTGCTTTGCTCCCTGCTGTCGGGCTCTAGCCCAGCTCATTCCCATGGCTGGAGAAATCTCTGGGCATGCTCTGCGGCCCCTTGGCTCTCAGGGGTTGGCTTCCCTGACCCACTGCCGGTGGCTCACCACCACCACCCCTCTGCCCCAGGCCCTGGCTGGAGCTGGTGCACTCTTACCGCTTAGGGGGAACAGTATCATCCTCGTGGACTGTGGGTGGACCTTCGCTATCCCCTTCCCACTCCTGCATTGTCATCAGCTCCAGGAGGTCGAGGCTGGACTCCTCCGTCTCTGTGCTCGTCAGGTCGCTGGCTGATAATTCGTCAGAGGAACTGGATTCCTGCACAGGAAGAGACTCTCATGCAACGGCCCCGCACCCGGAGGGTGCTGCTTCCCAGCGTGCAAACCCCCAGACCACTTCTGGCAGGGACCCTAGTGCGATGGGGAAAACCAGGAGCAGGACCTCAGCACGCCCTTGGGGTGACGCCTGCTTGTCACCAGGGTTTCACTACAACCCCCTGGCACCCCTCTTGCTCAGGAAAGGCAGCCGTCACCCGCCCAGCTCCGCTGCAGCAACGCTGCTATGATGGCTGGGGTGCTGGAGGTACCATGCAATCTCAGCCCCACCTGGAGGAGAAAGTGCTCTTTCTCGGCACAAATTCAAAATACCTGGCTCCTCTGTGTCTCCTTTTCTCGCTCAGCTTTCGCCTCGGGCGTCTCCTTTTGTCTCTTGGCCTTCAATTCAGTTGCTGGTGGGGTTTGCCCTCGACTTGTTTTTGCCTTCGCCAGCTCCTTTTTCTTCTTTTCCTCTTCACCCAAGAATTTCCTGATGTGTTTTGGAAGCCTCTCCTTGCTCTGCAAGTGGTTATTCTGCAGGGCGACCAAAATGCAACAGCAGGCAGCGTTAGTCTGCCCTGCAGAGGGCTGAGCTGTTCTCATTCCCGCCCTCCCTTTTGCCCCTTCTCTTCTGCCTATCTATCCACATTGGTTTGCTCCCGGGCTTCTGCAGGCTCCACCCAAGAGCCCGTCTCCAGTAAGAGGGAGCTAAGTGACTCCTGGGAGAATCGGCAGGCATGGAGCGAGGCCTCTCTACAGCCCGCTACGACACACTCACTGCAGCAGCCTGTGTCAGGTACCTTTTCTCTGCTCTCAATCGTTCTGGCAATGAAGTCGACTGTTCTGGGTTGAACCAGAGGAATTACTTTCTCTTTCGCCTCTCTTTCCTTCAAGGAGCTCCCCTGGATGGGCGGCAGCTGCCTGCAAAGACACAACAGGGTGCGTTGGCAGGAGCGCAGGAGGAGCTGCTTCTGCATCTTGTGCTTCCAAGTGGCGCACCTGCTTCTGCAGCAGCATGCGCTCTGCTTGCCGCCTTGTGATCAAGTGCGCAGAGACAGAGAAGACCCCCCAGGCTGTCAGGCTCAGATGTGCCCAACAGCCCCGCTGTAACTCAGGATGCCCAGGTCTAGGCCCTCTCTTGGTGGACCAATGAGAGGAACAGCGTCCTATGCCCGGAGATACTGCTCCGCCCTCCGGGTCAGCACACTGAAGTCTGCTCAGTGGTCCAAATCCAGAGTGCTCACGGGCTGGACAGGCAGGTTGGGTGCTGGGGATGCAGCGTCAAAAAGGGGGAGGACACGACCCCATGTGAAAAGCAATCGTGCCACTGAGCTCTCCTGGGCCCTTCCCTTTTGCAAGGCCATAAGCCTGGTGTTAGCATAGAAGAGGCTTCTGGTTAATCAGAGGAATCCTCTGCAGAACCTAACTGCGGAACACTATTCTCAGCCAACAGAAAGGTCGGGGTCATTTCCATCTGAAGGGAAAGCCACACAGGCCTTCCGCTCCAGAAGTGAGCATTTGCAGTTAGTTCCTCAACAGATCTGCATGCCAGGAGCAAGGAAAGAAACGATGCTGCCAGCAGCGTCCCAAGGAGCTACGAGAGGCTTGCCATGCACCAAGAAACCATGAGTTAGTGGAACGTGGGATAACCACGCGTTGAGGTCATCTAGCCTCTGTGTCCAGGAGAAGCGCCTCGCTCCCAGAGAGGTGGGAGCACGGGGTCACCCTCATCGCGTTGTGCAAGTGTCTCACCTGGCACGAGGCTCACTCCTCTCAGTTTTGTGACTCTGCTCTGACTTCACAGTCACTGCAGGTAACCGCTGTGGGGAAAGTCTTGCTCGGTGGAGGAGGCGCTTCTCAGCAAGAGCCTCTAGAGAGAGGAAATGAGACGATTCTTCAGAACATCAACCTGGTGTTGGTCAGGGAACTGGGTGCCTCTCGTGTCCCAGTTGCAATGAGAGCAACGTGCAGGTCTGCTCAGGCCTGTGGTAACACTGCTGAAGGTGGTCCTTTTCACCCCTTTGGATGAAAGCCGTGTTTCCTGGGACAGCAGCAGGGTCAGAGCTTTGCACCGTTTGCAGCACAGGCTGGGGAGTGGAGGCCACCAGGAAGGGGCCCGTCAGCAGTCCCAGTGGCCGTTTGTGGGGCAGGGCTGTCCTGAGGCCTTGTTCCACCATGGGTCACTGGAGTTTTACCGTCATGGGTACAGAGAGTCACAGGAGGTGCCTCTCCCTCTTCCAGGCATCCTGGGTAGCCTCCGCCCTAATCCCCTGCAGACACAGAGGAAGGAAAACCTACAGCCCCCTGCCAGCAACCCACTGGTCCCTTACCTTTCTTTCCAGTGCCTTCACCTTTTCCCCAGCCCTGCTCTGGGGTGGCCTTCACGGGTGCGCTCAGCTCCACTTTTGCTGTTGGCGTTTTAGGCACGGTCTCAAGCTTGTACCTGGAAAGAGGAAGAAAGCACCGGGCTGAAGAAAGGACACCGCGTGGTTTCCCACGACAGCCCAACCACGAGGACCATAGCAGGAACTCCAGTGCCTGGAGGGGCAGGCAACGCCCCGTTGGCCCGTGCCAGTGTTTCCATCCTCCCTCTGAGAATGGTCGTCTTCCCACAAAACACCCTTGCTGCTTCTGGGGAAAATGAGACCTCTCCTACTCCTAGTGCACGTGGCAAGCAGACTAATCTCTAGATTGCGAATCTTGTCCTCCACGTTTCTTGTAGAGCCTCACAGATTCCTGCTCTTAAGGAGTCACCTCCCTCCCCTCAGTCGTCGAAGGCACTGCACAGCAATGTTGGTACCAGACAGAGCTCTGCAGAATCCCACCAGACGCAAGCTCCCGTTTGGACCCCTCTGCCCCTTGGCCCCAAGCAGAAGGCACTCTCATGCATGGGAACGAGAAAGAGCTGGAGAAGCCTGCTGGAAAATGTTGCCTAAATGCCTCTCTTGGGCCACAGTAGGACAGAGGCATAAAGCGTTGTCGCTGTCCCATCTTCCTCCAAATGAAGTCAAGCTGAACGAGAGCAAGCAGGGAGCTCCCTGCCAACGAGGCCTCTGAAACACTCCCTCCTCAATGCCATCACGAGTACAGTTCTCAGTGCCCGGCAAGGCAGGCGTCCCAAGCACGAGGTGAGAAGCTGCTCGCCTGCTCCGCCAAGGGCTGCAGGAGCAAACATACCGTGGTAGGACGATAACACGTCCAGAAGAGGTCTGGGCAGCAGCGGTGTCATGGCGTGAGATGACCGAGTCCCTCACCTCCGACATCTGCAACGAGGACGGAGACAGATGGCGGGAGATGGGGCCGCTGGGAAGGGCTGGCTGCTCAGCCCACCTTAGGCCAACGCAAGCACAGGGCCAGAGCAGGCAAAGGGCTCTGGCCTCTGCAAGCCTTGCTCTGCCTGTGCCTCTGCTCCCTACCCCGAAGAGTGGGGCGAGCGGCACTCCCCACCCACCATCAGCGCTGGCCTTTTGCCACACAGTGAGGCCCCTCTGGGGGTATCTCTTGCAAAGCCAGACCATTGCACGCAAGGGAAGCGCTCCACAGAGAGCGTGCTGTACTGTGCACCGCGAGGAGCCCAAGGGGCTGAACAAGGCATGGCAGGGCGGGAGAAAGCAGCCCCCCAGTCCCCAGGACACATTCGAGAAGAACCAGGGGTGGCCCTGGGAAAATGAAAATCCTACCTCAAGAAGAGCCTGGAACATCTGCCCAGTCCCATTCAGCCTTCTCAAAAAGTCTCTGTAAAATCTCATTTTTACGTCTTTTCCCTCTATGATCAGCATGCCCACGTCGCTCCAAATGAGGGCAACGTTCTTGCTCTTCTCTAGGCAGGCACGGAGAAGAAAGATGGTCCTTTCCATGCAAAGCTGCACCGTGCCCTCAGAGACAGCGTTGTCGGACGCTATCTGAGCATACGGCAGCTGCTCAAAATGTTGATGACCTGAAAAACAAGAGAAGAGGAACACACCAGCTTGCAGAGCTGCCAGGCAGGCTGCCGTCAAAGGTCTGCAGCTTCCAGGCCCTCAGGCAATACATTGCTGCTGAGTTGCCTAGCTGGGACAGCGCTCCGAGGAGAAGCTCGCATCATCCCTTCCTGTTCCAAGTGGAAAGTGAGGTGCGGGACGGACAGCTCTGGTTTCTGCGATACAGGCGGCTCTGGCTTCTCCAATACAGACAGGGGAAGAGAGAGTCTTAGGTGCTTGCCAGGAAGAAGAGCCATGACGCAGGACAAGGTGGGGAGACAGGTGACAGGCCTCACGGCAAGCTGGAGGCTGCCAGGCCATTGGAGCCGTGCCCACATTCGGTGCTCTCTTGGACATCAGAGAAATGCACCCCAGGCACAGACCCAAGCTCTCAGTGCCCCCCAGGCTCCTACGACAGCTGCTGCAATGGCAGCAGTGACTGGAAAGCACAGGCATCGTGGTCGCTGGGTTTTGGAACAACCCCTCTTTCTGCCCTGGGTTTCCCCTGCTTTCCCCCCTTTCAGTCTGTCTGCTTACCAGGAATGTCCACGCAGCCGTATCGGAGGTCATGATCCCGCGCCAGAGTGTTTGCAAGATGAAACACGGGTCTCTCCACAACCACCAGGCCCTTCTCCTTGCTGGCTACTCGCTGTCTGACAACCACAAAAGTCCCAAGTCCAGGAATGCGGACAGCCTGAAACAGGTGACATGGCGGATCAGAAGAAGTCTTGGAGGGACAGCGGGATGACTTGTCAGAGAATGGGGATGGTGCTTAGCGCCCTGCCCAGGCCTAGGCACAAAGGAGCGAGACGGGCTCTTTGGAAACCCTGGGAGAGGACAAACTGCATCTGCACTTTTCCCTCTCACTCCCCTTCACCTTCACCTTCACGAAGAACCCAATAGTGCAGGAAAAGCTGACAGCCATCCTTTGGCTCAAGAAGATGAAAGGCGGGGCGGGGAATTCCCGCACTTGGAATAAACCCTGAAGTCTCCCAGGTTTTGTCATGCAACTCTGACCATGGGGACTCCAGAAGCCCCAGAAGCCTAGCGCTTTTTCTGACCCTAGGCCTGGACCTTATTGCACAGCTGAATAGGCAGAGGTGGCGGTGCGTGGCACATCTGCGCATCGCAGCATCACGCTGGGGCATCGTTTCTGCTTTCAAGGAAGGGCAAGAACAATTGCACTCCAAGGCAAAGGGCTGTCAGGACTTCATTGGCCTTCATCAGGATGTGAGGGGAGGAGAAGGAGGTAAGCCCCACCTGGTGGAGAGCCAGCTGTTGGCTGAGGTACCATGAGGAGCTGGCCCAAATCTTAGCAAACTCTGGAAAAACAAGGGGAAGATATGTCATGCTCTGAAGCAGCAACCTCAAAACCATTCAGCCCGCTCCTGTCCAGGGACCGAAGCAGTTTGAGCACAGGCATTTCAGATGGCCTCTCTAGAGCCCGGCAAGAACCAAAGGACACCTCAGCCTGCCTCCAAGACGGCTCCTTTCCTTTCAGGCGCAGCTCTCCAGGCTGTGACCCGCTGCCATGGGAAACCAGCAGCGCATTGCCACGTCAGCGAGGGCAGGGTGCTGTGCTCCACAGAACCTCAGAGGCTCAGGGCAGGCCCTGGTGGCTCCCCAGCAGGGGCCAGTTTCCCTGTGTCACACCTCCAAACAGACCAACTCCACACGGCCCACGAGCACCTTCAGCTCTCCCGTTCACACACGAGCTCAGGGTGGCACCGCCCACCACCCGGCAAGGAGCAGCCCTTTGGGGCCACGGACTTCTGCCCGGGGTGCCCCAGGAAGGCAGGGGCCACGTCAGGAAGAGAACCAGGAGCTGCCGGATCAGCCCCCCAGCCCTTAGGCATGGTCAGGCTGGTCCCTCCTTGCAGTCACCAGCCCTGAGCAGACACCCCCACAGCCCTCGGGCTTTCCACGCCTGTTTTCAGAGATGGCCTTGACCCGGCAACGCTTACGCAATTGGGTCCGAAGGCCTTACCAGAACTCTTGAGCTTCTTAATCGTTGGACACAAGTGAGGCCGCAAGAAGCGGTCGTCTGCCATCTTAGTTCCACCCTTGCTCCAGGTCAACAACTGCAGCAGGTGGCTGGCCAGTGGCGTTCTTGCTTCCTGCAAAAAGCCTCCTCCTCTCTGCTCTCCTCCTCCTCGTGTGCCCTTCACCAGCCCCAGTGCTGTGGCACTGCCTCTCTCCGCCTTCTCCTCCTCGCTGCAGAGCAGCTCCTCCGGAGCAGCGCGGTGGCGAGAGCAGCTCCCAGCACCTGGAGTCACCTCTGCCTCGCCGGGGTGTGTGGGGTGGATGCTGGTCACGACCCGGGAAAAGGGGGCTGTCCCATTGTGACCCCAGACTGTGTCACAGAGGGGCTGCACACAGCCCACCCCCTCCCCACCCGCCCAGGCCCTGCCAGGGGGCTTTGCAGTGGGCAGGGGCTCCAGGGGGCTGCCCCCACCTCACTGTCTCCTGACCAGGAGGAGGTTCCCCACGCTGGGGCTCACCCCCGCCATCTCCCCACATGGCGACACCGGGCTGTAAGCGCTTAGGGGCTTCCTTCTGCCCTTCCCTGCTTCTTCCTGCCTCTCTCACCCAACATGTCTGGAGTGGGGGGCAGCGGGCTCCCCCGACTGGCAGAGGTTTGGCAGGCGATGGCTGTTCACATCTCTTTTGGAGCTGGTGGGAACCGTCTCCAACTGGCCCCAGCAGCACCTGTGCTGCTCCCACGCAGGTCCCGCTGCAGCTCCCGCTGCTCACCCCTTGCCATCCACGCCCAGGGCAGAGCACCCTTGCCCCCCCTAAACGCGTGTTTAAGGACCCTTGGGACATGCATCCGTCACAAACGCTGCCTTTAGCATCCTCACAGTGGAAATGAACTGCACCCCTGTGCCCTCAGAGCAGACCACAGGGCTTCCTCCTAGCAGTGGGGCACGGATATTGCAGAAATCCCAGCACATTCCCCGCCAAGTACAAGCAGCGTAGGTCGCTCCTTGACCGTCGGGGCATCCCACCACCCCACCAGGCCTTGCCGGAATGGCATTACCTGTGTGTTGCAGCATCCAGGAATGGCCAAGAGCTGTGACAAACCTAGGTGCTAAGGCAGAACCTGGCTCTGCCCAATTTACTTAAAAAAGAATGATAACTCTTTATTTTTAGATCCATTCCGAGTCTCCTGGAGAGACTGCGCCAGTGGCAAGAATGCAGTCGGCAGGGTTGGTAAGGAGGAGGAATACATTACGCTGGGAGAGCTCACGGGTCTGGGACTTTGGCCTTTTCTTTGATAGCCATATCAGCCCATTTATTAAAACCCGGGTTCTTCTTTGCATCATCATTATTGTAATTATCATCATTGTTCTTACTGCAAACAAGTTCAAAGCTAGAAACCTAGAAGTAGCTCTGGCTGTACAACACTTAGTAGTGCAGCGTGTAACCTCGAGGGCACCTGGTCTCTCCGGTGGAGGCGAAGTCCCAGGTGGCTGAGCAGGTGCTAGGGCAGGACTCTGAGCCTGGCTTGTGATGCCACTTGTAGCTGAGTGGCTTTGAAGGCAGGAGTGGAACAGGAGCCCAGCATGTGCAGGCACCTGTGATGTCCCAGGCGGCCAAGTAGCTGCTAGGGCAGGATGAGGCGATTTAACTCTCCAGGAAACATTAGGTAATCACAGGGTCAGGACGCCAGGCGGGAACTATCACTGCTCATCTGACTTGGGAATTCTTAAGGTTATTCTTAAGAATGAGGATCCAGAATGCGCAGTCACTCACCAAAGCAGCTGAGGGGTCTCCACCTCAAGAAGTTGCCTTAGGTGGCATCCCGACGTAATGGGAGAGCCCCTGACTGCAGGAACCACTGCTCCGAGGAGGACCGACTTCATCGGCCCCCCGGCAGGACTCCGCTATATCCTAATCGAATCTGACCTGTGGTCATAGATGGTCATGGCCGTTCCCTGTTGCCGAGGGCTCTGTCTGTCGGCAACTGTGCACGTGACAGCGCTCACAGCAAGGCAGCAAGGGTGCTAAAGTAAGGGTGCGAACAGCAGCAGTGGCTGCTCTGCTCCAGCAGTCGGAAAGCCCCGGCCTCATCATCAGGGATGGGGCATCTCCCACTTCTCTGAGCAACGTGTGCCAGTGGCTCACCACCCTCATTATAAAAAAATTTCTTCCTTATATCTAGTCTAAATCTACCCTCTTCTAGTTTAAAACCGTTACCCCTTGTCCTATTACCACAGGCCCTACTAAAAAGTCTGTCCCCGTCTTTCGTATTAGCCCCCTTTAAGTACGGAAAGGCTGCAACAAGGTCTTCCCGCAGCCTTCTCTTCTCCAGGCTGAGCAACCCCAGCTGCCTCGGCCTGGCCTCACAGCAGAGGGGCTCCATCCCTCGGAGCATTTTTGTGCCCTCCTCTGGACCCGCTCCAACAGGTCCACGTCCTTCTTGTGCTGAGGACCCCAGAGCTGGACGCAGCGCTGCAGGGGGGGTCTTTTGAGGTCTCTCACTTGAAACGAGTGACACGAAGCTGTGTGCCAGTGGTGAAGCCCTTCTTCTGCACCTCTGGGGTAAAAATCGGCGTGGAAAAGGAGTCGGCGAGTGCAGCCGGCGATGCTCGTCCTCCCTTTGCATCCCTGTAGCTGCGTGAGGCCAGCCGTTAAAGCCGGTGTCTGGGGATACTAAACTTAAACTTGGTATTAGGGAAAACTGAGCTTAAAACCAGACCTTCATAGGGCTGCACTGCAGACTGTTAAGCCGAGACTCAAAAAAACAAACAAAAAAAAAGCAGCAACCATGACCCCATTGCTCTAAAACATGTTTATTTTAAAACAAATAAAGAAACACAAACTTTTTCTACTTTTGTGAGGAATAAGATCTTTTTGACCATTAATGAGGTCTTTTGGAGATATTATTTCCTCTTCATTTCATCTTTCTTTTAAATTTCTATTTATAATGTAAGTAACCCATTGGCACAGACGTGCATGTGTATAAATCAACAGCTATAGGGGGTGGGGGGGGAGGAGCCTTCAACAATATTTATGGGCTCGAAAAAGAGAGTTGGAGACCACCCCCCTGGGAGGGGGAGGAGTGACGTCAGGGCTCGCTTGCCCACGACCTGCATCCACTTTCCCGGTGACGTCACCCCCTCCCAGCGCGTGCGCACTGAGGCGCCTCCCCTCCCCGCCTCCCCTCCCCACCCTCGGTGCGGCGCTGCGCTGCGCGGAGGATGCGGGGCCGCAGGTGGGTGCGGGGCTGAAGGGGGGTGTCCGAGCGTCAGGGAGGGGGTTGGGGTGCAGCCGCGGGGGGTGCACGCGGCGGAGGGTGCAAGGGGCGTTGCTGTTGCGTGCGGGGGGTGGGGGGGCTGATGAGGTGGAGCACGGGGATTGCAGGGAGGTGCGGGCACCCCCGGGGGCGCGTGTAGGGGGGGTGTGCATCGGGAGCGCGCCGCCGCGGTGTATTGTGGATAATGCATGCATTGCGGGGTGCAGTGGGGGTTTGCTGGCGTGCGGGAGCGGGGGAGGGAGTTTGGAGGTGTATCCGCGGTAGGTCTCGGGGCGCGTGCATGGGTGGGGTGTCTGGGTTGGGGGGTTCGCTCCGTATCGGTGCATTGTGGGGGGCGGAGAGGCGCCCGCATTAAGGGGTGCGCTGGCCGTTGCGTTTACATGCGGGGGGAGGGGATTTCGGGAGTGCAGCACGGGGGGCATTGGGGTGCAGGCGCCACGGTGCATTGCGGGGGGTGCCCGTGTTGAGGGTAGGGAGGCAGTTGGGCGCTCCCTGCCCTGGGGGTGCTCGGCTGCGCATCAGCATCCGTGCAAGGGCGGGGCGCGCACGCGCTGCGGTGGGGGGAGAGGAGGGCACAGGGCAAAGGCAGGTGCTTTGGGGGCTTTTTGGGGTGCTCTAGGCGGGTGGAAGCACGGGGGTGCACGCACATGCGGTGCACGGGTGTGTGCATGCCCAGAGCTGCATGTACGGGGTTGCGTGCGGGCAGGGGCTGCAGCAGGCGCAGCGCATGCATGCACAGGTGTGTGCATGCAGCTGGGGAGGTCACATTTGGGGGTGCTCGGGGGGAGGCGCGTGGGAACAGTGCAGGCACGTTGGGGTACATGGCGCACGCTTGATGTGCATGCAGAGGGATGCACGCATGCACAGTGGTGCATGCATGTACCAGCTGCATCCTTGCACAGTTTGGGGGGGGTCCATGCATGTGGAGGTGCAGTGCTTGCTTGCACCCCTGTGCACGCACCTACCCCAGCACGCATGTACCGTCTGAGCACACACACATGTGTGCACCACGCATGTGTGTCCCTTCATCTGCACACACCCCTGGTACACGTGTGCATCCCTGTGCATGTGCGCTGCATGCATGCATCAAGCTGCTCGTCTGCAGAGGTGCAGGCAGGCGCAGGGTCTGCACCTGCAGAGCGTGTAGGCATGCATCATGCACAATGTATGTGCATGCGCTCCTTGCGCCCATGCATCATGACGTGTGTGCAGCGTGCACCCTCAAGCGCACGCACAGGCATGTGCATACACCCCGTATGTGTGTGGGGGTGCGTGCTGCAGACGTGCGGAGATTCACGCGTACTCAGTGTGGCATGTGTGTGGGGGTGCACGTGTGCATGGTGGGCATGCAGACATGCCACACATGAGTGCAAGAACACATGTGCACGGGCAGCACTGAAAGCCCCAGTCTGGCCAGCTTTTCCCCCAGAAGCTGCAGCGTGTTTCTGCTCTCCTCCCCCTCCCCATGGGAAGCGTGGCCAGAGCTGGGTGAGTGGGTTGGGGTGCCTTTGCTGGGCTTACTACTAGGTTACTATTTGCTTCCTATGAGGCTACTGCTGAGATACTACTGGGATACTCTCAGCAACCTTGAGAGAGAGTAGTGAGATACTATCAAGATACCGCTGAGATACTCTCAGGATACCACTGGGATGCTACTAAGATGCTCTTAGGAGTTTACTAAAATGCTGTCAGGATGCTCTGCAGACCAAGGCACTCCCAGGGTGGCACTAAGATACTTGCAGGATACTCTGAGGGTGCTACTGGGTTGCCAGAACACTAGTAAGGTACTATCAGGGCACTACCAGGATGCTACCAGGACACTGCTAAGGTAACAGTTACACCACTATTAGGATCCTCTAAGGACACTTCTCATATGTGGTACTCTCAGGGACTAGGATGCTGTTGGGATGCTCCTGATGAAGTAGCAGGATGCTACTACCTGTGCTGGTGCAACATCAGAGCCATGCTGAGCTCTTCAGTAGCTGCTACTAGGATACACGCAGTGTAGCACAAACGTACTGTCAGGCTGCTGCCTGGGTACTCCAAAAGGTACCGCTGGGGTACTTTCCCAAGACGATCGAGGCACTGCTGAGATTCCACAAGGCCATAGTAGGATACTACTACGGTAGTATCAGGGTATGATAATACCAGGATATTATCACAGCGCTGCTAAGGTGCTCTCAGGGCAGTACTCATTTCTTAGTAGGATGCTGTCGGGATGCTAGTAGGGTATCAGTAGGACACTTCTGAGATACTACAAGGAGACTAGGAAAGATCATGTAAGATACTTCTGGGATACTATTAGGGCAACATTTAAATTATTGGGGTACTGACACTAGTATGGTACTGTCAGGGCACTACTAAGATAGTGATATACTATAAGGATACTCCTGGTTCAGTAAAAAAGGTAGTGTTATATTTTTTTGTAGACTATCAGGGTCACACTAAGATACTTTCGTTGCCACTAATAAAGTACTGCTAGTACAGTGTCCAGATATCAGCATATTTCTATGAAGACAGTACTAAGATGCTGTTGTGATACTAATAGGATACTACAGAGATAACTGTTGGTGGTGTAACAGCCCTGACAGTAGGCTTTCAGCCAGCACGGCAGTGGCAGAGGGGACCAGGAGCCCTGGTGTTGTAACTGGGAGTAGCCCGGTGCCTCACGGGCACCCTCTCCCCGCAGCTAAGGTGGCGCATCGGCGTTGAGGAGGATGGAGGCGCCCCTGGTCAGCCTGGAGGAGGAGTTTGAGGAGGGGCCCAGGGACAATGGGGGGACCCCACACTGCACCGCGGACCTGGCGCTGGCTGAGCTCGAGAGCTTCTCAGCCGAGATGATGAGCTTCAAGTCGATGGAGGACCTGGTGCAGGAGTTCGACGAGAAGCTCACCGTCTGCTTCCGCAACTATGATGCTGCCACCGAGGGTCTGGCTCCCGTGCGGGGGTGTCTCCAGGCGCAGGAGGAGGAGGAACGCCTCCAGGATGAGGAGTGAGTAAGGCCCCCCCCCCCCGCCATTCCTGTGCCACCTCGCAAAATCTCCCCCCCACAATGCAAACTGGCTCCCTGCACTGCAGCGTGGTCTTGCAACACAGCAGAGTAACGCTGTAGTAACCTGTGAGTAAGCCCTCATGGCCAGTGGGCCTCCTCACACCCTTGTGAGACTTCCCTGGCCAGCTCCCTGCATTGTGGCATGATCATACATGTCAGGAGTAGTGCTGTAGTATCCTATGAATAAGGACTCTATCAGGGTCTGCATGCTAGCAAGGTATACCCCACGTGCAAATCAGCCGCCTGCATCGCAGCGTAGTCACACAGCATTTTGGAGTAGCTGTGCGGTATCCTATGAGTAGCAGTATAGGATCCTTGAAGTAGCTTTATAGGATCCTGTGAGTAGGCTACCCTTGGGCCCACATGCTTCCTCGCATGGTCATGTGATATGCCACTGGTGTGCAGACCAGCCTACCCCAGTGCAGCGCAGTCGTGTACATCAGAGTAGCAGTGTAGTATCCTATGAGTAACACCCCTCTGGAGCCTATTGCACCTACTTGCCTGCTTGCAAGATCTCCACCGCATGCAAATCAGCCCCCTGTGCTGTGGTGTGATCACGCAGCACTTCAGAGTAGCTGTGTAGCACCCTTGGAGTAGCATCCTACAAGGAGGCACAGCAGGTGCCCCGTGTCACGTTGCAGGGGGACACGGCAGGCTCATGTCAGGAGAGCCCCCGGGGGGGTGAGTGTAAACCTTGAGTAAGGTGTGAATAGAGCATTAAAATCTAAATTTTCATTAAAACCCTTTTTTTTTTTTCGGTAGCAAAATGCCATTTTCCGCAATATTTGTGTGGGGTTTTGCAGTGATGGTTATACATTAACACCTTTCTAATGGATTTTTTTGTGTGGTTTAATTGGGATTATTCCCCAGGCTACAATTCCTAATACTCACTTTTTCACTGCGCAAACTGGTTGTTTTCAACCCAAAAGCCCCCAAACCTGTTTGTTTTAGGCAGGGGGGTTCCCACCACAATCCACTGAGGCCGAATTGATTTTCATAATCGCCCAAACTGATGTTTTTTTCAGAGAAAAAGCCATGATGGCCCAGTACCAGAGCGCCGCGCTGTCGCCGGCAGCTGCCTCACGGCGCCGCTTTGTGCTGCTTATTGTGTCTTTGTGGGTCAGTTTGGGCAAAACAGGGCTTTTTTTTTTTTATCTCCCTCTTGAATAAGCCCTGTGTGCACGGGTGGGGGATGGGCTGGGGCCTTAAAAAATGCTGAATTTTCCTAATTATTAACCAATTCTTGCCCTAATTAACCCAGAAATCTGCTGCTTGCCTGACCCTGCAGGGTGCTGGCCCTTTAAGAGCAGAAAAAAAAAGGGCAAATTTTGGGGGATAATAATTTACCTTTTAATTATCTGCTGTATTTTTGTTAAAAATAGGAATGTGGGGTCTTTTTGACGTGCACATTTTTGTGCATTAATTTGTGAAATAGGCAATTTAGGGGGGAATTAAGATCAGGGGAGGTGGGAGATGAGGTAAACCGAGCGGTTGTGGGGCTGGGGAGGGGCAGGCGGTTTGGGGACGGTTTAGAGGGAATCGGGCTGTGCGTGGGCATGGTGCCGTATCGGAGTGAAAATGCCGTTTGTGGTGGGGAAATCTGTGGGTTTGCCTTAATTGGGGAGAAATTTTCTAATCTCATTGTGTGCCTTTTTCCTCATTTTTGGCCTTTGTCCCCATTTTTGACCTTTTTCCCAGCATCACCACTTCCCAGCTCTCTTCTCTTGTTTTCCCCATTTTTCCTCTTTCTCCCTCTTTTCTCCCTTTTTTGCCACTTTTTTACCTTTTTCCCTTTTCCCCATTTTCCCTCATTCCCCCATTTTTCTCACATCTTCTCTTTTTCCCCATTTCCCCTATTTCCCCCCATTTTTTCCTTTTCCCCTCTTCTACCCCTTTTCCTTCTTTCCCATCCCCAATTTTCCCATCTTTCCCTTTCTCCCCCTTTTTCCCCCTTTTCCCCATTTTTCCTTCTTTTCCCCTTTCTTATTTTTTCTTCCATTTCCCCTCTTTTACCCCCATTTCCCCTTTTTGCCCTTTTTCCATCTTCTTCTTTACAGCTTTTTTCTCCTCTTATGTTTTCCCTCTTCCCCCATGTTTTTCCCTTCCCTCTTTTTCCCTTCCCCCCTTTTCCCCTTTTTCCCTGTTTTTCACCTCTTTTCACCTTTTTTCACATCTTCTCACATCTCTTCACTTTTTTCTCATTTTTTTACACTTGTTCACATTTCTTCCCTTTTTTAGTCCCCTTCCCCCCTCCTTTTTTTCCCCCTTCTTTCCCATTTCCCCCTCCCCTCCCCCATGCACCTTTTCTGGGGTGAAATTGGGCAAAATTGGTCCAAGGGAGAATCGGGCACCCCTAGTAGTGGTGCAGAGGAGGCTTTAGGGGAATTCAGGACAATTTGATGGGGGGGTCGGTGCATTTTGGGGCATCAGGGCCATGTTTTGGGGTGGTTTGGGGCAGTTTTGGGTGGTTTCCAGGTATTTCAGGGCTGTGTGTTGGGGGTGGCATTTCAGGGTAATTGGGGGGGGGGGGGGTTGGGGGTTTCAGGGCATCACAGCTGGGGGTTGGGGGTTTCAGGGTGTTTTGGGAGGTATTTCAGGGCAGCATATTTTGGGGTGTTTCAGGGCAGTTTTGGGGGTATTTCAGGGTAGTTTTAGGGCGTTCCAGGGCTGTTTCAAGGTGACAATTTGGGGTGTTTCAGGGTGGCATTTTGGGGTGTTGTGACTGCATTTTGGGGCATTTCAGCATGTTCCAAGGCTGCATTTGGGGAAGTTTAGAGGCATTTTAGGCGTTGCAGAATCATTTTGGAGTATTGGGCAATTTGGGGGTGTTCTGGAGCATCACAGTGGCGTTTTGGGGTGTTTCTTTGGGGTATCAGGGCAGCCTTTTGAGGCATTTTAGGGTGTTTCTGCGCAGTGCTTCAGGACAGCATTTTGGGGTATTTCGCAGTGGTGTTTTGGGGTGTCAGGGCAGTATTTCGGAGTGTTTGAGAGCTTTTTGGGGTGGTGTTTTTGAGGCATCATTTTGAGATGTTTCAGGGTGTTCTGGGCGGCATTTTGGGGCACTGTTTCCAGGGAAGCATTTTAGGGTATTTCTGCATGTTCAAAGGTGGCATTTTGGGATGTTTTGTGGCACTTCAGAGTATTGGGGTTTTTTTTGGGGGGTGGGGGGTGGTTTGGACCATTTCAGGGTGGCATTTTGGAGCAATGTGGCTTTTGGGGTCATTTTTAGGTGTTTCAGGATGGCATTTTGGGGCATTTCAGGGTATTTTTGAGCTTTGGGACCTTCAGGGACATTTTGCGGTGTTTCAGAAGAATATTTTGGGACATTCTGAGGTGTTCCAGGGCAGCATTTTGAGGTGTTTTGGGGCCTTTTGGAGATTCCTGGGGCTTTGGGGCAGTGTTTTAGGGTGGCATTTTGGGGTGTTTCTGGGGCTTTGGGGGCATTTCAGGCTGTTTTGGGGCATTTCAGGACATTGTGGTTATGTTTTGGGTGGCATTTTGCAGCATTTCAGAGTGGTGTTTTAGGGGAATCTGAGGACATTGCAGTGGCCTTTTTGGGGTTACTTTGATGGCAATTGCAAGTGCTGGGGCAGAATTTTGGGGTACTTTGGGGTCTTTCAGGGCAGTGTTTCATTATATTTTGAGAAGCTTTGGAGTCTTCTAGGGCAGCATTTGGGGTGTTTTGGGATATTTCAGGCATCTCTGTGGCGTTTGGGGATTTTTCCAGGCAGTATTTGGGGACGTTTCTGGGAGTGCATTTTGGGGGGGGGGGGGGGGTGGGTGGGTGAGGCACTTTGGCATACTGTTTTGAGACGTCTTTCTGGGAGGCAACATTTCGGGATTGCCACTCACCACCCACCTCCCTGCAGGGTCTGGGATGCTCTCACCGACGGCTTTGCCCCCCGGCGCTCCCCCCAGCCCTGGCTGCTCCCCGGGGCTGAGGCCCCCGACGGCACTGACCCCCAGGTACAGCTGCAGCCCCCACCTTGGCTCCCCAAAACCCCCCGTCCCTGCATGACTCCCTGGTGATGCTTGACAGCTGTCAATCAGCCCCAAGGCTCAGTGACCATCAGGGTACTGCAAACTAATGGTATTTTTAAGGTGCCCCAGCACCAACCCAGTGGGTGTCCAATTTTAGGAGGAAAACACACTAAAAGAGGCAAAATTGGTTTGGCAATGTGGTTTTTGCCAATTTGCCCCCAAGCCGGGGTGAAGTGGTGTCTTTTTGGGGGTAGAAAATAGTGTTTTCATTGTCGTAGTGAGTTCATGCTGTGAAGGCACCTGGGGTTGTAGGAGGGCTGCAAAGATGCCCCAAAATCCATTTAATTTAAGCCGTTTGAACACTACACAGCCTGGTGCTAAAGGGGAAGAAGGTGGTAAATTTCTTGGGTTATTTTCTGCTAAAAAGGTCAAATAACCTGTGAAAGGTGGTAAAAAAGAAGATGCCTCCCCATCCAACATCTCCATCCATCACCTCCCCATCCAGCATTCCCCTCTGACATCTCCCCATCTAATGTCCCCATCCAATGTCTCCATCTGACCTCTTCCCCACTGAGCTTCACCATCCGTTGTCTCCCCATCCAGCATTCCTGAATCTCCATCCAGCGTCTCCCACATCTCCCCATCCAGTGTCACCATCCAATCTATAATTAAAACATCCCTCCATCCAACATCTCCATCGAATGTACCTGTACTTCTCCCCGTCCAACGTCTTCCCTGTCCAACGTCTTCCCCATCTGATGTCTCCATGCAATGCCCCCTGTGCAAGCCGCCCCGTGCAGCGCGTCCCCTGGAGCTGCGGTTCCCTGGTGGCTCTCCCTGAGCCAGGGCCGTGTGTCCATGCTGGGGCCATGCCACCGCGGCTGCCCAGCCTGTGTCTCCCGCAGCTATGCGAGAAGGAGGAGGAGGAGCTCACCGAGAAGAGCGAGCAAGACTCGGGCATCAATGAGGAGCCACTGCTGACGGCTGAGCAGGTACCTGTGGCCCCCGTGGGCATCCAAACCCCTGCATGTCCCCCAAAAGCTAGGCTTTATCCCCCCAGCAGGGCCTCAGCCTGCCCCAGCCCCACGGCCATGCGCTGGAAGCACAAAAAAAGGACCAGATCCCGTCTTGGAATGTGAGATGTGGGGTGTGGGATAGGGATTTGGATGCAGGCGGAGGTCCAGGTTGTGGGTGCTGATGTGGGCTTTGGGGGCAGACGGGAACATGGGGCGCGGGTGCTGGGTACAAATGCAAATGCGGAGGCAGGATGCGGCTGCGGGGTGCAGGTGGAGGGTGCGGCTGTGGGATGCAGGGTGTGGATGCTGGATGCAGGTGCAAGTATAGGATGGGGGTGCAAGTGGAGGATGCAGGACGAAGGGAGCAGGTTGCAGGCATGGGTGCAGGGCGTGGATGCAGGGTGCAGGTGTGGTATGTAGCTGTGGGGTGCTGGGCAAGGATGCAAGATGGAGGTAGGGTGGAGGTGCAGATGGAGGACACTGGTGCCTTGCAGGTCATCGAGGAGCTGGAGGAGCTGATGCAGAGTTCGCCCGACCCTGAGGCCGACCCTGAGGGTGATGAGGATGAGGAGGAAGAGGAGGAGGAGGAAACCGAGGCCGACGCTGAAGGCAAAGGTGGTGGTGGGGGCATGGAGCCCATCCTTCTGCATGAGCTGCGTGCTTTCTCCCCTGCCTTCAACAACAACTGCTCCCATGAAGGTACGGCCAGCAAAATCTGGGCCAGGCAATTTTTGGGGGCAATTCCAACCAAACTGGACAACTGAGTCTCTCCAGGCTTCAGGGCTTCCTTGCCCCAGTGTCTACACACAGTTTGGCCAGGAGGTGGCTCTTCAGCAAAAAAACGAAGCCCACGTGGGTGTTGCTTTTTAGTATTGCTTTAAAGGCACCCGGGGTTCTGCCAAGAGTGCCCTGCATTTTGCAAAGTGCATCATGCATCGCACTGAATGCGTTTTGCTGAACGTGTTGCACCTTTCCCTGAAGCGCTCAGCGTTTTGCAGAATGCACCATGCCGTTCAATAAACGTGCCATGCCTCGTGTCAGCGGTGCTGTGCGCCACCCTTCCTCTGTGTGCGCTGAGCTCCTGGCCACGCTTGCCATGCATTTTGCAGAACCACCTGGCGTGCCCTGCGTTTTGCTGGGCGTTTCAGGAAATGCGTTTTCTTGACAGCACCGTGCCCACAACTGAACGCGCCCGGTGCTTCACTGAGCTGCGCGTGGTGCACGTTCCTGACTGCACTGTGCATTCTGCTGAGCGTTTCGCTCCTCTGAATGCACCACGTGCCACAATGCTCTGTGCACCATGCATTTTCCTAAAAATGTGGAAAATATGGTGCTTTTCACTAATTGCATTATGCATTTCCCCAGGAGTACTGTGCATGCTGCTAAGCACACCGTGCAGCATGCATTTAACTGATTGCACCGAGCAGCACGTGGTGCATTTCTCTACATGCAGTGTGCGCGTGCTGATAAATGCACCGTGCTCCAGGCTTCTCACGAATGGCACAGTGCACGTCACCGATTGCCCCAGGCGTTCTGCTGATTGCTCTGCGCATTTCCCTAATTGCACAGCGTGTTTCATTTATTGCACCATGTGTGTCACCAATTGCACCAGGCAGTTCTGTAATTGCTCTGGGCCTTTTATTTATGACACTGGGCATTTTGGTACTTGCACAATGTATTTATTTATTGGTGGTCCAATAAATGCACCGTGCCCCTCATTAATCACGTGATGCATTTTAACAGTTTCGGTGTGCCTTTCACGAATTGCACTGTGCATTTCATTAATTGCCCTGGGAATTTCACTAAAAGATGGGTGTGTTTACTTGCACCGTGCATGTCACTAATTGCCCAGGCATGTCACTAACTCCCCTGGATGTGTCAGTAATTGCATTGTGCATATCACTAATTGCACCAGGTGTGTTACTAATTGCACTGGGCATGTCACTGATTGCATTAGGTGTTTCACTCATGCACAATCCATTTCACTGGTTGTTCCAGGCAGGTCACTAATTATATCAGGCATTTTACTAATTGCACTGGGAATGATACTAACTGCACCAGGAATGTCACCGTTTGTACTCTGCGTTTCACGAATTGCACTGGGCATCCCACTAATTGCACCAGGCGTTTCCCAAGTTGCAGCGCACGTCACACTTCCCGCACAGAGCGCCTCACCTGTTGCGTTGGGCAGCCCACGAATCGCCCTGTGCATCATAATAATTGTAGCGTGCATCTCACCAACCGCACGAAGCATTTTGGAAATCACAGAGTGCCTTTCCCTAATTGCACCCAGCACATCAGTGAATGCACTGGGCATGTAACTGGATGCAACAGGCGTTTCAGTAATGGCTCCAGGAGTATGACTAGTCGCACTAGGCATTTCACTAATTGCACTGTGCATTGCAGGCTTTGCACTGTTTCATTTATTGCACTGTGCGTTGCACTTGCTGCACTGTGCATTGGATTTATTGCACCAGGCGTTTCACCAATTGCACCAGGCAGCCTATTAATCGCCCCTTGCATCTTAGCAATTGCACCGTGCACGTCTCTAACGACACGGTGCATCTCCCTGTGGGCGCGTGCCCGTCTCTGCCCGCCACGCCCGGGCGGCAGGGCTGGGGCGGCTGTCGGCGCGGGAGCTGGCGGCAGCAGCGGGGCGCGCGGAGGCAGCGAGCCGGGCGCTGTCGGCGGAGCTGGTGGCGCAGCTGGCGCGGCGGGACGAGCTGGCGTTCGAGAAGGAGGTGAAGACGGCATTCATCGGGGCGCTGCTGGCGGTGCAGGGGGAGCAGCGGGAGCAGCGGGAGGCCGCCCGTCGCCGCCGTCGTGACAGGGGGCTGAGCCTGCAAGGGGGGCATCCTGAGCGTGGGAACCACATGCCCCGGAAGGTGGGGGAGGCTGTGGCCATGGGGACAGGGAGTGGGGGGACAACAGAGGGAATGGGGGGACTTGGAATGGTGGGAGAGGAGATAGGGGTATGGGGGCTGCAGGGACAGGGTGACGTGGGGCAGGGGGATGAGGGGTGGCGGGATGGGGATGCAGGGACGGGTTGGGACGTGGGACACAGGGCAGGGGATGAGGGGTAGGGGATGGGACGGGGGACATGGGATGGGGACATGGGGCAGGGGGATGAGGGGTGGGGGACGGGGATGTCAGGGACGTGGGTGGGAGTCGGGGAGATGTCGGTGCCAAGGGAGGTGTCACAGGCGATGTCCGTGTCCCTGGGAGGTGACAGGGCGACACATGTGTCCCCAGCGCTTCAGCATGGAGGGCATCTCCAGCATCCTACACTCGGGCCTGCGCCAGACCTTCAGCCCCACCACCAATGAGAAGCAGGTGCATTCCCCCCCCGCCCCAAAGTGCCAGATATGTCCATTCCCCCCCTACACTGTGCACCCCTTTCCCCTGCATCCCCCAAAACCCCTTTTAAAATATTCTTCAATCATACAGCCCCACTCCATCCCATACACCCCCTAATCCATCTTGCAAAAGTCACCATTTTTCAGCCAAAAAAAATCCTCCCTAAGCAGGGGTTTGCGTTTGGGCAGGTTTTGCAGCATGCAATTAATTCAATACCCACCCACCCCACCCCCAAAATACCTGCAAATCAAATACAAGTGCAGGAAAAATCAGAGACATATTCTGCTTTTGCACCGGTTTAGGGTGTTTTGTCTCAAGGTGGTACAAAAAACAGGCAGGTTTGTGCCATCTGGGTGTTTTTGGGGTGGGTTTTGGTTTTTTTTTTTTCTTTGCAGTACCTGAACACGGTGATTCCCTACGAGAAGAAGGGGTCACCCCCCTCCGTCGAGGACCTGCAAATGCTCACTAACAGTGAGTATTCATTCCTGCCTGGTTTTGGGACATAACTGGCCTTATTGCATCGCCGCAGCATGGCAGACGTGGGACGCAAGTGCATGTTTCGCATTGCTGCAGGGGCTGTGATGTGGGTGCATCAGTGCAACGCAGCCAGTTTGGGGTGCAATCCCCTTTGGTGTGGGTTGTTTGGGTTTTTTGCGTCGTTGCAGCATGAGCAATTTGAGGTGCAATTGCCCGTCTTGCATCATTACAATGAAGCCCATTTGCAGGGATGGGGAAAGACCCACTTTGCAGCATGGCAGCGCAGCTAGTTTGGGGTGCGATTGCCTGTTTTGCAGCACCGCAACACAGCTGATTTTGCAGCACTCCCATTTTTGCACCACAAACCAGTGCTGATTTGGGGTAAAACACCCATTCTGCATTGCCACGGACTGTCTGGTCAGGGGTGAAAGCACTTGTTTTGGATGCTCTCAGGCCTGGTGCATTGTGGGAGACTCTGGCAGTGTCTCTGTGGTGACTGTGGGGCTGGTTTGGGGGCGGGGGAGGGAACATTTGGGGGGCTGCGGGGCTGGGTTCACAGCTCTGTTCCCCCTCACAGTCCTATTTGCCATGAAGGAGGGGAACGAGAAGGTGCCCACGCTGCTCACGGACTACATCCTCAAAGGTACCTGCTTGCTCCATGCATCCCCCATGCCATCCATCCCTGCAGCCCTTGTGCCTGTGTGCATCCACCATGGATCCATTCTGCATTCTTGTGTGTCTCCCTTGCATCCTTCATGCACCTCCTGCACATGCCTGTGCATCTTGTGTCCATCCCTCATGCATCCTTCATGCACCTCTGTGAATCCCTTCTGCATCGCCAGTGCATCCTTCAAGCGCTCTCTGTGAAGCCCAGGTACATCTCCTGTGCATCCCTCAAGCACCTCACGCACCTTCATAGATCATTGTGCATCCTCCTTGCACCTTCCTTGCACCCATCTGCTTCCTTCATGCAGCTTCATGAACCCCTGTGCACCCCCTTTCACCCCTCATGCATCATCGTGGATCCCTCAAGCATCCCCATTCATCCTCCATGCATCTCCTGGGCACCCGTCGAGCATCACTGAGGCATGCTTGTGCATTCCTGTGCATCTCCCACACAGCTCTTGTGCATCTCTTGTGCAGCCTCCTGCATCCTTGTGCATACCTCGTGCACCAATCTTGCACATTCCTTGAGTATCCCTTTCATGGTCCTCCTGCACCCTCTGGGCACCCCATTTGCAGCCATTGGGCAGCCTCATGGAGCATTCATGCATGCTTGTGCATCCTTATGTGCCTATCCACCCTTGTGCTCAGCCATGCATCCTTTCTGCATGCTCATGTGTGCACGCTCCTGCACCCTTGCACACCCCCGTGTATCCCCACACAACCCCCGTGCGGGCTTGTGCACCCTCATGCATCACTGTGCACCTTTGCACACCCTCGTGCATCCAAGTGCAAGCCTGCGCATCCTCATGCATCATAGTGTCTGCTCATGCATGCTTGTACATCCCCCTGCACATTCATGCATCATCCTCATGCATCATTGAATATCCTCGTGCATCCCTGTGCACACTCGGGCATAGTGCATCCCCGTGCACCCTTGTGGAGCACCTTGTTTCCCTGTGCATGGTTGTATGTCATTGTGCATCGTCATACATCCCTGTGCACGCTCGTATATCATCGTGCACCCCCATGCACGCTTGCGGAGCACGGTGCATCCCTCTGCAGCATCCTCATGTATCCCTGTGCGTGCTTATGCATCCCTGTGCACGCTCATGGAGCATCCAGCATCCCCATGCAAGCCTGTGCATCCCCGTGCACCCTTGCACAGCATCGTGCATCCCTGTGCACCCTTATGCACCCCTGTACATCCCTGGTGCACCCGTGTGTGCGCCGGTGCACACCCACGACCTCTCTCTTTGCAGTGCTCTGCCCAACCTGATGGGGTGCTGCCCTCGCGCCCCCACCCCACCCCGGCGCCCCCCCCAAAACGGGGCCAAACCCGAGGAAAATGGGTCGCCTGCAGCCCCCCCCGCCCCCCCACTCCCTCCACCTTTGCACAGCTGGGAAATAAAGAATTCGTTTCATTAATTAAGCAACCAGCCTCCGGTGTCTTCATCCTCTGCTCGCGACGTTGTTTTGCAACTTTTAGATAGAAAAAAATGCACTTTTTTTGTTTTGGCAGAAAATACGATTAAGGAAATTTTGCTGCAATGCTCATGAATATTCAGTACTTCATAAAGTATGCAAATCTATGGCTAACGAGCTGCTGGGCGCTCAGCCGACTGCAGTGCCGCAGGCAGCTGCCGTGACCGGAGGGGCAAAATTCAGCTGTAAATTCCATTTTGAGGGTATTTTTCCCATTTTCTGCTAAAAATTGTGCAAAAATCACCCCCCCACCCCCGAAAATCAACCCATTAATTAGCAGTGGCTCATGGCGGGGGGGGGGGTGCTTCCGTTTTGGGGAGAACTGCTAAGTTTTAGGGTTTGTCACCCCTTTTGGGTGACAGTCCCTAATTTGCGGGTGATTGCTCATTTTTGGAGAGTCATTTTGGGGACAAATTCAGTCATTTGCAGGGAAGTCACTTACTTATTTGGGGGAGATTTACTCATTTTCAGGAGGATTGCTGGTTTGGGAGAGCATCATTTTGGGGGAACATCACTCATTTTGGGGAGTATTGCTCATTTTGGGGGAAACATTTTGGGGAGCGTCACAGTTTTGAGAAGATCAATGATTTTTGGGGCACTGCTCCAAAAAAAAAGACTAGTTTTTGAGGAAAGACACTAATTTTGGGGACCGTTGCTCATATTTGGAGAACAACATCCCTCATTTGGGGGAAATACCACTTTTTGGGGGAAACACTTCAACTTTGGGGAGGAAAATCACTCATTTTAGGGGGGAGAATCACTATTTTGGGGGGGGGATTGCCCCTCTTGGGTAGCATCATTTTTGGGGGGCATCCCTCATTTTTGGAGAATATAACTCATTTTGGGATGAGCATCACTAATTTTAGGGGGAGGGCATGACATTTTGGGGGTAGCACCACTTTCGGAAGTTTAAATCCTATTTGCACCACATCACTTCATTGCAGATTCGGGTTAATTCATCCATTTTGAGGCTGATTTTGCCTATTTGAGGAGAGTTTTGCCCGTTTTGGCGGGTTATTTGCCCATTTTGGGGCGTTCTCCACCCATTTTGGGGCTTCTCCACTCACAGGAAGAAGCTGCCAAGAAAATAAAAGCTGCGAAACCTCATCTCGTAGCACTTTATAATAAATGGCCATGAATTAATACTAAATTACAATGAATCCTTTATGAAATTACAGATTACATTCACGCCAGATCAGTATCGAAAAATAGGCTTTTCTGCCCATTGCATCACTCGGGTTTTTTTCTTTCCCCCGGCTGCTGTTATTTTTTTTTCTTAACTCCTCAAGAGCGAAAAAAAAAAGGACAAAATCGGCAAAAAGCCGACAAAAAAAAGATATCCTTGCAGAAACCCGCATTTACGAGAGGAACCTGCAGAAGAAAATTTATTCTATTTTTCCCCGCGTTACCCAGGTTGGTTTTTGCATTTCTCCCGCACCATGTTTTAAGGTGAAATTCACCCTTTTGTTAACATTTAAAGAAAAACCCAAAATATGTTGGTTTTTTTGCAGAGCCGCCCTCCCCTGTGGCTCGTTTGGGGTAAAACTCCACCATTTTCCCACGTCAGTGGACAATATCAGGGAGAAACCAGCTTTCCAGCAACAATATTGAATTTCCTTCCACCCGGGTGAATCTCAGGGGTTGCCATTCAGTTTTGGGTGAAAATCTGTATTTTTAAAACGCTTCCCTCCCCCCCCCCCACCCCCCCCCTTTTTTCCTGACTTGGTGCCAAAACGCCCTGGGAAAGTCTCGCTCCCAGCAGCCTTTGCCCCATCTCTGCATCCAGTGTCAGCCCTTAAGGATGAGGATGGGGTGGGGTTTGGGTTTTTTTTTTCCAGATTTGATGGGGTTTGAGCACATAAATTAAAGGATTTGGGGGAATTTCCTCCCTTTTCCAGAAAGTTGCATCCAGAGTCACCAAATGGCAGCAGCATCAGGGCCAAAACAGGAAGGTTTGGGCAATCCAGTGAGTCAAGAGTGCGAAACCCTCCTCAGATCCCACCCAAAGCGGAATTTGCACTCGCTGATTTTCTCTTTTTCCCCGCATGCCGATATTTATGCCTGTGACTCATCTTTTTTGGGGGAAAAAAACCCCAAAAATCATCAGTCCTGGGGTTGGGATGTTGGGGGGGTTTTTTTTGCACCAAGAAATCCAAGTGATGGATGTGGTGGCCCACAGTGAAAAACCTGCTATCACCCAACAGCATCTGAGCATTGCGCGGGGAAAACAGCTTCCCCTAAAAATGCTTTTTTCTTACCAAAAACAAAGGGGGGGGAAGGGGAAAATAAGAATAAAACCTGAAAAAAAAGTTAATCTGGCCACAATATGTGCCTTGTAAACATGTGTCCTTCACTTCCACGTGCCGACATGGTGGTCCCCGTGCTCCCGTGGGTAGCCGGGGCATCCGCCAGCACCTCCAATTCGCTTTTTTCTCACCAATTATGTTTTTGTTCTTGCCGGGTTTTTTTTTGTTTGGTTGGTTTTTTTGGCATTTTTGCAGGAGTCTTGTTTCTGGTGCCGTCAATGAATCGGGGAGGGCGCAGGAGGAGCTATTCCAGTGAGTCACTGTGGTCCAAGCCGAGGTCGGCTCCAGGCGCTGCCTGGAGGCCACCAGGCTCTTCCTCCAGCTCTTCCTCCTCTTCTTCCTCCTCCTCCATATCGTCCTCTTCCTCCTCGTCCTCCTCCTCTTCCTCGGTGCCATCGAGGGAGTCATCATGGGCTGCCAGCATGGCCTGCTGCATGGCCATCGTGGCCGTGGCTGACGAGAGGGGTTGCAGGTTGTCCATGCTGAGCGAGCCTGAAGTTAAAAAAATAAAGAGAGAGAAATAAAGACTCCCCAGCTAATATAAAAAGGACAAAAAAAAAAAAAAAAGGCATAAACCAAGAATAACCCAAGCAAAAAGCTGCACCTAGACAGAGCACCCTGCAAGGTATCCCACATGCCCCAGCCACTCCCCAAGGTCCAACCTTTAATTTTTTTAGCTAATGTATCTTCATTAAATAACAGGAAACTTTCATTTCTGAGCAAGTTTATGCCCAAATTGGTTGGGCAGATCGTCTCTTTATCCTCTTTTGATTTCCACGCCCTCGTCATCTTCTCTCTTCTCATCGTCTCTGGTTGATGCTCATCTCTGCCCTCTTCACCTTCTCTTCATCTTCTCTGCTCCTCTTCATTTTCATTCTCTACATCTTCTGCTTCCCATCTGTCTTCTCATTTCATCTGCAATTTTTTCTTTTTTTTGTTTCATCTCTTCTTCCTACCTCCCCCTCCATCCTCTCCCCAGCACCGCAGAAGATATCCCAAGTGATTCTATGATTTTCATGGCTTGGATGGGTGTGCTCTTTGCTGGATAAAAAAACTGGCTGGTGGCCAAGCCCAGAGAGTTGGGGTGACCGGAGCTAAATCCAGCCGGCGGCCGGTCACGAGCGGGGCTCCCCAGGGCTCGGTGTTGGGGCCAGTCTTGTTTAATGTCTTTATCAACAATCTGGAAGAGGGGATCAAGGGCACCCTCAGTGAGTTTGCAGATGACACCAAGTTGGGCGGGAGTGTCGATGTGCTCGAGGGCAGGGAGGCTCTGCAGGGGGGCCTGCACAGGCTGGATCGATGGGCCGAGGCCAGTTGTGTGAGGTTTAACAAGGCCAAGGGCCGGGTCCTGCCCTTGGGTCACACCAACCCCAGGCAACTCCGCAGGCCTGGGGCAGAGGGGCTGGGAAGTGCCCGGCGGAGAAGGCCCTGGGGGTGCTGGCCGACAGCCGGCTGGGCATGAGCCAGCAGTGCCCAGGTGGCCAAGGAGGCCACCAGCCCCCGGGCTTGTGTCAGCACTGGTGTGGCCAGCAGGAGCCGGGCAGGGATGGGGCCCCCGTGCTCGGCCCTGGGGAGGCCCCACCTCGAATGCTGGGCTCAGGTTTGGGCCCCTCGGGGCAAGAAGGGCCTTGAGGGGCTGGAGCGTGTCCAGAGAAGGGCAGCGGGGCTGGGGCAGGGTCTGGAGCACAAGTGTGCTGGGGGGCGGCTGAGGGGGCTGGGGGGGTTTAGCCTGGAGAAGAGGGGGCTGAGGGGAGCCCTTCTCGCTCTCTGCAGCTGCCTGAGACGGGCTGGAGTGAGGGGGGGGCTGGTCTCTGCTCCCAAGGCACCAGTGACGGGACGAGAGGGAACGGCCTCAAGCTGTGTCAGGGGAGGTTTAGGTTGGGTATGAGGGAAAATGCCTTCCCTGCCAGAGCGGTCAGGCCCTGGCACAGGCTGCCCAGAGAGGTGGGGGAGTCACCGTCCCTGGGGGTATTTAAAAGATGTGTAGACGTGGCACTTGGGGACATGGTTTAGGAGCCATGGGGGTGTTGGGTTGGGTTAGTGGTTGGACATGATCCCAGAGGTCTTTTCCAACCTTAATGATTCCATGATTCTCCGATGCCCCCTACGCAGTGATCCTTGAAGGCCATTCCTGTGCTGAGATGGCAGAGCCCCATTGCCCTTGTGATGGCCAATGGGAAGGACCTTCTCGCATGAGCCTTCTACATGTTGGGTTTTTTCCCCCACAGTGCACTAAGGGGCTCTAGAAATCCGTAATTACCAATTAAAGCCATAATTTTATGCATGGCCACCCTATCCAGGAAGGGAAGGGGCCATCAGTGTTTGTCCTTACCATCAGGATTTGTCCCCGAATTGCCACCCTGCTGCTGCAGGACACCAGCGGCGATGGAGTTGGGCCAGAACCGCTGGGTGGGCCGGTGCTGAGATTTTATCTTCTTGGCTTTGGGGGCTGGGTCTGGGTTGCTGGCGTCGAGCATTGGCTGCAGGATGCGCCGCCGGGCATTTATGAACCTTTCCAGGGGAGGCAGAGACCATTCAAGGAAATAAAGAGTCATTACAACAGTTGCAAGTTAAAACAACAGGTATTATAACAATTTAATGAGCTGCAATATAAAACCCTTTTGAAAGTGGCTGCATGGATCAAAAAGGTGGGTTTGTTGTTTTTTTCCCACTATTATATTTGTCTGTGGCACGTTACACCATTGCATTGATTTTTCCAGCTAGGAGTTGGAGGCTGCTGCATGTTGGCTTTGCCAGGAGAGGGCACTGAGTCATCGTAAATGAATACTGTCAATTAAACACAGCCAAGCCCGTCTCCAAGAAATCCTCCCTAACCACCCGTCACCCCCCCACCCCGCCAAAAAAAGCATTAAATAGCACCAAAATAGCGAGGAAATAAATCTCTAAAGCCAGCAGAATGACTGCAAGGACCACCGAGGTGCTCACCAGTTGTTGACTTGCAAGAGGGTCAGGTTGGTTTGGGCAGCGATTTGCCTCTTCTCGTCCTCTGTGGGGTAGGGGTGCTGGAAAAAACAGGAGCGGTGGGGCAGCAAAATTACATCGCTGTGTGCAAAACGGCCATCCTAAATAAAAAAAAGAACAACCCACCCCTATTTTTTGCATTTCCCCCCCCTCCCAAATTTGTTGGCTTCTTGCATTTCCAAGATGCATGGCTTAAGGGTGGCATCCTAGAGCATCACAGATTCCCCAGTGTCCTTAGGGATCTTCCAAGGCTTTCCATCCAAGCCTCTTCCTTGAAGGAAACTATTTTTTTTTAGTATTAGCGATTTTCTAATAATGGTTGTTGGTAAAGGTGGGGTCTGGGCTTCAAAACCCGCTGTTGTTGCCCACAATGTTCCTTGTCAGGTGCATCGATAAAACACCCTGAAACACCTGCAATAAGAAATGACCAGCACTCAGAGCTTCAACAGCTCTCTCCCAGCTGTGCTAAAATCCTCTTTTCCAACCCCAAAAATGAAATTATTACCAAAGCAGCCCCACGTATGATTTTTCGGAGCCCCAAGCCAGCGTGTGCTGATTTGCATGACTTGTTTTCCAGCTCTTTGCCCCCAAACTAGTGTGATTTCCTTGACAAAAGCACCCACAGTCATGGCATGCAGGAGGCTTCCATCCCACCCGGCCCTCAGGGATGCCAAAGATGTTAAAAATGGCTTTTTTTAAAGTCCCTCCATTGTTGGCATGTTATTTCCAGGATTCCTTCCTCCTGCTGGTGCTACAAAACTCCCAAACCCAATAAAATGACAAGCATTGATGCTATTAGGTTAAAGACCACATCATTTATGATGCCAGATGGAGAAATCTCACGGGGAATCCCAAGTATCTTCTGACCATGAGGACCAGGCTGAGAGCAAAGGTCCAACCGTCCAGTAGAAGAAAAAATTCTTTTAGTTTTTTGATCCAGTTTGGGGAATTTCAAACCATGCGGTTCTCCCAGCACCTGGCAGAAAGTTGTTCTTCAGTTTCTGGTCTTCTAAATCCTTTTTCTGCTTGCAGATCTGCAGGCCAGCCCTCCAAAAGCATGGGAGATGCACAACACAGCTTGGGATGGTTGCCCAACACAGCGATGCTCTTGTCCTCAATGCAATAAATCAAAAATTTCCCATTAAAAAAGGCTGGGAAGTTCCCAACCGGCTGCTGCTCCATGTCCTAGGTCCTGTTTTACCCCAAGTTGCTCCTTGGAGCTGTTATTTTCCATCTACCTTGGGGGTGTCCCACCTTCCTGGAGACCCTCAAGCAACTCTGCAACCAGCTTCCGAGTGATTTCTTGGCCAATAATTGAGGAAAAAGGGGTTTTTTTTAGCTTTTTGCCCTTCTTCCAGCTCTGCTGATGGGAGAGCAATCTCCTTCCGTGAAAATATTCCGGTTGCATCCTCTGAGCTCCCTCCTTCTACCTACATCTCCATCCCCCAAAATGGGGGGGGGGTGGTGTCTGCAATTCTGCGTTTCAGCTGATGGCCATGTGCCACAGCCATACCTGTGGAGCAGCTTTCATGCCCCCGGCTTGCTGGAAAACGGTATTTTGGAGCTGTTAACTGTGAAGAAAATGATCCATCACCCATCCACAAGAATTTGTAGAAGCCCCCCCAGTTTTGTTTGCTTCTTCGTACATTAAAGGAGTAATTTTGCCACCTGCAGTGAAAATAGTCAGCCCTGAAACACTCCCAAAATAAAACCAAAGCCACTTTGTGCCTCTGAATATACATTCAGACAAACCAATGCCTCAATTTGCTCATTTTGGGGGGGTCTTGCCTTTCTTTTCCAGCTTTGCAGGGTGTTTTGGTGGCGGCGGTGCTCACCATGAGATGCTGGAAGAGCCATGAGCGCATGATGTTGGTGGCATGTTTGGGCAGGACGCCTCGCTTGTTCTTGGACTTCTTGTCCTCACCGTCAAGGAGGGAAGTGAGATCCAGGTTCACCTGCCAAGGGAGAGGAATGGGGAGAGAACTGGCTGAAAACGGCAATGGACAACCCAAAAAATGAGGAAAACCAACACAAAAAAATGAGCAAAACCAAGCCAAAATAGGAGTTGGGCAAGTGCAAAAAAACTGGCACTTGCAGGGAGCATCCAAAACCCATTTTTCCCCCCAGAAAAATTACATTAAATCCCCATTTTCCCCCAGGATCTCTATTTAATACATCCTTTTTTTTTTTTGCCAAAGCTTTGCAAAGGGCAATGGGCTTTGTCTCCCTGCGGTGGCACTGGCACACCTGGAACCGTGGTGCCCATGCCACAACTGTTTTCAATGTACGATTAAGAGGGGGGAGACACTTTTACCTTAAAAAAACCAGCCAACCAAAAAAAAAAACCCAAAATTACTTTTTAAACCTGAGGTGAAACCCCTGCCATTCATTAACCCCTTGTAAACCCGCTTTCCACACCCAGTTGATTCCCACCTCGAAGAGGAACATGCCCATTGAGCAAAAATTTGCGCTTCCCCCCCCCCCCCAAAAAAAAAAAAAAAATAAACATCTTGCTTCAAGAGAAGAGTTAATGAGGTTGCGGGAACCAAATTGAACTTGGAGCGCTTGAGTTAAAAAGGGATTTTTTTTATTTTTTTTTTTTCCCCCAGCTCTTCATCAAAACGCTTCTCCTGGATGAATTAAACATCAGGCCAGCAAGTTCCTGCGATTCCCCTGGGCTCCGGCTGAATAAATCATGCTGGCAGCACGAGACGAGCACATGGAGGTGCTTGTCCGGGGCTCTCTCCCTGCCCCGATAGTCCCTGCGCGCATGTATTTTGCACCACAGAGGGTTTTGCTGCAAGATTCAAGCTGGCAATGGAGAGATATTAAAGAAATAGGGGGAAAAAAGGCATTGCACAGGCAATAAAACCAGCCAGGGAGATGTCACCCTTTTCCAAAATGCCTTTTTTTTAATTAAGAGGCTCCTGCTATTAAAATTAGGGCATTTCAGAAAAAAATTTGCATGGGGGCATTTTTGCTGATCTGACAGAAATCGATGGGGTTTTTTCCCAAATTCCTGGGGAACGGGGGTTTGGAAGAGAGCACTGCAGCCAACGGGGATTGCGAGTTCTCCTTATAAACCCATTTATATCCAAATTGTCAACTTACTGCAAGAATGCAGCCACGCGGGGAAACCCCATGTAGGTCACCGCAATTATCAAAAAAGGAGTAAAAACAGAGCAAATGGCTAAAAATTACCCTCAAATTCAGAAAGCAAGGGGAAAAATGTATCTTTCCCATGAGCGCTGGGATTGCCAGACCGGGCAGGAGATGCTGGTGATCCCAAATTCATAATACAATAGAAATAATTAATACAACATAACTCTTAAATGCGTTATAATATTATATCATATAGCAGTCATATAAGCATTGCTATAATTTTTAGGTACCCCAAAGGTGCCCGGCAGATGGATTTAATCAACGTTTCTTGCTAATTAAAAATTTAGGATGCTCCAAGGGTTGAATTTATGGAGAAACTGGGGTTTTTGCTTGCTCCAGCAGTGCAAAATATTGCGCAAAACGGAAATTGGAGGGGAAGGTCTTACCTGGGTGTTGGGGATCTGCAGGGCACCGGGGGCGATGGCTTGGGCAAGGACCTGGCCCTGTGATGTCACCATCGTCACGGGCTGGTACAAGGCTCCACCTATGGAAAAAAAAGCTCGTGGGGGTAACAAACCCCCAAAATTCTACCCCGCCTCGGGGCAGCCTCCCCCACGGCCCTACCTGGCACGGCAGGCGAGCCGCTACCAGCACTCATAGCCAAGTTGCCTGGTGGTAGCGCGGCCGCAGGCACCACGATGCCCGGTGGCGGGTTGGAGGCAGGCGGCAGTGCCGCGGGTGAGCTCTGCAGCATCTCCTGCAGGGGAAAAAAAAATATGTTAAAAAACATGAATTTTATGTTTTAATTTTTCCCCTCAAATAAATAACCCCTACCGCCTTCTTTTTTTTTGCTCTTGGTGGTCCAACAGGCGAAATCACAGAAAAAGGGATTTTTCAGTCTGTTGCAATTGAAAAAAAAAGGGGCACATTAAGGATTTCTGCTTTGCAAAGCTCCCACGTAGCATCTTCCCCAACCTCGTCCTCTTTGTGCAACCACTATTTCCCATTAGGAAAAAGGAGAGGAAAAAAAAGGCCATGACAGACAAGAAGGAATTTCTTCAATCTTCTTCATTCTATGAATTTCTTGGGCCTTTGACTGGAACTGGATGAAGCAGCATTTGCTAAAAGCTGGAGCAAACGCCACCGTTTCCCCTTGCCAGAATGAAAATAATGATTATAAAATAATGAAAATGAAGATAAAATAATGAAAAAAATAATAATATAACCCAATTTTATATCATTCCCTGCAGCTTTAAGCTGATTTCGAGCAAAAATGGTCACTTTTTTAGCTGGGAGCTGTAGTCTTAGTATCACCCTGGCTCTGGAGCGGCTTCTGAATGTAAGGGGCAATTGGAAAAAGCCCAAACTGAACAATTATTTGAGTATTTAGTGCATATTTAATGCAACATTTTGGGAAAGGAAGCGTGCCATGCCTGAGGATATGGGGGGTCACAGGGTGATGTACCGCCACCTCCCAGACGGGCAGGATTTTTGTGCGATGCCAATATTTAGAAAATGATCATTTCAAAATAAGCCCAAGATAACTATATCTCTCTATTTCGTCCAGATGTAATGGAAATAAAACTGCACTTATTTCTCTCATTAAAAATATTTTTCCCCCTTCCCAATCCATTTTCCCATTCTGCCTCACTCCCCTGCTGTCTGGATGGATCTCAACTGTTGAACAAAATGCCAGCAAAAGGGATTTTTTTTCCACCTTTTTATTCAATTTCCCCTAATTTTGATGCATTTCTTCAAGAAACCTATTTTTTGGCTTAAAAAGAGAGGATTTCTCTGGACTGGTGACATGCAATGACACTGGAAAACGTGACCATGCCACATGGTCGGGTCAGAAAAAAGCTGTAGCTCCTCTTTTCCTCGCAATAAAACTACAGAGATGGTAATTTGAACACACAAATCGATTAATTTTACATCGAGAGATAATGTGGGTGTATTGTTCAGCAGTGAGTTAGGGTACCCTTGTGTCCACATCAATGCATTTCCCATTTCTGGGGGGAAAAAATGTCAATTTTGGTCCCTTTTTTTTTGCTTTTCCCCATTACATTCATGCTTCTATAGCTTTTTCCCCTTCAGACACCCCTGATTTACCTGTGCAATGGTTCTCAATAAACCCTGACTTCCCCATGTGCTTTTGCTATCAAAATCCCTTGCTGCATTTTCCCCTCCTGTGATGCCGAGCCTAAAACGTTGCAGCCGACGCCTCTGCCCGTGTTATTTTTGTCCTCCCCATTGATGATCTGAATATTATTTATCGGGAAATTTTGCTGCAAAGCTGTGAATTTTTGCTTCGCCTCCCAAACATTCCCTTTCAAAACTAAATTAAATTTTAAAACAATGCAAATATGATGGCAAAATACGTGTACTTTTCTTAATATCCCTTCCCCATTTCCAGCCTTTTGGGGGAAATGGTTTTCAATTTGAAAAATGAGGATTTCTCAGCACACAGAAAGCAAACATCGGTTGCTTTTGCTTGCTCTTGGACTTGGCTTTTGCTAAGCATCTGGCTAAGAAACACAGTGGAAATATTCATATGGAACCAAATGTGGTCCTTGAGGAACCTCAAAAAACAGAGAGGGCCAGGGGCAACCAGAGACCGCCAGCTTTCCTCTCCTGCCTGGGTTTCCCATGATTCCTCCAAAAGAAGGGCATCCACAAGACTGGTTTTGGAAGTGCATTGGGAAGAAATAACTTGGGCTATTGGAAAATGGGAACAAGAAACTGCCGTTTCCAGGTAGAGTGGACAAAGCCATTTTCAACAGCATTTTATGATGACAAAAATGGAAACTTTCTGGTGGCATAGAGGAAAACTGCCCCAAAACACCAGTGTTGTCCAAAAACACAGCATATTGGTAATTATTAGGTATGAAAGGAATTCATGGTTTTTCTGCAACATCACTGTGAAACCAAGGGTACCGAATGAAAGCGGAGGCTGTGCCTTAAAATAAATATAGATACCTCCTAGAACACTTAAAAAATACTTTTTTTCCATAATAATTGCCTCAGATCGCAAATGCCAGCCAACATATATTATGCTTGTGATTTTGCTGCAGTGGAAAATGTTTTATATTTTAGGACTCAAAGAAGTTGAAATGTTTCTGGCAATTTTGAAATCTGAGTGTAAAAAAAAAGTGTATCACTAGGTGTCTCTGCAGATCCACATCTCGGCACTGACCTTCCACTGCTCTATGGCAAAATACAATTTCTCTGAATTAAAAGTCACTTCAATGAAGAAAAAGCCCTGGTGCATATTGCATCACAAAAAAGCCCCCTCTCTAGCAATACGGCAAGTGTCAAAGACCAAGCGCCCAAGTGTGAATCTTGCCCTTGGGGCCAAGGAGGCCAATGGTGTCCTGGGGTACATGAAAAGGAGTGTGGCCAGCAGGGCGAGGGAGGTTCTCCTCCCCCTCTGCTCTGCCCCAGTGAGGCCACATCTGGGGGGCTGCAGCCAGTTCTGGGCCCCCCAGTTCAAGAAGGGCAGGGAACTGCTGGAGCAAGGCCAGCGCAGAGCTGCCAAGGTGATCAGGGGCTGGAGCATCTCCCTGATGAGGAAAGGCTGAGAGACCTGGGTTTGTTCAGCCTGGAGAAGAGAAGGCTGAGGGGGGAGCTCATCAATACCTATAAATACCTGAAGGGCGGGTGTCAGGACGATGGGACCGGGCTCTTTCTGTGGTGCCCAACGCCAGGCCAAGGGGCAACGGGCACAAGCTGGAACACGGGAAGTTCCACCTGAACATGAGGCCAAACCCCTTCCCTGTGCGGGTGCCAGAGCAGGGGCACAGGCTGCCCAGAGAGGCTGTGGGGTCCCTTCCCTGGAGACATTCACCCCCCGCCTGGACGCGGCCCTGTGCCCCTGCTCTGGGTGTGCCTGCTCCAGCAGGGGTGGGACGGGGTGAGCTCCAGAGGGCCCTTCCAACCCCATCATGTGATTATGTGATTCTGTGAATAAGTGCCAAAATTCATCCCTACTGGGGTTGACACCTTCCCTTTATGCTTTACGATACAGCAATTTCTTTTCGGATGGCACACATGTAAAAATTTCTGTCTCACCCTAACTTTGTGATATTTATCTGTGCTTGAGTAAAGCTGGGGGAAATTGGGGTTAGTTGGAGAAAAAAGAAACCTATGAGTTTGCTGAGAAAAAGCTGGCCAAATTGAAACTCATCTAAGAAGATTCACAGGGTTCCTTCATGGATGGATGGGTGGATGGATGGAGACAAAACAAAAGTTGGCTACAAAATACAGAAATCCAGGCTTGTCTGCAGGCCAATCTTGGATAAATTGCTATCTATACAGAGAAGCACTGCATCGAGTCAGGCCAACCCAGTCACCAGCCTCCAACCACCAGCAAGATGGGGAAGAAGAAAATGCCCCCATAAACACTGACAACCTGCTTCAATTCTCGCCTAAAAATGAGAGCTGAAAACCACAAGATTTAATGCAGTTTAGACGTCCCTGGCAGTGCTGTAGTTCCCAATATGACTGGTTTTGTGGTGGGCTTTTTCTTGAAAGCGAAGTCAACTGGAGAGCAGTGAGGACCACACTGATGTCAAAGGTAAGTTGAACTGATTTACTTTAAGTGTTGGGGCTTCCTCCTCCTCCATGCAACAAGCACCTCCCCTCTCCTATCCTTGTCTGAAAACTCAAAAAATATTCACTAAATGAAGGGAAGGAGTTAAAAAGGGTCTGATGAGGACACCAGGCATCATCTCCAGACTTGGTGACATGAAAAGATTTTGGCAATGGTGGAAATGCCTCCGTTTGCCCCAGTTTCCCGTCAGGCACCTGCCCAGTGCTCGCTCATCTTTCCGTCACCTCCAGGCATTTTTGCATTTCCAGAAATTCTTGCATTTTTCATCTCAGAAAGCACAAACGACAGCAAGTCAAAGGCCATCCTTTTTGGATACACCAGGGAAATCCAACCGCAAGTCTCCTGCGATGACATTTTGGCAGCTCCAGCCATTGTTTTCCCAATTTTGGTTGACAACCTTGTTCTCGCATACCCATAATTTTCTAGCAGGCTGTCCCACAGTAAAAAACTTTGCAAAGAAAGGAAATATTTCACTTTCATGAACAACCTGGTGTATCTGCTCATAAAATGATCTCCCATACCCTGAGAAAACCTATTTTCTCAGAAATCTTGTTCATTGATATTAATCCCATTTCCGTTATTTAGATTTTTTTAAAAACCCCTATATTACTGGTCCCTTAGCTGTTTTGCCTGCCCTCAGCGTGAGATTAACAGGATAATTAGCAAAATCATCCCACTTGCCATTTTTTAAACACTGATCCCATGATTCTTCAGCTCTCTGGAGCATGCTCAGCCCTTAAAACTCAACTGATGGATATAAAGTATTTCCACCCATTTCTTTTTAAGCATTATCCACGCAAACTCAAGTACACTCAACGAGTCAAAGCAGAAATGTAGAAAACATTTGCAATTACATCATCACTGGTCCCTCATCCTCATCCAATGACCAGGTGAGACGGTGGCTCCTTCCGGTCTGTCACAGTGAATATTTTGGCTCCTGTTGCCTGCTGACAGTTTCTTCGTCGCTAAGCAAGCGTCTCCCCTCCAGTTGGGCCTTCCCTGGGTGCGATCCCATTTATTTAGCAGCTGCCTCCAAATCCTCACTTGAATTTCTCAACTTTAGAGTCTTGCTCAGAAGGAAAATACCGGCAGGTCCAGGTTTGCAGGAATCAGAGGCACTTGGTACCTCTCCACGGGCCTGATTATTTTCCAAAGACTCATGCTAATTTTCTGATACGATCCCCACCTCTTTGTGAAGCACTAAATCCTCATTACTTTTCCTGACCGATGTATTCTAATTAGATCAACACTTTAAAAAAAAAAAAAAGAGGGGAAAAAAAAATTCACAATAGCCACAGGACAGCTTTCCATCTCATTAACTCCCTCACTTATTATTTTCATGAAAATTACTGATAAAAAACCTGCATCTCCATTTGCTGGGACCGGGAGCTTCGTCGGCTCATATCTAACATCTCTCTCATCACCCGGGATGCGAGCTGTTGCCATGGCGACGCACAATAATAGAAACTAATAAATTACAAACGAGATGCTCGTTGAGCAATTATTGTTCTCTTTTATGCAAGTGTCTTGCTAATTTTGATCATAAGAAATGCTACCATAAAGCAGCGAAGGGATAATAAGTCCATTTCTAGAGATTATTAGAAAACAGAGAGAAGCCGCGTTTTTTTAGATCAATGATTAAGTGGTTTGGTGCTTTCAGGAAACCTAAATAAAACTTTTTTGGGGGCTTTTCCCTCCCTGCGCTGGGGGAAGAAAGTGGCCACAAGCGTCATGTTCAGAGCTTCAAACGCCGCCACCTCTTGGAGCAGAGCTGCTAAAATCACTTATTTTTTTCCTTTCCACCACCCTAAAAATGCCCTGAAAACTCCTAAAAAAGCCTTCACCACCTGCCTCTTTTTGGGTGATAGCTCCAAGAGCTGCCGGGGGATGCCCGGGCTTATTTTGAGTTGGCTGCAGTTATTTCTGGTGGGATTGTGCAACCCCAAATTTAATTTTCCCCGCAAAAAAAATCCAGTATCTGAGAAAGAGAAATCCGTAAGGGACACCCAATGTTGCATCAAAGAAGTTTTGCAGGATGCCACCAGCCAACATTTATTCCCTGTACTGCAAATGCACATGAAAACCCCAAGCCACGAGCAATGTTTTTTCCAAATACTAAGTTAAAATCCCTTATTTTGCCCCAAAGGCCACCAAGGTACAGCTCGGTTTGGCCATCTTGGTTGATATTTCTGCAATTCTTGCACCTCAAATTGTACTTCCCCACTGTGCTTGAGGCACCAGATGTTGCCTTCTCCAAGCTAAAACCCAAGTTATCCAAAAAGAAAAGTCTAGGTGGGACCGTTGCTCGTGTTGGGGGAGAACTGCAAATGTGCTGGGGCAAAAAAGGAGCAGTGAAGGCAAAAAGGGTTACCTGAGACCCAAAAATCTGTTAAGCTGCCTTGAAACAAAGACAGGAATGGAGAGAGGGGAAGAGGTGGAGAAAATCACGGTGTTTCTGCCCTTCCTGCCAACAAATAGTATTGTTAAGTGAAAAAATGCAAATTACTTGTCAGTTTTCCCATGCGGTTGCATGGCTTCTGCAATTCCTGCCCCCACGTTTCACTGCTGCAACGTAAGAGTTTAAGAGAAGTCCGCATCTCTCCGGTTTGCAGACACAAACATTGGGGTTGCTGCGCTGCCAAACCCATGAAAAAAAAAAGCCATGAAAAAAGCATTTTAAAAAAAGATTAAAAAATCACCACAGCATCATTTATTGCACCATCTGAGCAAAAACCAGGTTATTTGTAATGATTTTTCTCAGTTGAGGATGGGTTTTGATGAATTTCCAGGAGGCCACAAGAGTTGTAGAGCAACCCCCAACGTCACTGGCCCAACTTGCCCATTGGCCAATGTGCAACGACGGTGATTAGAGGTGGTTTTAAAGGCATTACCTGGGGGTGGAGGCTGATGGAGGAGGGGTTGGGGGAGTAGGGCCCCCCCAGGTCGTTCCTGAGTAGGTTGTCACTGTGCATCTTGGTTTTGAGGCAGGTGATGTAGCGGTTGCAAAAGTCCTTGCACAACTCGTTGACCTTCTCCAGCTCCAGGAGATGGATGCGCAGCACCTGGATCGCCTTCACCATCTACGCAAAGACACAACAGCAAAGTTAAAATTATTTTTTTCCTTAACAAATTGGGAAAAAAACTCCAAAAAATCAATATTCCCACCCAAAATCTAACCTGAAACCAATACCTGTTGTAAAAATAAATGCACTTCCTTCCTCAACACACCAAAAAAAAAGCCAAAAAAAATCAATATTCTCCCCCAAACCCCGTCCCAGAGCCCATCCCTCTGTACCTCCACATTTCTTTGCCCTCCCCATCAATCACACCTCTGAAATCCCAGTAGGTGAAAATTCACAAAATTTACCATTGCCTTCATGGGAGTTTCTCCCTGTGTCCACAAAAATTCCAAGCCAAAGCCCTGGATGTCGAAAAGTCTTTGGTTATTCTCTGGAGGCCACTTCTTCTAACAAGATTATGGGGCTGCAACTCCACCGTAAGCTGTTGCCGGTGCAAAGCCTGGGCCTCATTAAAACGTACCCCATAAACGTTAAAAAATTTACACATAAAACATTCCTCTCGCCGAGCTGAAACCTTAAGTTTTACAGCTGCTGTTTGAAATCTTGCATAATATATAAAATTTCAGCTATTCACTCCGGGGCAATAAATCCAGTTTTATGTAACAAAGTGTCTTTGCATTTCAAAGGGTGTTTTTAACTTGCAAATTTTAGTGGTCATCTTTACAAACTGCAAGTCGCCACGGTTGGGAAACATCCCGAAAAATCCAGGGCCAAACTCAGGTGATGGCTCCATGAAGGGGAAAGTGAATTTTTTTGTTGGCGAACCACAAGGATGATGGGCTGTGGCTGGACAAATTCTTTATTTTTTGCCCTTTTTTGCCCTTTTTTTTGCTGTTTTTGGCTTTTTTTCCTCCTCCACAGTTGGTGTAGGCAAAGTGCAAGGTGGAGGCGTCGCGCCCCAGCTCTCTGCATCCTCCCAGGGCTCAACGGCCATGAAAGTCAATATTCAAGGGCAAAGGCAAGAAGACCTGACACATATATGTATAAAAAATAAATCTCTCAATTATCTCAGCTCATTTGCTTAGGGTCTCATTTTATGTCCCTGCTCCGCTGCGCCGTATATCTGTCCGGATAAAGAATTACAGTCCGACGGTGTACGTGCGCGGGGTTGTAAAAAATACAGATGCTGAATTAATTGACTGTGTGGCACTCGGCAGCTGATTGAGTTGATAATGGTGAGATCTGACCTTTTTCTAATTTCTAATTATGTGCATCTTGGCGGTGAGGAATACATGACTCTTATTCTAATGATAGCTAATGCTGCTGGCCTTTTCATCCTTGCTTTGCCATCGCCGATTTCCAGGGAATTGGTAGCATTGAAATAAAAAAAACCCACAACCCAAAAAATAACCAAAAAAAGAAAAGGATAATGCAATCATGGGAAAAGTGTCAGCTCAGGATCAGGTAGAAATATTGAGTTTTGAGCACTGCAAGACTTTTTCATCCAAAATTCCCTCCAGTTGGCGCTCCCCACCAACAGGAACGGTCTTTCTTAAGCATCCCATTAACTATCTCCTCTGTCTTGATTGAGGCCAACCACACTGAGTGATTTGGACAGCTTTTGGAGAAGTTCTGGGCATTGGATAGACTATACAGATACTTACAGATATGTCCTAGAAACAGGGCAAAACTACATACATATATATACATATATATGAATATAAACATATCCAGTGCTGCAAGATCATACATGGGATCAACGCAACTGCCCGCAGCCGAATTTCACCTCGGCAGCAAAAGTTGCTCCAAAATATGCCCAAAAAACATTATTGGTGTGGGGTTTTTTTTAAGAAACTACAAAAAAAAAAACAACAGTGAAAATAGCCTCTGCAGACACATCTGCACTGACTGTTTGCTGGAGATGTTTCACCTTGATAAGTGTAGGAATAGATTTTCCTCCCAAAATTTTAGATTTTTTTTTTAGCTTCAGCTGGCTTCATCCCTCTCCTCTTGCCAGATCATTGCACCCATTTTTATGTAATTTAATGCCACAGGGGTTTTTTTGGTGCACCTCAACATCTGATGCATGTTCAGTCCCAACACTGAAATAACGCAAAACATTGCTTATTTTGGTTGCTTGTCCCAGAGCAATTTCTGTCCTTGACTACAAGACATTGTGGAATGGGCTCAGTAACCTGCAAACAGGGCTTTGCATGGCCTGTCATGCTTTTTGGAGTCCTTTCCACAGACTGCTAAGCCACTTCTGATTTAGGAATGTTGCAAAACTCTACTCCAGGAGCTGAAACTGCATATAAAAGATGTGGGATTTTAATCCATCTTGAAACTGTTGCTTGTGTTTTTAGGAAAGCGGTAGTGTTTGAGCTTGGATGAGCATTGCTTGGTCTTCCCTTTGTGACAGGTTGTGGGGCAAACTCACCTCCTCGATATCTCCGATATTTGGAAAAAGCTGCGTGTGAATTGCCTGATTTTGCTTCTTTTCTAGGATGGAAATCCCTCTGTGACACATCCCAGGGGGCACGCCAGCCCTCAGGGAAGGTGTTTTGCTCTTTGCGTCATCAAAAGTGGGTGAAATTGCTTCTTTTGACCTTAAAAATCTGCTTGCAGAGCACCAGGAGGGTGCACCAGGATGGTGCCATGGAACCGTCCACCCACACATTTGCCATGGAGACCACGTGCAGAGGCTTTCTGGGCAAAAAAAATGGGATTTGGGTATGTTTCCTGAGGTCCCCGCAAGAGAAAAGCTCCATCCCAAGCAGACTCTTCTGAGGCGCCTTCCAGCAGCAATGGGTACGGTAGGAAATTTGGGCTGCTATGACAGGGAAGCCACCAAACACAGTCTAAAGTGTCCCAAACCATTTATATGCATCATCGTTTTTGGAAAAAGCTCTTATTTTGCCTTGTTCCTGTGACAAGAGCTGGCAATCACACTTGAAACAAGATGGTGCCAGACAATAATGCAGATGCTATTGTATGTTGCACCGAAGACAAGTAATTCCTCCGGAGACTGCACGTTTTGGGGCACAAACCACCCATTGATCTTGGCTGCTCCCAGGAAATGCATTGACCCCATGGCATTTGTGAGGGAAAACTAGCCAAAAATCGGGCAAAGGTTTATTCTCACAGGCAATCTTACAGAAAAAGGCTCAGAAAAGGTCTCACAAGGTCTAAGGAGAACATTGCCAAGATGGCCAACACTACAAACGGAGCCCCAAGACACTGCCCAAGGTCTCCATAATTTGTTCCTCATCCCCTACCTTCTCCCCACCCCCCAAAAACCATCCAACAAGCCCCGGCCGCCTCTACCAGGTTGTCCAGCTCAGGGTCATCACTGAAGAAGGGCTTGTGCTCCTGCTCCTGCTGGTGGACAAAGTTCTCGATGTCGACGTCGAAGCTGGCTGAGGTGATGCACTCGGAACCCTGTGTCGCCTGCTCACACTTCTCAAAGAGCAGAGTCAGCAGTGGAAACAGCGGGTGCCTGCAGAGGACAAAGGAGACCCCACGTAACGCCCACTGGTTTAGGTCCCAGGTCCATTTCTACGCCACACCATCCATCCATTCCCTCCCAGCTTGCAAGAGCCTGGTGGTGCAAATCTCACTCCTGAGAAAAAAAAAAAAAAAGCTTAAAAATCACAAAATTCACCCTCTTCACCACCAGGCAATGTCTTGGTGCTTTCCACCATTGCACCAAAGCCGGCATTTCCTAAATATTTTGCCCTGGGCAAAAATGTTTGGCTTGAGGTTGGTTGTCTTGGAGCCGTCAGCCGCCTTGGTGGCTTTGCATTTTGGGGATTGACATCAGCACCCACTCATCGATGTGTCATTTTACCCCATCGATCACCGTTTTACCCCAAAATGTCTCTCTTGGTCGGAGACGCTAGTATAGCTACGTGCCCACAGCATCCTACGGACTGACCTTGCTTTGGGTTGCTCCTCCACCAAGGGGTCTCTTTGCACTTCTGTCAAGCATCATCCACGTCCATCTACAAAGATGGGTCAAATCCCCCTTCTTTCTTACCACGAGACGACTTAGGAAACAACGATTTGCAATTCTTCTTGCAAACCCACTGTTCGCTCCAATGATTAGAAAAGGAGCTTGCAATTCTTGCAAATCCACGATTTGCCCTAACGATGATGCTAAATCGATGCAATATGATATGCAAATACACAACACCGAAGCAGGTGGAGAAGGAGGGGAGGAAGCCCGTGAGTTAGCACAACCCTCAATGAACCTCCCCAGCTGTGCAAATTGAAAAAACAAAAAAAAGCATTTATGGAGTCTTTCAGGGGAGAAACGCAAAGCGCTGCTCCAAGGAGGCTCTCCCCCAGCACCCCAGTTATCCCAGCGCAATGGGATTTGCTCCACCATTTTATCTCCAAAAGATGCCCCAAAAGGTGATGACGAATCACTTCCTGCTGGTCTTTTCCAAGCCACAGTCAAGCGAAGGGGTTAAACCCCTCAGCTAAGTCTTCATTTGCAGCCATTAATACTGCAGCATATTATAGTTTAATCTGTCCTGATCCCGGTTTAATGCAAGATTCGCCGAGGCTGGAGCTGGGGGGGGGCGAGCAGGAATAATTTCATAATTTTGGCAGCCCCGCCGGGGCTTAGCCGAGGGATATGAAAGGCAAATTCCAGGCAGTGGCCTGAATTATTGGGACTTATGAACCGGCAGCTCAGCGGCAGATGCCTGCTGCTGTTTCCAGAGCCGCTCCATCAATTAGGAGCAAAGGCAAGGAATTACCCCACAGATGGGGGTGGTCGGGGGGGGGGGCATTGTAGGGATTTCAGCCCCGCCACAATTTGTAGCCCCTTTGCTTTGAGGGGTTGCATTGACCAAGGCAGGATGAAGACCGGCGCCAGCATCGCCTCGCACTGCTTGGTATTAATAACTGGGGCGGTGCTGCCTCTGACCCCCACAAATGCCTCGGAGCGCTGGCAGGCGGGGGGAGGGGGTGGCACGTGGCTTATCAGTTGGGAATAAAATAAAATTAAGAAAACAGAAGAGGATAGAATCGAATCAATTTAAAACATAAAATAAAAATTAAGAAACAAAACAAAAAATTGATGTAAAATAATAAAATAAACAAGTATGTAAAAAAACGAAACCAAAACTTAATATAAAATAAAATAATAAAATAAAAAACAAATAAATAAATATTTAAAAAACACCAGCATGAAGTAAAATAATAAATAAATATTTTTTAAAAAGTCCCCAGGGGTGGGCTAAGGGAGAGGACCGAGGCCACTAGTCACACGCAGTGTCAAGGAGCAGTGGAATTTGGGTTTGCGCCACAAGCTATATGCGGAATCAGTTTTGCAATTGTTTTTTCCCTTTTTGCATTAAAAAAAAAAAAAAAAAGTAGTTTTTCTCTCTTTCCAGCCTTTCTGTGACAAGGCAGGGGGAGGGAACAGCCACCATGGGGGTCTGCAGGCAGAGGTTGGGGCATGGAAATTGAGAGCTGGAGCCCATCCTTGCCGTGAAATCTGGGGGGAGAAAATAAATGGATATCCAGGACGCGCAGGGAACCAGAGGCTGTTTGCCCACGGTAAGGGGTGGAAAATCACCCCTACAGCACAAGGAGGAGTTCTGGGGTGGAAAAATCTCATTTTGTTGAATACGGTTTTACCAAAACACTTTTTTTGGGCGTTGTTTTTATTTTTTTGCCATGGAATCCTCCAAATCAAAGGGCTGAACCAGCCCTGACATTTTCCTGCAGGAGAGAGGTCGTTCGCAGACACTAATAAAAAGGATTCGACACGGGCTAATAAAGAGAAATTAATTCCTCTAATGGCCTAATTTCACACCTTCGGCAGGGCTCTGTCCACGAGCCGGCGGCCCTGCGGCCACATCACAACGCACCTTGCCTCCCTCAAAAATATAAAATCAACCAAATGCAAAGAAATCCAGCTGCTTCCCACTTGGAAAAATCCAGCCTGGGGCGGTGCAGGCACCGCTTCCCGCGGGCCCATCATTTTCACTGGTCAGGCCGGGAAGTTCCAGCCCCGCTGTTGCATAAAGGGAATAAAATACTTTTTTAGCTGGGGAAAAAAGAATTGCAGCAGAGAAGTGATGCTGCTGGGCCAGACCTGGCAAAGACGCTCCCACACCATGCAGGGAGGGGGGGATTAACTTTTTTTTCCCCTTTTTTTTCCTATTTTTTTAATGGGTTATAAACCTCCCGCTAGAGCATAAAACCCAGCAGGGTGACTTGTCCAGCGCTTTTTATATTTTCCCATCACATTTTCCTAGCGATTTCCCTCCATGTTGATCGACTGACGCTTGTAGCCTTCTGCCTTGGTGCAATTATTGAGAATTAACAAAAAGCCATCGTTTTGGGCAGAGGGCACAGCCCTAGGAGAGCTGAACGCCCCCCGGCAGTGTGTGTTTGCTTGCAAATGACATGCGCACAATATATTAACCGCTGTACAGGTGAATATTCAGATTTTGCTGATAAAAGGCTCGTTGGGTGTGGGTTTAGAGATAAAAATATATTTGCCAGGGGTAGTTTTGGCTCCTTCCCAAAAATAAGCGTCCAGATTTGGACAAGCCAACAAATTTTTCTCACTTTTCTGGATGGGAAATACCTCCAAAAAGATATTTCTGGTTTTTCTCTCTTTTTTTTTGACCTTCAAACAAAGGCTGTAAAAACTCCAAAGGGTTTCTTGGTTTTCGTTATCCCACGAATGCTGCAAAAATCCTCGCCGAAGCATGAAGAAAAGGCGTTTCTTTTCCTTGACTGACATCTTTTGCCTTGAGAAAATTATTTCCATCATCGGGATGAATCTTGAGACCCGCCCCACATAATCCTGTGCGTTTTCCCAGTGACCAGTGGGTTTATTCCACGCCTTCATCCGCCCTTCCGGACCTTTCGGACTCATTTAAATATATGGCATCAAAATATTTTAGCTGCTATTTTTTGGTTTACGAGGCCCCGCAGCCCTGGCCATTAAGGGGGGGTTAATCCTTAACCTTAAACCTTAATCCTAATTATAATATTATACATTAATGTTACATCATGGCTGTACTGTAGCACTGTAAATAATTACATATCACTTATGTAATTATATATGACTTATATAATTACACTATTTACATGATTATAAAGTTAGTTACTACAATTACACAAAAACATTACTGCATATATTACAATATTATATACTATTATCTCCAAAGTGACAAAAAAAGGCAACTGGAGGGCCTCATCCACCCTGCGCCCGCAGCTGCCCCCACCCCATACGGATGCATGAACCGCACCCCTCAAGTTAATACGTGACTTGACTCCTCCTGGGTGCTTTTTCAGCCCAAAATCGCATGGTTTGGCCAATAAAAAAAAGGGCTAATTTGGTTTTTCTGGGCGGTGACAACCTGGGGAGGGCGGGGTTGCTGCAAAACCGGGTCCATGAAGGAGCCCTACCACCATGAACTGTTGTCGATAGTTATTATTAAAGGATCTAATTGCTAATCCCCCCCATTGCTGCCTGTTAATTAATGCATTTGATTAATAGTGGATTAATAATGCATTTTAATAGGGAATGCATCAATGAATTCATGCATCAACCAATGCGTCAATTAATGCAATTAATGCGTCAACGAATCGATGCGTCAACTGATGCATTAATTAACACATCAACTAATCGGTGTACCAACTAATGCGTTAATTAATGCGTCAAAGAATCGATTCCTCAACCGATGCGTCAATTAATGTATCAACGAATCGATGCATTAATAATGCATTAGAATAGCTGATGCATTGATGAATAATGCTTTAATTAATTAACGCACACCGATATTAGCTTGCATCACCTGTAGACGGCTCGTTTGTCAGCCTCCAGCTGCGCCTGGGGGTCACCGGCCGCAGCGGGTACCGGCGCGTTGGCGGCCGCCGGCGTGGCGAGATGCACGGGCTGTGCCTTGGCGGGCTGCGGGGCTGTGGCCGTCATCTGGGAAGAGGGGGGGTGGAATAAAGGGGAGGGGAAAAAAGGAAGAGAAGACAACAAAAACGGGGTTTATTGCACTTCGCTGAGTTTTGCAGCCTGCTGCGCTAGGTTGTTACAATTTAGGAGGAGGCAGCCCCATGATGGGGCTCTAAGCAGGATGGTCTGCATTTCACCTGACCCTGGAAACAGCAGGATTAGGTTTTCCCCATTTTTTTTCCTCTTTTTACTAGGGGAAAACATAAGAAAAAAAAGTCCTGACGTCCTTATTGCACCACCAGCAAAGCGAAGGCGGGGGGTAATTTACTAAGGGATGCTTTGCAGAGGTCCCAGATTAAATCAGCTGCAATGCTCGTCTCCTGCTCGCCGCCACTTTTTTCAAAGCAGGTATTATTGTCTAGACACACAGGCATTTTAAACTTTCTTCCAAAATTATGTGAGTCTCTTCCAGGTCGCCAAGCCCAGGGATGAATCATTTTCGTACCGTATGAAGCCAGCCAAAAAAAAATCCACCTTTTTTTTCTTTTGCCCGTACCCAATCACTTCATCTCCACAAGATTCAGTTTAAAAAAAAAACACCAGGGAGAATTTTAATCGATTTGGGTTCAAATGCATCAGCAACTCCCAGAATCTGTTGGTTTTCGCTCAAAATCTCAGGAGAAAATTAATGCAAAGAGGCTGTTTTGTCCGCTTTGGTGTTGAAATGTTGACAAAAAATCAGCATTTTTCTGTTTTCACCCGTAACTCTCCAATCTTCCCGCGAGCTGGGTGGCAAAAGGAAAGTTCTGCCTCTTCATAAGTGTTATATATAAAAGTTATTTATTTGGCTAATATATAGGTTCATTTCTGTGTTTGGTTACATATAAATAAAATCTCTCATTTATTCATTTGTCTAATATACTTCTGTATTGCTGTGTTTGTTTCTATAGAAATATGTATATATATTTGTATAATATACATTTATAGTTATTTCTGTGATTATTTATATAGAAATACAATGTTTTTATATCTATGTATACACATATCTATACATATACATATACAAAAAGGTATAGCCGTATGCCCAGAGATGCCTCCAGCCAAACTCACCCTGACACTCAGCTTTCTTGGCATGAAAAAAGCACATTTCTTGCCTCCCTTGAAAGCTGCGTAAATCCGAGCTGGGCCAAACCCGCGGCCCCTTTTGCTTTCAGAATGTTTGACTTTAATATCTCCTGCCTGACCTTTTGCTGCCGGTACGGCGCTTTTTTTTTTTTTTTCTTTTAATCTCCTTTATTGTTCATAACACCAAAGTTTGGCTCCGGCACCTGTATATTCACCCAGCGCTGTTTAATTTCTAACTCTCCCAACCCAGCGTTCGATTTCCACCCCTCATCCCTTCTCTGGTGCTAAATAAATCAGCAAAAAAGTCAGGGTTCCCACCCCAGCAGTCTGGATTTTGCTTTTTTCTCCCCCAGTTTCTATCTAAAACCAAAATGCAAGGGGGTTTGGGGATGCCCCAGCAGTGCCACTGAGTATCTCCCCATCCTCTTCCTCTTCTTCCCCTTTTTTCTCCCTTGAAAATTACTTTTTGGGTGGGAGAATGGCTTTTTCCCTCCCCCTTTTTTCCTTTTTTTTTTCCCCCTCGTCACACTCATGTACGGGGGTGCCGCAGCCCTTTTCTGCATCCTACCAAGTTGGCTCTTTCCAGCCCAGACTGCAACTAATTGGGCAGTTACCCCCAAAAAATCCCCTCCTCTGCGGCTGTTTCAGAGCCATTACCTCACCTTGGGCTAAAGAAAATAATAAAAAATAAATAAAAATAACCCCAAATTGGCGTAAAAAGAGACGAGAGGATGCTCGGATGTGCGTATTCGCAGCCTGACGGGGATGCCGGGCAGGAAGGAAGGGGAAAACGCAACCAAAAATGGCTTTTTGGGGAGTAGGTGGGGATGGGAAGGGAGGAAAAGGGCAGCAGGTTCCTGGCCTGGGAGCGCGAACGTCTCGGAGTGCGAAAATGGGGAAATAGGGGGGGAAATGGTCTGGATTTGGGTAGAAAACTTGCAGGCATTGACCAAAAAAAAAGCAGGCAGTTTTTTTGTTTGTTTGGTTTTGTTTTTTTTAATGGCCAAAAATAGTTACAGGAGGGGAAAGAAAAAGGGGGTGGGGGGAAGGTAAATGCAAAAAATGTGAAAAAAGTTAACAAAGTTTTTAAAGATTTAAAAATACGTAAAATGATTGTGTAGAACTATGTAAAAATATAAAAACTATTGTTAAAAAATTTGAAAAATACGTTAAAAAGGTAAAAGGTTAAGAAAAACTAAAAAAAAGTTTTTAAAAAGTAAAAAAGTTTTTAAAAAGTTTAAAAAAAGTTTTAAAAAAGTAAAAAAAAAAGTAAAAAAAAAAGTTTTAAATGCCAAAAAAAAATTGCCAAAGGATGTTTTTGCAAGGCTCCGGTTTAAAACAAGAGATTTTTGAGGTGCCGCTTACTCAACACTGCGCATCATTTGCTGTTTATATTCTTTTTTATATTCTATTTTTTGGTTTTTTTTTCTTCTTTAGGAAGAAAACCCTTGGCTGGAGTTCGTGGCTGCTCGCTGGGCGATGCAGGGGCTCCCCGCAGGTTTAAGTGCGATAATCCCCCTTGCTTTAGGGGTTTTATTGCTTTGAAGACTATGGCCAAATACGCTGACTCTAGAGAACAGCCATGGTGAAGGTCTTCAGGGCAAGAAATTCTCCTAAATCAGCCATATTTACCTTATTCCTTAGTATTTCACAGGGAAATTTCTCTACCGCCATCACATGTGCTGAAAACAGTGGTTCTGAGCCCAAAAACGTGCTGAGGACGCCAGGAGTTGCGGGGGGTTTCATTGATCCTAGTGAAAAATCAACATCACCCAGTTTTGAAGCTGAGGCGTGGCTTTTTAAAAAAATCTTTTCATAATTAAAAAATTTTGTATTTTTCTAATTTTCCATTTTTGTCCCTGATGGAGCCACCTAAAAAGCACTTTTTTGGCGGGCAAAGCTGCTTTTATCTCTTTCTGTGTTAAAAATGCTGAAAAAACATCATCTACACCCAATTTTTAATAATTTTTAATAATATATTTACATACTAAGCAAATAAATAATTTAATATTTTTTAATTTTCCACTCTCATCCCTGGCGGAATCACTTGAAAAAGCCCTTTTTCGGGGGTGCAAAGCTGCTTTCATTGCTTTTGGTGCTGAAAACGCCTATTTTTAAAACACCATTTTTTCCCTAACTTTGATAATAAACAGCTGAAGACTTTCCCTCGGCTTTTTGTTTTAATTTATTACGGAAAACCTATGGATTTTTATCCTGACTTCCTAATTTCCACAATCACGCTCGGTATAAACAGTGCTCTGTATTATACCCCTTTAGCAGAACCAGGTGATTATTAAAGCAACTATTTTTCCTCTGAAAGGCAGCTTTTCCCATCATTTCTGCTTCAGTTTTGCACATTGCTGACAGTGAGGGTGATTGCTCACACAGCCTCTGCAGTAAAATATTAATGCAAACCCCTTTTTTAGCCCTTTTCTCCCCAAAACAGTCCCCTTGACAGTCAGGAGATGGTTGTAGCTCTAATAATTGATTGTTTTTTATTTATTGCTGACCGTCCCCATCTCTTCCCGGTCTTTGGAGAGAGGAAATTTGTGCGATTTCCTTTACCAATCCTTAGAAATCCCAAATTTTCAGCTCGCAGCAGTTGCAGCGTTGAGGCAAAAAAAGGCAACTCTCGGCTGCAGCTTCTCCTCCAAGCCCACTAAACTGAAGGAAAATCGCTTCAGCAACCCTCTCGATAGGGAAAAACAGGAGGGTTTTGATCAACGATGCTCCTGAGGGTCCCCAAAATTCCACGGATTAAAATGGGGGGGGGCAGATATGGGATGGGGAAGGTAGCAGGGACATCGCTGTAGGGCACTGCAGAAAATCTCGACTATTTTAGACATCCCTTAAATTGCCCATTAGGAGTAAAAACAGTGTCGCAGCTCCCCGCTGCATAAGCAAGAAAGGCAGCATATTTCGACACGGGGGGAAAAAAAAGAAATTGGGAAAGAAAAAACAGAAAAAACCTCTCAGAGCGGAGGAGCGAAGCGAGCAAATGATGACACAGAAGTTGGAGGAGCCATAAAAACCCCACCAAGGTGTCGTTTGCAAGAAGTGACCTTTTCCCACTGAAGGAGACGAGCGGAAAGGAGACCTGGGTGGCTTCAGGGGGGTGTAAAACTCAATTTATTTATTTTAGCTTGTAGAGAACAGGCTTGATTTGGTTTTTTTTCCCTGGGAGGGGAGATTTTTCTGCTTTTGCAGCTGAGATATGCAGCAAATGGGGGAAAAACTCAAAATGAACCCCCGCAAAAAGCTGCTTTGAACATAAAGCCGGTTCAGCACTCAAGCCAGATCATTCCCATTTGATCACTGAAGCCAGTAAAGTGGAAACATGATGTGGATTTGCCCTCCAAAAAGTCTCAGGATGGGCTACAAGGCGCCAGACCATCTCTGAAGTCCAACCTCAACCCCCATGTCCAGCCCATTGGGGTGCTCCAGTAGCGTTTCTCTTGGACAAACTCCTTTTCTTATAATAACTCCATAACGAAGCTTGGAAAAGCTATTCGACCCCTTGGAGCAACATTGGAGATGAAGTCTTTTTTTCCCCCTGCCACAGGTTGCCAGAAAATTCCATAAAAATAAATGAAAAGGCCATTCCTATGGCTAAACCCATCCTGGTTTAGTCAGATGTTTCAACTTTCCAGTTTATTAACCCGCTGGCTGCAAACACGCCACCATGTTGGCTTTCCAACAAGACCCCGTGACCCCAAAATAAGCCAGAAAGGGGGAAAAAAACCCCCATACTTTGACCAAAAACCTGTCAATCCTGGAGGTTGTGTCAAGAGGGAGTTGAATTTTTGCCAGTCTCTTCAACGAACGTGTTAGGGTAGAATACTTTGCAATGGTCATTGTTTAGGAAGGCACCATAATTAATGCAGGAGTTGGGGGTCACAAGGGGTCTGGAGGAGCCCATGGGTGCTAGGAGACACTCACCTGTGGGGTGTCTTGGTAGGGAGGAGGGGGCACCGTCTGGGTGGCCATCATCGTCAGAGCCGATGCCGGGGAGACATGGTGCATCCTGGGTGGGAGTCACATCGAGAATCTGTGGGCAGGACAAATGCCGCTGCATTAAGGGACATCTTCCCCCTCAAACAGTCCCACGGAGAGGGGAAGAAAAAGGGGACAGAGAGGAGAGGTGACGTTCCTCGCATGAGTACCCCAGCTCCACCACCCGGTCTGTCCCCGGAAGAAGCCCAAGATGATTTCAGGACCCTTATCATAATTGGGTGATTATTTGAGATTTGTGATTTTTGGATAAGGAATGCATCAGCAGCAAAGCAAAGAAGGCTGCTGGCAAGGAGATCGTCCCTGGGGAGCAGCCAGGCAAGGGCAGAGCTCTTGGAAACGATGGCTGCCATCAGTGAACCTCAGTATATTTCCCCCTTGTGAGCCTTGGTGCACTCAGGGCATTTTCTTTCCACCCTTTATGCCTACAACCACAGCACTTCAATGGGGATTTCCGTCCCCTTTCCAGTTATTCCTCCTTTTTGGAAGCAGGAAGGAAAGACAGACATGCAAAACCTTCCATTTTCTGAAACTATTCACCAAAAAAAACCCCACAGGATGTGTCTCTTTGCCTTTGGCCACCGTGGAGTCACATCCACAGGCATTGCCTGCTCGATCCAGAAAGGACATTGAGCAGCCAATGTTGAGCTGACTGACCAGTTGACTCTTACGTTGCATTGACCAACCAGCTGACTCCTATGTTGAGCTGACCGACCCTGTGGCGATTAAATGCGCAGAATTGAAGACAGAGAGTTCAAACCCTTGCTTGATTTGAACCGGGGAGCAAGCCCCCATTTTGCACGTCCCGTACAGACGTCCTTGAAGCTGGGAGGCAGTCTGCTGCCCTCAACCTCTCTTGAAGTTGCTCTGCTTTCTGTAAATGCATACTTATTTGAGGGGGGAACACACTCTTTTTTGGTATCCTCAGGTCCCAAGGTGATGGAGAAAGAAGAGGGACCCCAGGAAGGGACAAATTTGTTCCCTTGAAGCTCTCGGGCTCTTGGCTGGATGCGTTGGTAGACCTGGTGTCAGGGTGTAACCAAAAATCAGCTTTGCCCCAAAGTGCCTCCTGTCCTATTATTTCACTGCAGCTGCCTGGTTGCTTCAGAAGGAAAGGCTTAAATCTTGCTTAAATCCTCAAAAAGCCCTGCCCTGGGTCCTCTCGGTTTCAGCTCTGGATTCAGCAAACTAATGAAGCCACCTGGTAAAATCTCCCTGGAGCCTCCAAAAGTGCATTTCTCCCTGCAATTACTCATTTTCGTAAGAAGGTGAGAAGGTGACATCTCTCGAAGGGTTCGCCCAGTTGCAATGCCCGTCGTTGCGTTGGCTTCCCTGTTGGCTTCTCATCCAGAAAGAATCTGCCGCACCGTCCCGTGGGAAGAGGAAATGCAAGAAGTTACACACAGTCCTCTGGTATAGTGAAGGGATCTACCAAACAATGACATCAGTGTTGCTTTTGCCATGAAATGGTGACATGAGGAAGAAACCCTCTCACACAAGGCAGAGGAACAGGGATACCAATGAGCTCAGTAAAAACTGAGGCACATTTGGGGTCTTCAGATTGATCTCCACAGTTTTCTGGGGGAAGATTCACAATATTCTGGTCTTCTCTGTAAGGCTTTGGGCTTTACAAGCACCAAGAGAATAAATGCACTGAGCCCCCAGGGAAAGCCAAGTGCTCTCTGCACAGGATGAGTGTCAACCACTCCTACTATTTTTCATTAATGAATTAATTTTTTTTTTTACTTTGCACTAGTATGGACAATCCATGAATTGAGTATTAAGAGAGCACACCCAAAATCCTGTGCACTGGGAAGGCAGACTGGGCTCCTTGCATGACACAGACCTCTTGCAGTGAGAAGGATATTGCCTTTATGGGATTAAAACAATGCTTTTCATCCTTTTCCCCCAACAGCAAAATAGCAGGAGGCAAAATTATCCACTCCTGAGTGAACTCCCAGCTTAAAATCTTCACTGTCCAATGTCAAAACTTGGCTCACAGCTGCAGGCACATCCTCAAGGGCTAACGCCACGGGGAAATCTCCCCACCAGAAATAGCTGCAGCTGGAGAAAAGCAGAATTCAGCACCGTGACGGTCTAGACACCTCGGTGGGAAGCTAAAAAAAATAAGAGGTTACTATTTGGGGAAAAAAACCCTGCTTGGCATCTATTGTTCATGCCAGGAGTGAACCTATCTCTAGTGCGTGGCCATTTATTGTGGGGTGCGAGCTTTTCGGCCAAATATATTCCCAGAAGGTGGCAGTCCAGAGCCCGGTTTAATTGCCGAATATCATCTAACTTGCTAAAATCAAGCCATTCGTTAAGGCTTTATGGGCGTTGATTTGTTCAGAGAATAGGACTTACAGCCAAGTGTAAAAAGAAAAGGATAAAAATGAGAGACAGCTGTTGCTGATAGTGGTAAATTTATCTTGGGGGAAACAAATGCACTCGGGCACCGTAAATATCCAGGGAAGCGCCTGGTGCCCGCGAGAAAAGCCGGAAGGGTGTTTCACACGGGAGCCCCTGGCCATGAATCTTGGGCTAATGGTGCAAAGCTGTCAGCCCCACGGATTTATTGGCAGCCAAACACAGGGAAGGGTCAAAAGCTGCTATTTTATACATTAATCCTTTTTTTTTTTTTTCTCCCACCTCTGAAATCAATTTAGCCACGTGAGCTCTTGACCATCGGCATCCGGATGACGAAAGGGGCCAAACCCCTGCCAACCCCTTGCAGATCAGCTCAAGGCAATGATCAAATCTTGGGCAAAGAATGAATTCTGGGGGGCTGGGGGTTGAGGAGGGCAGGAATTGCAGCCAACTCCCAGGGCGTTTGCACAGAGGAAAGAAATGGTGAGCAATAAAACCCATAAAGGCTCTTTCATTTCCGGAAGCGGCGGTACTTTAGGTTTTGGCAGCGACCTGAAATCAAAGTATCCTAAATTTCCTTACGAAATAAAATTATTTCAGCTATCGCTGAAATATTGCCATTAAGTTGAAAATGTATTTCCCGAAGGGCTTGCGTCTACCTGAAAGAGTCTCAGATTTATAGGCTGCTTTTTTTGCCAGCAATATATTACCTCCTCTTTCAAATAAAAATAATTAAAGACTAAGTTGAGAAGTTGGGGGGGGGGAGGTTCAGTGTGGTCACTGGTGCCTTAAAACATTTAAAAAATCAAAGTATTGCAGACAGTCGTCCACCACCCCCCAGGTGAATACAGCCTCCGTCATTAGTAAAACAGCCATAAAACCATATTAGAAGTAGGGCTGAATGCAAAAAACAAACAAAAAAAAATCACATTGTTGGGACTTGACGTTAGCGTTTTCAGTGGATAACGTTAATATTAGCTTTGCAAGGTGCAACTTCTGTTTCTAAATCAATGGGAAAATGGGGGCTGTTTTTTCCTAGCTCACTCAGCAGCTTCTGCTCTGCAGCGAAACATGCAATTGATGACGGAGGATTCAACGTGAGAAAACAGAAAATCAGCTTTTCGGGCATTTCCTCTTCTCTACCCAAAGTTTCAAAATTATTAGAGACAGTTAAGGATGTTTTTCCAGACATGGAAAGATATTTTTATGTATTAAGGGAAGATTGCCTTTTCTAAAGGGTATTTTTAAAATTTTTTTTTCTTTAAGGCTTGCAATGACACCGTGTCAGTCATGCTCCCTTCTGCAGCGGGCTGCAAGTTTTTCATGCCACCATCTTCGCAGAGGACTTCTGCATGCTGGAGTTTATGATATATGCATTCATTATGTGCATATATCTAAGTTAAAATGAAGAAATATAGCTGAGGGGGAAGGGAGAGGCACCTCCAGAGGACGATATATCTCGCTCTGAACCACCAGCGAGGACAGGTTCACCCTCGGCGGGTGATGCCGACTCTTCATTGGCCATAAAGTGAATGCAGAGTGACCCTCTTGCTCTTGAATGTCTCATTTCTACCCGCCAACCTTCACTCTTTTTGCTTGTTTTTAACAAAATTCCCCCGTTACCCTGAAAGATAAACACCAGGTTTTCACAAGCTATTAAGGGAAGCCCCTTACGCCACCCTGAGCTCATTAAAAATAAATGGAATGCTATTAAATGGTTGAAAACGGAGAAGAATCCCATTTTTCAGGACATCAGCCATTCTTGGTCATTCCTCACGTTAAAAGGTTGCTTCCGAGTGGGCTCGTGCGATGCCTCATCTGAGGGTGTCAGGAGTGTTTGTGCAAGAAATACCTCCGCGCCACCAGGTATTTTTAATTTTTTTAGGAATATTTCGTAGCCAAATTTCCTCTCACCAAATCCAGGAGAGTTTTTGCACTGGGAGCATCCTTTGCTCTTGGCCAAGATGCTGGTTCCCTAAATGCTGGCCTTTGTACCCTTCCCAGCACCCGGTTATCGAGTTATTTTCCAGTAAAAAAGGATGAACCAAGCCCTGCTACAACCACAGGTTAAAGCAGATGGAGATTCGCTATTTCTGCAGGATAAACCCTGGATCAGAGCAAACCCCTTTTCTGTTTTTCACCTAAAAAAGCTCTTGGTCAATGCGTAAGCGCTGGGGTAAAAGGGAGAGGGAAATGCCGCATCAGGCAAAACCCGAGAGTGGGAAAAAACTCTTGCTAAGCACCCATTTGGTTTGTCATTGATGGGACACCTCCCCTGCATGAAGGGGAAAACAGCATTTTATTCACTTGATATTTGCATTTATTTATTTAATAGTTGCAAATCCTTCTCCCAACTCCAGCTCCACAGAAAGGGGGGAGCTGCTACAGTGAATTTCCGATGAGAACAACAATTACCGCTAAGTATTTCTCTCCTCTCCAAAGATCCCCATCCCTAAAAGGCTCCAGGGATATCTCTGCAACATAAACATGAGAATAAAACCTGCAAGAGCCAGTCAGAGCTTTAGTAGACAAGGTTAATGTACCTTGAACGGCAGCATTAAACAACTTTGTTCTTTTTTTTAAGTGGAAAGCTGAGATACCTACGTACATTTTAAAGTGTTTTTATAGAGGGAGACCAGACCATTAAAGCACCTTCCAAAACAAACTAGCACAGGGAAACCATCAAAAAAGCTTCTTCAAAGTAACCTAAAAATACTTGCATTTTGGCCCATCCAGCCCCCGGCCCAGCAGAAGTTCCCAAAAGAGCAAATTGTGATTTTTTTTTTTCGGAGGGCAAATCAAAAAGCTTTGAAGTGAAATGTAGCTGAGGAACCCAAAAAATGTGCAAACTTCCTCTTGCCAGAACCAAATTGTCCAGGAAAAGTCTGATTGCCTCAAGAGTGCTTGGAAAAAATAAGGAGTGGATTAATTTTCCAACAGTTCTTCGCTGCAAGCAATTAACTGTGAATAATTTCTGCAAAATCTTGCCCCATGCTTTCAAACCTTGCCTTGCAGACTTCGTTTTCCATTGCAGCCTGCTAATCCCATGAGAGAGGAATCGCCGAGCACCCACATTTCCATCACGCAAACACCAAATCTCAATCCCACGCCAGCCCTGGAGGGTCCCATCTCCACGGTCTTGGCCAGGGTCAGAGTTGCTTCTTAGAGGATAAAGAAGAGGACGGTGAAAAAATGCGATGAATTTTGGAGAGATGGGCCAGAAGAATAGGCTTAAGGATGAGTCTGAGATGAAGGAGGTGCAGGAAAAATGGGAGATTTGTGGATTTTGCATGTCTCCTGTCCCACCAGCAAAGTTGATGTCAGAGCTGTTGCTTCAAGGATGGGCAGCTGAGAAGGAACATGCTCAAGAACAGTCTTGCTCAGCAAAATGTGACCGTCAGCTGCATTTTTCCATCCCAGACTGACAACTGCAGTCCTTCACCACATTCTCAGCCAGCACAAGTATTGCAAGGTGCCAATCAGAGCAACGCTGGTGCAAAACCCACCCGCAACCGCGATGTAGATGTGTTCCAACAAAGATCCCACCACCAACTATGCAGTGACTTTTTGCAACCGTCGCTGCAGCCCACCACATGAGCAGCAATGCAGCCTTTAATAATGCCTTTTGGGGGTATTTATTTTGCAAATCAAAGCCCACAGGCTTCAGGCTCCTCTCCCAACACCTGCAGGAGTAATTGCACCATGTAAACGCCAATGGAAACCTGCTTTTTGCTGGGCTTGCAGAAGTTGGGCTAATAACAGCAGACCTAACCCAACTGCAGAAACATGGGCGAGACGCGCACGGGAGCGTGCAAAGATTTCCCCACCCATGGGAAAGCCCCAAAAACAGAGCAATGCCGCAGCGCACCTAATAAAACGCTCTCCTCCCCTAAATCTGCCTCGTTTCTTGCTATATCCTGCTAACACGCTTGCAAATTTTCCCATTGGGAGAGGGAAAGAAATCCCTTTGGAGCCGGCTGTTTTCCTCTTTCCCATATGGCAGATAAATCAGAGCTCCCAACTCGCCAAGTTTCCGCTTCACATCCCTCTCTTGCAGCTCTCCAGCTCCTCCTGGTCTTACCTCCCTAGTGAATTCCCTTTTAAAATGCAGAATTCCCAGTGAGAAATGACTCTACAAACCAGAAGACAAAACTAAGGTTTTCCTTGAGGCATGCCAGGCTTCCCGGTAGCGGCAGAGAGCTGTTCCCACCCGAGCCCTGCGCCAAGACACCAAAGATTGCAATGTGAGCTGCTAGATTAATTGCCTCAATTTAAACATCTTTCATTTACCCATTTGGAAGCAATTTTTTTTTTTGCCATTTTTCCAGCGTCAGTGACAAAAGAGTGGTTGGAGACATGACGTGGTGATTCATACAAGCTCCAGCTAGCTAGGGACACACAAATGGTTTCAAACTCCTTTAACTATGCTTAATTACACCGTCTTCTTCATTTACTCTGAATGGTAGACCCTAAGATATGCTCAGCCTCGTCTGAACTCAACACAATGAGGAAATCGGGGACAAAAACGGACTACAAAGCGTTTACAGCATGAGGCAGATATGCCAAATTTTCTTGCAGCTTTTTTTGCACAGTGACAAAAGGCATGACCTGGCCTTGGAGCTGCATCTCTGTGAACATACAGGCTTCAGGAGGAGGTAAGCTGAAATGGTTTTGTGCCTGCAAAATGGGGGGACCCACATATGAGGTGGAAAAGGCCAAGGGGAACCAAGTTACTTCTCAGAAGATGTCTTCAGGATAGATAATTTCTATCATTACACTTAGAACAATGCCAGCCTTCTGTTCCAGAAGGTAATTAGGTGGGCACCCATCATCACATCCTTCTGCGCCTTTAGTGGAAGGTGTCTGGACCTTGTTGGCACAATTCGCTGAATAAGTTGGGTTTGGTCTTCTTGCTGGAGATGCTTCCCAGGCCAGGTTGTGCTTGTGTCCTCCACAAGCTCAGTTTCCTCCATCGCAGGGCAGCCAGCCCTTCCATGCAAGTGCCAGGCAGCTCACGTCAAACTACTGACTGGGAAGAGGGCATCAAGGCAGGGAGGATCTCCCCAAAATGGGGTCCTTGTGGTGACCCCAAGCTCCCACAAACCATCCAGAGAAGTAATTTCAAAGTGAATCCAACCTGTACCTTTATTAGAAATGGGGCAAAACCAGACTAATAAGAAATTCAGCAGCTTCATCACATCCTTAATCATGGGGTTTTTTTGGCCGAAGGAAGGTCACCAGTGAGAATCAGGGCTGAAAGGGCAGCCTGGGGGAAATAATCCTGCCATTATTGGCTGCTGTTTATTAAAAAGCACTTTCAGAGGAGGCAAGACTCAAAGAAAAGATGCTCTGCTCCACCATGGACCAAGTGAAGCTTCACTTTGGGATGGAAGAACAAAAAAGTAGCTTTTGGGTTTTCCCATGAGATGCCCCCACCCTAAGTATCACCAGTTTAGGAAGAAAGCTGGCACTTTTTCAGGTTACTTGCACAAATTGAAGGCAGCTCCTCCATTTTCAGTGACCCAAGATTGCTCTTTGCTCCTTTAGGAGGAAAGTTGCCGCCAATGGGGTTTGGTTTTTTTTTGTCACCTGCCAGCTGCCTACGGTTTTGGCACAGATCAAGCATATTTGTCACTCTGTCAAGCCCTAATTTTAGCGATCGGGGTTGACTAAAGGACTGTGAGACCCTTGGTTTCATGTACCTCTTATTTTAAGCTCCGCGTTTCAGTTATTTTTAGCTGGTGACCATTTCTCCACATCCTACTGCTGTGCCAAAATTTTGCAGTGATAGCAGCCCATATTTCAGGGTATTTTTATAAAAATATATCTGTGTTTTCCTCCAGGCTGGCCATGGCTTGTAGGGCTCATAACAACATGTTTTCAACACTTGAGCTTTGAAGCAAGATTCTTTGCACAGCCTGATTTCTAAAAAATGAAGAAAAAACGCATCAAAAAAGAATAATTCCTACCCTAAATGGTCACTGCATTTAGGGAAGAGGTGATATAACTTGGGTAGACTGGAAAAGCGCAAGAATTCCTCCACATAAAGCCCCGCTGAGGTCACAACTTGATACATCCCACTCGATTAATAAATATAATTGTCTAATTAATAAAACGCGAAGCAGCCTTACCGTTTGGGGGTGCTCAGGGAGCTGCTGCCCTCCAAGAATCCTACCGCTGCCCCGAAAACAGGATTTTCTGGGTAGGGATCACAACCTGGGAAAGCAAGGATGAAATATTTGAATGTTGAGAGGAAATGATGAAACGAGAAGACGAAATATTAAGCAGAGGATGAAGCTTCCTGCACTAGCTTTCAGCAGTGTCAGTGAAGCCACAGTGGGCAAGGCCACCCTTAATGCACTTTTCTTGCAGGACAGTGGGGAAAATAGAAGGAATCAAGGAAAACTTTGGTGGGAATATCCCCTTGGATATTCTGAAAACAGGGCTGATGGCTGAGCTAGACCAGACCTCCCAGGTTTTGCCCAGGCAGGTTTGAACATTGCCAAGAAAGGAAAAAAAAATGAATCAGCTTTTTAGAGGTCGAACCAAGATGTGTCCAGAAAACAAAGGCGTGCTCGTTGCTGGTCTGTCCGCAGAGGATGAAGGGCAACACAGTCCCGTCTTGTCCTTTTTGGCTCCTGGAGGGCGGCGAATTCCTGGCACGGGATCTCACTGAGGGTTAGTGGTACAATCTGGGTCTGAAAAGGGGAAAAAAGGGAAAAAGCAGTGAAATGGCATTGCCGTTGGCCATGCCCCTGTTTCGCACCAGCCACCACCATCCGCCTGGTTAATTATAATCTTCGATTGAGTGTAAATGTGCTTTTACACTCGGGCTCGGCGGGCGCAAACTAGGGAAGAGCCATTAACTCAAAAACAGGGGAGCTCCCAGCTGTTATTTAATAAGAAAAAGCCCACGGAGATGTTAGAGATGGTGCTGCATCTACCAAGGATCTGGCCTTTACAGAGGCTGAGGCTGGGATTTCTAGACCCATCTAAGCATATCCAGTGGACAAATGAAGATGAGTTGAGCAAGGATCAGCACAGCCACGGGGGTGTTTTGTGTTTGACTGCAAAAAAATAAATAGAAGAGATAAAAATACCCAGATCTCTGAATAAACATCACCCCTAGTGAGCCCCTCAGATCTCCAATATAGGTCTGATAAATGTCCCTTGATACACATCACCTCCAGATATCGCCTCTATGTTAGCGTATATACATCACCTGAGATCTCCAATACATCTGATACCTCCACCTTGATATCTATCACCTGGTAGAGAGCTCCTCAGATCTCCACTATATGTCTGATATATGTCCCTTGATACCCATAATCTCTCTTGAGCTCCTCGTATCTTCAGTATTCATCTGATATATCTACCTTGACATAAATCACCTCCAGACAGCTCCTCACCAATGTACATCTGCCATATACATCTTTGATACATGTCACCCGACTGGAGCTCCTCAAATCTCCATGATGTATCTGATACATCTAGCATGATACACATCACCTCTAGAGAGCACCTCGTATCTTCAATATACATCCGATAGATCTACCTTGATATATATAACCTGGTACAGAGCTCCTCAGATTGCTGGTATATGTCTAGTGTATGTATATATATATACACCCCTTGATCTGCTGAACTGCTCAGATTCAAATGTACATCTGATACATGCACCTCTAGATACACATCACCTCTGGAGAGCTCCTCAGATACCCAATATACATCTGATATACCTACCGCGATGCACGCCACCTGCAGAGAGCTCCTCAGGTCTCCAAGACACACCTGAGGGACGCGCCTCTGCTATATGTCACCTATGCCTCATGTGGTGACGCCATATGGGAGACCCATGAGAACCATCTCCCCTGGTTCTATTTCCATCCCAAACCCCTTGCAATAACAACGCTCCCGTTTTCGGGCCCTCACGGACAGTATCCATCATCATGGCCAGGAGCATGGTTCCAAAGGACAGAGGTGTATGCAGAAGCTCGCATAGGAAGTGCCGTTTCTGGAAACCTGAATGTCACCGAGGCCATCAGCCAAGGAGAGATATGGAAGCAATGGGGTGACTTCAGGGCAAAAAAGGGCAGAAACCCCCAAACATGGAAAACTTGGTGAAAGGAGTGAAAGGTCAAGATGCCCCTTGACTTCCCAGGGAAGTGTAGGCCCTGCTGAGAGGTTTAGAGACCTAATCTGGGTTATGCTAAATGCTCAGAAGGGGCTTGAGTCCAAAACTCTTCCACCACAACAGCAGCTGAAATATCCTTATGGATATTTATGATCAGGAATATTAAAAAAATCCCAACCTATGGGGTCATGCCTTGGAAAAGCATGCACAGGCTGACTCCAAATACGCAGGAGAAGGACCCAGGCCTTGATTTGTGGTGGATTTGTCCTGACAGCGTGATGAAAAAGCTCGTGTTTTGCAGCAATCCTTCATCCTTGTAAAGACTTTTTTCCATCTCATGGGACAGACTTTTCTCATCTGGGCTCACCATATGAACAAAACATGAGGAGCGGAGGAAAAGGAGCAGATAAGTAAAGCTCTGTCAGTGCTAGAAGAGATCTGGTAGACTGATTTTCATCCTTGGAGGTGATCAGGGCAGAGGTCTTGGATGCTGTATGCATGTAGGACAAAAATATGGACTTGTGCAGCTGCTGCACAAAAGATGCCATTTTCGTCCCCATCACGAAGAGCACCAAGAGCCAACCGCACCAGGGACACCCTTGCTGAGGGACGTAAGTCCTTCTGAGCCAGCACACACTTTTAGTGACTTTTAAAGGCATCCTTTGAAGTTTAGCGGAGGACTTTGAAGTCTTCCCAGCGCGAAAGGGAATGGAGGAGATGCCTCCTTCAAGATGTTCCACCGTGGGCGATGCAAGCCAGCAAGAAACGTTGTGTCCTGGGCACTCAAGGTTGCATGGAGTGTATGCCAGAGGGTCAGAAATGAGGCAGCATTAATGACAAGCCATCAATCCCCCAAAATGCCCTAATCAATCCCCCAAAATGCCCTAAATCCTGATCTACTCGACCTGAAAAACATCCAGCCGCTGAGATGGAAATGCAGCATCCCAGGACCTCAGCCTGTACCCAGACTGCAAAACGCCAAGGGCATTGCTGTTAATAAAGATTTAATTAAGTGTAAGGGAATGCTAATAAAGCTGACATTTAGCAAAACAAAATCCAGAATTTTTGCAAAAAGTCTAGGATTTTAAAGCAAGAAAGCTTCTCCTAGTGTGTCACCTTGTTTCCAAAGGGAGCAGATCATGATGCTTCAACCTTATCACATCGGTGCTGTGTAATAGTGACAACCATTTTTTAATAAATTTTATGCCAGCTCCTCTGACATAAGTGGAAACAATGAATGGTGAAATCCCTAATAACGCTGCTGGTTTGTACTGAATTATTTTTATACCCCACACTACTCTCAGGAGTCCATTGCAAGCTGTACTGGCCCCAAACTCTACCCCCACGGGGAAGACCAAAGAAACCCTGTACACATGAAAAATTGTGTAAAGGCAGAAATCAAAGCTCCGATTTCAGTTTAACTCTTTAAGGAGCTCCAGGGGGCGATCGCGACTCTCCGAGCACTTTGGCAACACCTGCTGCCATCTGCAGTGAGGACTATTGCACTAAAAACCTTTGCTTTGATGGTTTTTTTTTCTCCCAGCGGTGCAATTTCTGTAGCATCTCCCACTTCCAAGAAAAAGCTGGGGCTGCAAGGCAGGGATGCTCAAAGGTGCAAAGAGCAATAAGGCATTTTCACCCTTCTACCTCCCCAGTCCCACAAGTTAAACATAGCGATGCACTAACCCCATCCTTGCTCAGAGAGAGTGAAAAGACTTAAGACATGCCCACACACACGCAATATTTCTATATTTCTTCAAAAGCAAAGCTGTTTCGCCGCAAAACACGGTCCGAGAGAGACGAGTCGCTCCGAGGCCCGCTATAGGTGATTTGCATTATCCAAAGGGGGCACGCATGGAAATATCAGACACCCCCACCCCCGGACGTGCACATGTGCGCACATCTGGGCCCGGGGAACAAAAGCGGCCTCGCTACACCGCACTGATAAATAATGGAAAGTCGAAGTGCCCCGCAGAAGCAGCACCATACTGTTCGGCCTCAGGCGAGACGGAGGAAAATTTGGTACCCATGAGGTCTGGAACAGTGGGATTAACAACACATCAATTTTAATGCAGGGTGGGTTGGGTTGGGGTTGGAATTTTTTTTTTTTTCTGCTTCACAAACAGCAAAGTGAATGTTTGAGCATCTCGGCGGGGGGTTAATGAGGACTCTGATTAGTTATTCAGATTTGCCGATGCTGCCTCCATCCATCCTCGGATGGTGGAATAACGGGAAAGGGTTTGTAGAAAAAGCCCTTAAAGATGACCTGCTTGGCTTTTGCAGCTCAGGCAGACGCAGGTTTCGGGAGGCTCAAGGCTAGGGGTCCCCAAAACTGAAATCCTAGTGCCAGCTTTGGGGCAGAAAAGCACATTTTTCCATCATTTCAGGGGGGGATGTGAAAACCTGCTGATTCCTATAAAGGCTCAAGGGAAAATATTTGGATTTGTGGTGGTTTTTTCACATGAAAAACAAACTCTTGGATGCTTTTAGTAAAATTTGTGTGCAATTACAGTCAGAGGTACATGACCAAAAATTATGGGTGCGTGGACGCAAGGATTCGCAGATGAACAGATGCATTGATGCGCAGATGCGAGGGCACATGGATGCACGGATGCGAGGATGGAAGGAAGGAGCAACCATCCACTGGGTTGCACAAATGCACCATCATCCACTGTTGCAGTATTTGTCACAGCATCCCACAAAAGTCTAACAGAGAGCTTTATGTCCGAGCAAGGAGCTCACTTCTTTGCTCCTTGGCCCAGAAACATTTTAAGCAGGTTGAGCTCACCCACAGCTGGTATATTTTGGGGTTCATTTCTAGATTTAGGCTTTCGTTCTTCACCTGCATCAAAGGAAAAAGGCAACCTGAGAAAATAGATGGCAGGTATCCGAAAGGATGCTGCAAAAAGGCTTAAAGGATGCAGCCAGAGCGGCATTTCGTGGCACTGCAAAGGGGGCTTGTGAAAAAAAAGTAGGCCTCATTTCAGGATTCACTTTAGGATTCATTATTTCTTCATCAAGAATATTTTAAGGATGGATGGCATGGCGACAGCACTCACTCAACAGTGAATTCATCCCAGTGATGAAGATCAGCACTTTATTTCTAGTTGGGTCTGAAGACCCAGTTGGCTCTTGCTTTGAGGGTCACTCAACTTAGTGTTCACCAGAGGTTTTTTTGGATAAACTCCCCGGTATTCATGTCATTCCCCACAATGCCTGCCCGGATCTCAAAAGAAAGACAGACTGGAGTTATCCATCTGATTTTGTGAATGCCGGGGCTCTCCAGCCCAAACAGGCTCTTTTCCCCAGGACCGCCTCCATATGCTTCGACTTCGTTTTAAATGGCGCGTTAATTGTCCTGAATTAACAGCTCCAGCTGGAAGAGCAAACAAGCAATTTGCAACCTTAAGATGATGCCCAACTTATCTCAAGTGATTTAAGTCAGGTTTTTTTTTTTGAGGGGAAATCTCGTCTTTCTGGTTCCAAATGCACTGCTCAGAGCTTGGCTACAACCACATCCCCGAGAGGATTAATGCACCCATTTAGCAGAAGTGGCTATTAGCCCATAGCCACAGGCGGGATGGTAGGAAAAAAAGGAAGAAATAAGAAATCTCTGCATTTGGCTTTACTTTAGAGAGAGGAGAAATACAATTGGTCCTCTTCACTGCTGGGCAACCCAATGATTGCAGTAGGGCTCATGAATATTTTCTCCCCAACACACCTTTTTTTCATATTACATTTACATTTTGTTTCAAGATATTCATGCTCTCAAAAAAAAATCTTTCAAGGTTTATCCCTTTGGCCTCTTTCATCTCTTTTTCCCTTTTCTTTTTTCAGCTGCTGCTCGAAAGAGGAGGTGAGAAAGTAAGACCATGACGATTATTTGTTTACAAGTCTAGATCTTCAACATAGAATTTTTTTTTAAATGGCATTTTCATCACTTTAAATCCCTCCTAATATCACCCAGTGTGTGGGAATCAAGAAGCAAAGTCCACCCCCATCTCCCCACCCTGTCATGCCTGGTTTCAAGAAGAACAAACGGTGCTGGCAGTGAAAAGGGCTCTACAGAAATGTTATTTCTCCTACGGGAACACAAAACTGCTTTGGAAATGCAAGAAAAGCTGTCTATGATTACGACCAAGTGTCTTCTGCCAGATCAAGTAGAAACTACACTTTTTACCCCAGCCAATGTTGAGTTGGGAGTCAATGTCCATCAACCCCTAACAGCCTTCCAAGAGCATCAAGGCTGGGTCCCATCAGATGACCACTGTTGTGGATGGAGTAATGGCCCTCCAGTAAGGTTTTCTGATGGAGTCAGGACAGTTCGCCTCTGTTTTACAGGGAAAAAGGAGTTTAATTGTGTCCTGAAGACACCAAGGAGGGATACAAAGGCGATCCTCAGTATGGACGCTGCATCAAAATGCAATGATGCATCCTCCTCCAACAACGGGAGGTACCTCCAAAATACAGACCCATGGTCCAAGGCCATGGCAATGCTGTTGGGATTTGAGCAGCCTTAAATGCCTGGATCCCCGGGGCCGAGCTGTGCTACCTGACAACTACCTGGCTCATGTATAAAGTAAGAAGAGAAGCGATAAATCACTTTGGCACCTTCCCTGGGCATGGCAGCCCCCGATAAAAGCCCAAAATTCAAGGGAGGCAGCCTGATACCACACTATTCCCAGCGCACCCTGTTACGCAGATTAATCCTTCTTGATGGAGAATTACAATTAGGGCTCCGTCTTAAGGACATATCAGCAATCAGATATCTTATCAAATGCCACCTCAATTATTCAAATAATCCCTGGCTCTTAGATTTGGGTGCTGTTTAGGGAAAGCGGTCCGATTAATGTGCTGACACTTCCCCATCACGTCCAACATCCTCAACTTCATGTCTGATTACAGAATTTGCATTCAATTTAATATTTTCCATCTGGAGTAAATGAATAATCCGAGTACCTACCCCAGCCTTAATTACATTTGTTAAATTAAAAACCCAGGATGTGAGAAATTTAAATGCATGTAGCTCCGTGGCCAGACAAACCTGCACGTTCAACCTGCCGCAGCCCTGCCATCTCCTGCTCCAATTTCTCTTCCTTCCCCATAGCCATGCATCAAAGAAATTACAACTAGAAAACAAAAATTCTTTCTAAACGATGAAACAATAGATGATCTTTTGACATTTGCAGTGCTGTTTGCAGGGGAATGAGATAAAATGTAATAAATTCATATACTTCTGTGTGTTTCTTGGCTCCAGCAGCTAAAATTTCCATCTCTTTATGCAGGAGTCCTGGGGAGCAGAAATCCTTGATAATGCCAAACAATTCAACACTTTATTTTCTCTTTACTCCACACCATGCAAAACACAGGCTTCAAGCTGCCAGCTGCTGGGAGTGAAACCAGATGCCACATCCCTTTTCCATATGGAAACAGAAATCGCCCCGTCTGGGGGCGCGCGTGCTCCCCTCCGTCGCAACCCTCCGTGACCCCAGGGTTGCTACCGGGACATGGCAAAGCCTCTCCCCAACAGCAAAAAAATATCCTTGCAGTGGTGCAATTGTAATTTTTTACACTCAGCCTGGTTCAGGCCAGATCCTGGTCAGCCATCAGCCCCGGAGATTTGCCCCAAGCCACCAAATTTCCTAATTCTAAAATACAAAGGTAAACAGGGGGGTAGAAATCAAACCACTGAACGTGACATTTTTTTTAAATAGCTTTGCAGAAACTTGCTAAATGCCCCTTCATTTGGAGAAGATGAAACTTAAAAGGCTGGAATTAATAGGTGGACTCAAGCTGGTGGCAAGAAAAGCATCCAAATAATTAAAGAATAATTAGACATAAATGGAAGATAAAGCATTTCCAGCCCTGGCCATTCTAGGATCAACACTCCATATATCGCGTGATACAAAACGTCCAATAAATGTATTCGGGTGTTGATCTAGATGTCAGCGACAATGAAAACATTCAGGAAAGTCTGTTCTTAGCACTCCCAAAGACTGAATTAAATAACTTACGAGTGAGGGAGTGCAATGGTAATAATCGCCCCCGGTTTGGGGCTTGCAAGACCGGTAATAAAACACGGCTAAAAATATTCAGGAAAGCCACGCTCGGGTAAAGTGAGACAGGTGAGAGCAGAGCCAAAAATAGCTTCTCCCTTTGCTCCCAGCGTGCTCGCAGCTCAGACGACATTTCTGCACTCCGGGGAAGCTGGATTTGACTCCCCACCCCAAAAAAAATCCCTTCAGAGGGTGTAACAGAGCGTGTCCCCCCCCAGGCACAGCAGCAGGATTTGGACATCGGAGAATTCCCCTCCGAGCAGGCGGCTCGGATGCCGTCTGACGGACATTGCGGTTCCTCATCCTTTCTGGCTTTCTTCTGCTTTGTTTTCAGTTAACAGTTATGGTGCCGGAGGAGAAAACATCATGTTTTAGCAATGAGGTCCCCAGTGAGCCTGTTTAAAAATTAATTGGTGCCATACAACGTATTAGCAATGAATAGTAATTTTAGGTTTTGTACCTACTTCATCGCCTTCTATACTGCCATTATTCCAGCTTTTCTATGGTCATCCCAGCCAGCCAGGACCTAATATGGAGCGTACCTGAGAAACTGTTGCCTGTGTCTCCTGGAAACACCCCATTCAACACCACGCACACAACCCCACTATGTGTTTTTGGTTGAGCTTCTAAATAAATTAAGGTTGTTGTAGCTGAGCTGGCCAGAAGGTAAGAATCTGCTCTGCTCATGGAGCAGGTTCCTGCCGTCCCAAAACTGCCATCATCCAAGGGCACAAGCCTGGCTGGCCCCTCCACGGCTCCTATGCAAGGTGGGTGTTGTCATATGGAGGAGGTTGTGGGTCCTGGCTTCATGCAGGATGGAGGACAGAGATCCTCCATGGGTGGAGTTGCCTCAACCCTCGGAATGGAGAACCTTCAAGGATGGAGATCCCCCATCCCCAAGGATGGAGATCTGCCAACCCCAAGGATGAAGATTCCACCCCCAAACCCAAGAAGGAAGATCCCCATAACGCAAAGATGGAGACCCCACCAAATCTGAAGGTGAAGATGCCCAAGCCTCAAGGATGGAGCTCCACAAAACCAATGGAGATCCTCCTAACTCCATGGATGGGAATTCCCCCAACCTCAAGAATGGGGATCCCCCAAATGCAAAGGTGGAGATCTCCAAAACCCAAGGATGGAGACCGCCAAACCTCAAGGATGGTGGAGATCTTCCTAACCCCAAGTACAGGGGTCCCCCCAGCCCTGAGGATATGGTTCTCCAAACTCCCAAGGACCCTCACAACCCTGAGAATGGGAATTCCCCAAACTCCAGGGATGCAGATCCCAAATCTATGTGTGGAGACCTTCCAAGGAGAGTGAACCCTCCAGCCATGAGGATGAAGATTCCCCCAAAAACCCAAGGTTGGAAACTGCCCCTTCCCCAGTCCCAAAGAGGGCGATCACCCCCTGGGACTTCCCTGGCTGCATCCCTTACCCCACACCACACTGGGCAGGACCTGGGGGCATCACCCTGCTCCAGTGATGGCCACCCTCCCAAATTACAACCCCAGATGAGCTGCCATCCCGCTCCTTTGGGCAGCAAGCAAGGCGGCCGGGACCAAGGAGCCTTACCGCGTTGGCCGCCTTCAGGTGGATGGCGAAGCTGAGGGGGATTTGCAGGGACATCTGGAATATATTCATTTTACGGCATGTTTCATATCACAGACAGGTACTTTGAAGCAGTTAAGTAGTAGCAGGGCGGCACGTCCCCATGGGTGGGCTGCGGTTTGTGCTTTCAGCCCGAGCTGCCCCGGCATGACAAAGGGGCTGGGGAGACGGAGCTGACGTTTTCCAAACACAGCTTTGTGCCTCTGGGGGCAAATCCAGAAAGAAATTAAAACCCAAACGGGGAAAAAAGAAAAAAAAAAAAAAAAAAAAGAAAAAGAAAAAAGAAACCAACCCCCACGTCTAAGCGATGTTGATCCCCGTATCAGGCTATTAACAGTCCCATCACAAATTGTAAATGACTCAGATAAATTAAATGGCTTAGCAGCTGCGAGGAAAGGCCTTTCCAAAGATTCATTTGTTTCGTGGAAAAGAAATTATTCAGAAATTTAAAATCTTTTCCAGCAGCTTGACGCAGATGCCCCTGCCAAAGCCCACATGTTGCTGCCCGCGCAGCCCCGGGATGCAGCCAGCCCCCGAAAGGAAAAGCTCTCTGTGAGCATCCGAAAGAAGGGGGATGCGGACACGGTCCCATTAGTGCGCCACTAACGAGGCTGTGCCTCCTCCCAGCAAACCTATTAAAAGCCTCGAGCGATGAAGAGGCCTGAAAATGGGATGATTTTGACCCAAAACACCCCCATGGTGAGAGGAACCCAGCGACCGAGCTGCAATTAAAACAGGCTTCCCTGGCATAGTCCTGCTCCCCATCCACATCCCTTTTAGCTCATGGAAAATTGGGGGGGGGGTGGTTTCACCTTCAGATGCTATTTTGCCAGCAGCAACATCTCAAAGCCACTTTTAGTGGAAGTTCAGAGATATGAAAGATGCAAAATGCCCCTAAATTATTCACAAGGCATTTCAATCGAAGCCCCGCGATGGGATAAAGGGAAGGATCTTGTGACAGAGCCACAAGCCTGGGATGTCTCCTGGTCTCTGTCTGGATGGAAAAACCCTTCTTGTATTTACTGGGGAGAAGGGAATGGGGGAGTGGATAAAATAAAAGGGTTTTCTCCAACCAGAAAAGGGCTGGAGACTGAGAAAACACAAGGAGCACCCCTTTTCAGGTGCATCCAACCCAGCTAGCACTTGCCTGTCGGTAACACTGAAGCTTTTCAAGACTTTAACAGGATCGGAGGAGCAAAATTAAAGTGGGCATGGGAAGAGAAACTGCAAACCAAAAACCCCGCCACGACAAGAAGGGATAGAAGCAACCAAAAAAACCCAGTGAAAAATAAGTAAGAAAGTCCGAAGTGATTTTGCATTTCAAATACAGGAGGTTTTCAAAACGAAGAAACCGTGAAAGACCTTTTTTCTTCCAGTTTTTCCTCTCTGTTTTGATTCTTTCTGTTTCATTGAGCATCCAGGTGCTCCCGAGCTGGGATTTCTATTTCTCCATCTCCTACTCAGGGCAAAACCCCAACAACTCAGTGCAAAGGAGAAAAAAAAATCCCCGAAAGTAGGACACCAAGCCCTGCTCAAGCCAAACTCAGCTTGATGCTCACTAATTACCCAGTAATAGTATTTATATGCTGCTGGCACGCCTGGAAATGAAGCTCCTAATAACTGAGGTCCACATCAATATTAATGTCCCGACTTGACTCTCGATATCTGGGGACCGACGGGAGATAAAGAAAAATCACAGCGAAGTGATGGAGGGAAGAAAATGAAATAAAAAGTTGTTTTTCCCATGTCTGGCAGGAAGGGACTGCTTGAGATCAAATGATGGGATCCCCCCTTGGCGTGTGTCAGCAGTAAAAATAAATATAAATTCTAAGTTCCCATCTCTGGGGCATAAATATTCCAGGAGCAGAGATTTTTTCACCATCCGTAAGCCTTTCCCCGAACTTGGGAGTTTCCCCAGAGGTAGGAGAAGGCTGGAAAAACATTTGCTTGTTATAGGAATGGATTTCTAAAATTCGGGGCCTTCCCCTTACCTGAGTTACTCCAAAACGACTGCCTGCAAATATTCATCCCTGCAAACCTCAGTCCGCTTTTGGTTGCCCATGCAAAACCTCAAGCTTTGGGTTGGCTCAGCAAGAAATGCTGCTTGTAACGAGCTCCTGAAAGCATTTATTTTTCCAGCAACACTTCGATCCTCACAGAAAGAGGGAGCCCATCCCCCCCAAATTCACCAATATTACATTGCACATGAACATGCACGTGAATATTTGCAGAACCGTGATTACGCAGGGCATGGCGTGGGTTGCAAATGTGCCCCAGCACCACTCTGGAATTCCATTAAAAACAACTTTTCTTAATAATTTCTATACAGGAACGCTTGGCACACCGGGAGCTTTTAGGCAGAGTTTAAATGGAGTTGTTAAACTATTAACAGCCTGCAGTAAGGCTGTGATAGGGTTGAGCTGCATGTGCTCCGCGCACCTCATACAAGGTGTTATCAGCAATGTCTGCGCTCGGCACGCATCAAAAAAAAGCACAGAGGTCTTCCATGGAAAATGCAGTTCCAGGAAACCCAACATTTCTCAGGTAAAGGTGCACGTTTTCAGGATTTTTTTCCATCAAAACGAAATCTGGCAGCTTGAGAGTGAGCGTGGGCATGATGTTTACCCTGTGGAGTGTTGGGTCTGGTGTTAACCCCCATTGTTGACCTGTCAATTAGTGTTGAGCTGTGCTTGTTAGTTATTAATATTCAAAGAAAATTAATGGAAGCTGTAAAGTTCAAGTCCAGAACTTCAACATTAGGATCTTCCCAGATCATTGTTTTTCAGTAGTTTTGTTTTCATGTAAGTTGAGAATTGCCCTACTTTTAGTCAAATTCCAAGCAAGAAAAAGGCACGTTCTAGAAAAACCTTGAAAATGGATGTTTTCCTTCCCCAGTAAACCATGGTTATGAACCATTTACTGACAGGGATTTATCTGAACAGTTATTAAACAACAGCAACGAGTAACACGTTGACCTTTCAAAGAGCCAACCCTGTGCCGACGACTATAACAGCAACAAGTAGCACGTTGACCCTTCAGAGAAGAGCCAACCCTGTGCCGACGACTACCCTCCATAGAAGCAGGACTCGAGCCAGCTGCCCAAAGAGTGCCATAACAGTCAAATGCCACTATAAAGTGACTTCAAATGTTACAAGAAATCCCGAGAAACCGACTATTTATAACTTCGTTTGGCAATTTGGGCTGGAAAGAGCGCTCTGCAGTTGTAGGCTTGGCCATCAATTCTGGTCAAACTCGTGAAAATCTTTCTACAGAGTAACTGAGTGACCCAGTGAAAATGGCTATTTTTCATACAGGAATTTTCCCAAAGCTTAAATCACCTCCTTATTAAATAATTTCTTAGTTCTAACTTGTGGAAAGAGGCCACAAGGTCTCTTCCAAGAAGAGTGATCTAGAAGAAGTTGGAGGGTAGAAATGAGCTTTTCTGAGGGAAAAAAAGTGAGGATTCCCGCTCAAGAGAAGTTGACTGGCACCACTGGAGGACCCAAACCCTAAAAGAGGGCTTTTCTGTCTGTCTTTGTTGGGATAATGGAAGAAGAACCATGAGAAGTAGCACAACCTTCTTCCAACTTCTCCGGCTGCAGGCGCTCATCACCTTTTGGGAATTCAGAAACACCGTTTTTCTGAGCAAAACCACGTCAACCCATGAGAAGACCCTTCCCCACCACTTCCACCCACGATGAGTGAAGAAGGAACACCTTGCCCCATCAGCACCAGAGAAAACATCCAAATCACCCCGACGCGGAAATGCCTCCCTATCTGCCTCCCGATGGCTTTTTTCCCCCAAGGAACCTCCGAGATGCCCAAAAGCTGCCCAAAATCACCACTTATCAAAAAAAAAAAAAACAAACTAAAATCAAATGAGAAATTGAGCCAATTAATTATTTGGGAACTGACGCAAGTTGACACACCGCACAATCAACTTGCTGTATGGCCTCCTGTGCCGGACGTGGCTGGTTTATGGGTGCTTGATGTTGGCCCCATTTTTATTTACCATGGAACAGGAGCTGCATTGACCGGGATAAAGAAGAGTAAAAGCAATTTTGAGGGACGCTGCAGCTTTTCGGCTCTCCGTCGAGACACTATTGGCTGATCTCCTGCACAGCTGCTCCATGCTGAATGGGCGCATCCCACCTCCAAAGCCATTGGCCATCAACAAATGCGGGAATAAATACAAGTTTGGGTTTTTTTTTTACAGTTGATGTGGCTTATATGGGGATTTTTGGGTGGGGTTTTTTTTGAGGAATATGCAGTGATTTATCCAATATTGCAGTTAAATGGAAGAAAAACCCCAACCCTTCTTTGCTGTCTCATCTCCACCGACGCGGGCAGCTGGAGAGGATTCAGCATGGTGACCACCATCCTGCAGAAAACTGGGTCAGGACTACTTAATACCAAAACTGGGGGGAAATATTTGATTTCTTCAGCAATAAATGCTCTTTTTTTCCAAAGCGCTAGTCCAGAACAGAGAAAAACATTAAGTTTTGAAATGCCTCAATGAAATTTAATTTTTGGTTTGAATCAACAGCTTCACATGGTGCCATTTTAACGCTATTTTAAGTTGAAATGTCAATTGGAAACTAACATTTTAAAATGTCAAAACATTTCACGTCTGCAGACGGAGCCGATAGTTTTTTGCTTCCATGTGTCCAAACAGAAAACGCTTTTGGAATTTTACCGTGAAAAAAATTATATATATATATTTAAAAATCAATATTTTGACTTCTCAGAATGAAAACAAAGCTAAAATATAATATTTCCTCCAGGATGCAAACACTATTTTCTGACAAGCTGTAATCACCAAAAAGTAATCTGAACCAAATGTTTGCTACCACGGCCTCTTCTAGCTACACGGGAAGAGAAGAGAAACAGGGATTTTTGTTATTGTAGACTCTCTGAACCCTTTTTTTTTTTGCCAGTTATTTCTCTATTTCCACAGCTTTTCTCTATTATATCCCAACAGGATAAAACTAGGGTGCAGGAAGCCCCTTCCACCACCCAGAACCATTTCCAACGCACTGATTTCCCTTAATAGTGGGGGGAAAACCTGGGAAAAAAGATGGTTTTTCATCTCTAGAAGAGGCAACATTTGATTTGGGGGGGGGTTGACTGTATTTTACATTAATGACACCCCACAGTTTGGGGGGGTTGGGGGAAAACAGCACCGGGAGTTTTTTCCCGCGCTCACACCAGCTGCAGGGAGCGCATGCATGGGGTGGGTGGGGGGGTTATCCAGTATACATGTAATTTTCCAGTGATCTCACCTTTTAAATTCCTGCCTCGGCCATGCGTTGCCAAAAAAAAAAAAAAAAAAAAGAAGGGAAAAAAAAAAAAGAAGAAAAGCAATCCAGGCCAGCTGAAGTAAAAACAAAAAAAAAAGAGAGTATTTTACAGATTTTTCTGGTTCCAGGAGCTGGGTGTAAAAATGAAGCGTTGCAAAATGGGATGAAAACCGGTGTTTCTGGAGCCATCGCCAGGCTGTAAAGCAAGTTTTTCATCCCGGAGCTCACAGTCCCACCACCCTCGCCGGAGTGGCTGGGCCACCCTCCGTCACCTTTGCATCTCCCCCAAATTTCTCTTTTTTCTCTTCTTTTTTTCTGAGCCGGGGCTACAGCCCCGCGCGGGGAATAAGCGCAATTATCTCGTCTCGCCACATTTTTTCCAACGCTGCCTGAGGTTTAATTAAAGCCAAGTGAAAAACACAGAGGAGAAGCGCTTGGTTGCAATATCGCCCCACTGCATGCGGCGGGGAGGAGGGGGAAAAAAGAGGGAAAAGGGGGGGAAAAAAGGGAAAAAAAAGAAAACCTTTATCGTAGACTTTTAAATTTAATTTAGCAAACCTTCCTGCGTATTGCTCCTTTATCATATTTCCTTTGAAAATAGAGATATAAATATATATATATATGGATACGTGTGCGCCCGTGGGTATATATGCATATATATATACATATGCTGGGATACACACGCACCCACCCGATATAAAAAATATATATATAAGCACACCCTAATCCCCTGTAATCTCCTTGAATTACACCTAAATCACCCTCCTTGCAGGTGACCTTTCCACAAAAGGCTGTTTCTATGCCAACAGCATTGTTTGAGTCAGGCGAGAGAAAAAAATACGGCACGATAATGTTTAATTTTTTGCTTAATTTGGCGTTTTTACTGATGCCCATGAGCCAGTTGATGCTAGAAACCCCCTCCCATCATGGGAAAAAATTCATATTAAAAATTAATTCATATATATAGGGTTTGAATATCAGGGGGAGAGCGTGGTAACCTCAACCCATTTTACATTTTTGCCTAAATTCCTCATCAGTTTGGGGTAAAATTCCCCTTGTTTTGGGGGTTTAAGAGCAAAATCCTGTAGGTTTGAAGTCCTTTTCACCTCAAAATCTGCATTTCTACCTCCTTCCCCACCTCGCCCTGCGAACACAACCCACTTCCTACCATAAAGTCCAAATATGGAAAATTCCAAAAATCCCCTGGTTTTTTTCCCTTTTTGGGGAATTCCAGCAAGGAACTTGTCTCCAATGGGAAAAAAAACCCTAAAATTACAATAAATAGCAGACCCGAACTCTAAAAAATTCAGAGAAATTGTTAAAAAATTAATATGCGTCATGGCGGCGAGTAACCCCGGGTAATAAGGTGGTGATGAGATTTGGCGGAGTAAAAGCAACTCAATTTAAAGAATTTTCTGAGGATAAAGGCTGTTTTGGGTCCGGATAATTCTATTCCATCAAAAATTTGGGGTATTTTTCCTCACTTCCTTGAGTTCCTTGAGTTCCAGCTCAGCCCGTAAAGGCAAATCCCAAACCGGAGCGTTTAAAAATGATACAAAGAAGGAAAAATTAGATTTTTTTTCCAGCACAAATGACTAGTTTTCACTCGTTTCTGGGGGATTTTGGTGTTTTTTAGGGAGTGGCACAAAGACCCGTGGGCCCGTTGGGTCGCGGCATCCCCAGAATTGCCTTTTTTTGGGGGGTCATGGCAAGCGGGATGTCATCCAAGTTCCTGCGTGTTATTTTATTGGCGGGCAGGGATATTATTTTTATTTTTCTTCTGACCCAACCCAAACACCTTCGCGTGTCTCAGGGGGGAATATATTTCCTGATGGCTCCATCTCGCAAGGCGCCAAATAAAGAGGATAAAAATACTGGTTGCCATGGAAACGTAAACTCCAGAGTTTGAAAATACCGGAATTAAACCTTGCACTAATTTCAGTCCTTAAACCTCCGTTTTTGCGTCCATGTTTTGGAGGGTTTGGGGGGTTTTGGAGCAAAAAAAAAAATCTGAATTTCAAGCAACCCAACCATGGTTCAACATCCTGACAGATGGTTCCTCCCCCCTCCAAAACCAGAAAGACATTTATAAAGAATTTTTTTAAATTAAAAATAAGGATTAATCCCAGCTTGTGGAATCGCCTCTCGCCATCCGGCCTCGGAGCCATCGCTCTGCATCGGAGGCGGCCTGGCAAGGAGCTGAGCACCCAGGGCTGGGCTGAGATAAATACCACAGGAATCAGTGCAATCGTCCAGGAAAACCACTCGCGAGGCTTCATTTTATTTGCTTAAAATGCACCACGATCACTTAATAAATATTAAATCAGAATAATTAGGCCCCAGCGCTAACAATGGTCAGCTAGAGCATCCCCTTTTCTGGCGGCATCTTTAGCTTTGAGGAGGCTTAAAACAACTTTTGGGGTTGGTGTCTGCAAAACTGCTCAGCCTGAGCAGGGAAAAACCAGGCTCAGAGGGAAAAAAGTCTTTTTTAAATTCATAATAAGCAACAAATTTGGGATCGCAAGCGAGGGGAGAGGCAGCGGGTCACGTAAGAAAAGCTAAACAGTAATAAAAGGATTATGAATTAAAAGGGGGCAGGGGTAATCCTCTGAGCAAAGAAAGCTTCCCATCATTAAACTTGAGTTTCCAAAGGCAAAACAGAAGAAGGAATTCATTCTTTGCGTCAGAAAAACACAGAGTTACTGGAACTAATTTGTTGGCAATGGCAATAAATCGACTCTACGCCGGCACCTGGGGAACTCTGCAAGTCTGAAGGTTTTGCGATGCGATGCAATGCAACGCGTCCGCACGTTTTGCAACGCCACAGGTTTGTTTGCAGCTTCTGCACTGCGCTGCACTGCAACGTGTTTGCAGGTTTTGCAATGTAATGCAATGCAACGCAACGTGTTCGCAGCTTCTGCACTGAACTGCAACACAACGTGTTTGCAGGTTTTGCAATGTTATCCCACTGCAGGTTTTTCAATGTGCTGTGCTTGTAGGATTTGGCAACTCTGCAATGCACTGCACGCTTGCGCTTTTGCAGCTTTCCAGTGCAATGTGTATTTGCGTTTTTCTGCAACTTTGCAATGCAGCCCCCATTCGCTTCCTTTTGCAGCTTTGCAATGCAATGCCTGTTTGCCTTTTGGGGTATTTTTGCAACATTGCCCAGACCTTTGCAATTTTGCATCGCTTCAGACGCTTGTGCTGGAAGCGCTGAATCCATTCGACCACCTCCATAACATGGGTTAAATTTCCTGCAAAATTCAGGCCGATGCTTTTGAAACCACCCCCAGTCCCAGCTGCAAAACTCCAGGTGACAGAGACAATGCGGCACCCTGTTGTTTCAACAAATGACTATTTCCACTCTCTTTTACCCCACAAAATAGGAGGGTTCTGTGTAATTTCATTTCTCTAGAGCAACCAGGCCGCTACCCTGCTGCATTTTGAGGAGGAAAAGCTCTGTTTTGGGGCATTTGTGGATGTTAGTGGGACGCTCCGCCGGACACAGAAGCAACTGCAGGAATTTACTTACCCAGGTGACGATTTCCTTTCGCAGCAATATCCCCCCCCAAAAAAACCAAAAAACTGATTTGGGGAGAAATGAGCCTCTGTGCCCAAAAAGGTTGTTTTTCTCCCAAAATTCCTAGCTAGGAGAGGAGGCTTGGCCACTTGAATGCCTCTGCAAAAAGAAAAAGCATGGGAAAACAATAGAAAAGCAGCAAAAAAGGAAGGAAAAGTGACAAAAAGGGAGGGGAAAAGCAAAAAGGGGAAGGAAAAGCAACAAAAAGGAAGGAAAAGCAACAAAAAGAGGGAAGAAAAGCAAAAAAGGGAAGGAAAAGCAACAAAAAGGAAGGAAAAGCAACAAAAAGAGGGAAGAAAAGCAAAAAAGGGAAGGAAAAGCAACAAGAAGGAAGGAAAAGCAACAAAAAGAGGGAAGAAAAGCAAAAAAGGGAAGGAAAAGCAACAAAAAGGAAGGAAAAGCAACAAAAAGAGGGAAGAAAAGCAAAAAAGGGAAGGAAAAGCAACAAAAAGGAAGGAAAAGCAACAAAAAGGGAAGGAAAAGCAACAAAAGGGGGGAAAAAAAGGCCAAAAAAAAAGGAAGGAAAAGCAAAAAGCCTGGAAAAGCAAGGAAAACCAAGCAAAAAGCAAGCTCGTCAGAGCAGTTTGGGGGAAAAAAGGTTTCAGTGAGCTCGGCGGAGCCGCTCTCCCGTCGCCCCAGAATCCCTCGCTGTCCCCCCGTGGGCTTGAGTAAACAGCATCGAGCGGCCGGGCTCCGGCCACACTCCTGCGGGCCGGGCTTTTAAATAAATAGGTTAAATCGGCTGCAGGCGAGGGGCAGGGAGGGAGGCGGCTCACGGGGTCCCCGTACCAGCAGGCACCCCGCGTTTTAGGGGTGCTGGGGGAGGTTTGGGGGGGGGTCTGCGGCTCCCCCGCACCTGAAATATAGGACTTTCTGGGTAGCGCGGGAACGGGACGCGCTGTTTTTGAGGGCGAGGCGAGCGTTGCGAATGGATCCTGTACGGCGTGGGCTACAGCCGGAATTAACCTGCCACCGCTTTCGTTCCGCGGCCGGAAAATTCAAGGTCTGGGTATGACAGAGAGGGGAGTGGGCATACGGGCACCGAGTTCCGTTACATACCATATAGTATATATTATATTATATATTATAATATTATATATATATAAAATATATATATTATAGCTTATATTATGCATTGTATCTTATATATTATTTATTATATATCTTGTATCTTGTATCTTGTATATTATATGTGTGTTAAGTGTTGTATGTTATGTATTATGTATTTTGCATTATGTATTATATATATGTTATATATGTTGTATATGTTGCACATTATAATATATAGAAATAATATGCAATGTATTGGTTATTATTCCAATAATATACTATATATTTATCCCATATATTTTTATATATATGCTATGGTATGCCATGTATTATAACATATATGGGACCAATAAGTTATTTATTCTCTATTATTCCCATATAGGGGTATAAATTGTACAATGGGAAGGATATACAATATATTATGTATTATTCCAATATATATTATCTATTATTCCCATGTATTAGATTATATTATATACGTGACATGTATGGCATGGTATGGTACAAGGGTATGATAGATGATATATGATAGACGATATATGATATATGACGTGACGTGACATATATGGAGCAATAAATAATATAAATTAATCCCATATATGGGAATCTATATAATGGGAATAATACAGAATATATTGTATATATTACCTATTTCAGTATCCACTGTACACACCGTATGTACGCGTTCGCATCTACGTGAGCCTCGTTATTTCCCTTGGGTACCGGGGGAAGGTGTTCCCGCAGCCGGGAGCGAGGGGGCAGTGGCCGGGCACCGAGCGCCGCGTGAGGCGGCCGCAGGGGGCACGGCCCCTCGCAGCCCCCCCACCAAACCCCCTCTTCCCCCCCAGATAAACCCCTGCTGATTCACTCCAGGGACGCTTCCGGTGCCCCGAAACCACCCAGATGTTCATGACGGGGGGAGGAATAAAGAGATTTCCCTTATGGCCCACCACCCTGGCCCACAGGAGCTGAAACGCGCTGCCTCCCCCACCCCGAGGCTTTACCTCGCCCTGTTTTTCAGCCCCTCCCTAATAACAAACAAGCCAATAAAGCAAAGGCGAAAATATATTCATTAGGATTGATAACGCTCATTAAAACCGGCGGTGGAGGAAAGCATGACTCTGCTTCGGAGATGTAAAGGGGGGAAAAAATGCAAATCCTTCCGCATGAAAAGAGGAGATTTCCCTAATCGCCCCAATCAAACGCCGGCGCAATTATCTGCGGCCAACCCAACGGGTTAAAATTATCCTCTTCATCTCCGGACACAGTAAGGCGCCGAAAAATGTTTCATTTTAATAAAAATGAAATCTGGACCCTGCAGAAACCAGCTTCACTAATGACGTGTTTACACAGAAAAAGACAATTTCTATTTAATGGTGATTACTAGCAAGAAGAAATTAAACTTCCTGGAGTATATGGGTTAGAGATAATGGGAAGAAAAGTAAGTTATTGAGAGTGCGTAAATCAGGAGGGCTGCAGACGGGGGGCTGTATCCGCACGTGCCGCCCGCTAGGAGCACGCGTTCCTGCCTCACCGGGCTCCTGCAGGGGTTCTTCGCGTGCAAAAACCGTCTACATTTCGCTACGAGGGCTTTCGCGCGCCCGCAGAGCTGCACGCAAGCGTGCAAACGCACGTGCAAGCGTGCACCTGAACACAGGCACGTGCCGCCTTGCAAAGGCACGTGCAAACGCCAACGCACGCGCCCGTGCACGCGTGAACTTGGAAGTGCACGCGCAAGCATGAACGCGCACAAACGTGCATGCAAACATGCAAACAGGCAAACAGGCAAATGTACACGCCAACGTGCAAACACGTGCATACACGCAGCAGTCTTCGTAACAAAACATACGCTTTATTTTGCAAACCTGCCTGGTTTTTTGCTCCCACGTTGGGAGAAGAAAGCGCAAACCAGGGTTTAAGCGTGGAAATTCAGGTTTTGGGCTTGCCAGTTTACCTGTGCTGATCCTTCCTATTCTTTTTTTTTTTAATTATTCTTTCTTTCCAGGGCACAAATTATTTCTTTTCCAAAAAAGCCAAGCCAAGATGAGGCTCCTGCATAGGACGAAGTAAGTTTTTAGGTTCCTTTTTGTTCCAAGGCCATTCCCATCCCGCGCCGACCTGTGCAAACCCATCCCGGGGCAAAATCATTTCGATGTCAGGCTTTAATGTCTGCTCCTTTCTAAAGCGGAGCAAACATTTGCAGAACAAGCCCAGATGTGAGTTGTCATCCCCCCCGCCCCGCCTCCAGTTCAGGAATTTCAGCTCCGAGGCACATAATAAGGCAATGTCTGGGATGGTTTAATCATAGTAAAATTAAAATTGTTACCGAAGCATAATGAAGAAATGCGCTTGCGAGGAGGTTTGCAACAAAAAAAAAAAAAAAAAAAAAAAAGCAGCAAAATACCAGGAGCCGAAGTCCCCAGGGAACCGTTGGTTCGGAGGAACGGTAAACAACGTGCAGAAATGCAACTTAATTATCTTTACAGCCAGAGCACGCCGACGGCCGCCGCAGCTTGCAAGGGACGCGGGAGCAGAGAGGTGCGTGCATCCCTGCGCCAAAGCCCAAGAATCCCCAAAACAGAGAGGAAAAGACTTTATCTTGCAGAATTTCGCGCGATTTTTAAGCAAATAAATAAGGGGGTGGCGCTGGGGATGCTCACCCCCATTTCTCACTCGCCTGGGCAAAACACAGCTCGTCGGGTCATTTTTTTGATCCCATTTTTTATCCTGTTAGGGCAAGGAAAGCAAACGCCTGGCTTTAACTCGGGCAGGTCTCAGAGCCCACGCGACCGCAACCCCCGCCCCCACATTACCGCCCATCGCTTACCGGGACCATCTACCCTGAAAAACTGCTGAAAAAAACCATGGGAATAGGCAATAAAAGTGCCTAAATTCAGCTCTTTACCCAATGCTCTAGAAATTCCAGATACGGGACGAGTCTCTTAGGAAGCGCAAGCCCCTGCGCTTCATTTTTGCATCACCTGAAGCTAAAATGAGATCAAAAGCAGGAAAGTGCCACGCCACGGCGGATTCGGGAAGGAAAAGGGCTTGGTTTTTGCAAGGACTTGGTTTCTACAAGAGCTGCTCAGAGGCTGTGGGGTGTGGCGGGCTGCACCGGCCCCATCGCAGCAGCCGGAAATGTATTTTTATATACAAATATTTGTATATTTACGTATAAAAGCTGGAAATTGTGCTCATTTAAACTGGGATGGCTTAGGAGCAAAGCAAGGTTTAAAACCCAAGAACGGGGATTGCAGAGGTACGGATTTGATGGGGGGACTGTTCGGTGCACAAGGAACTGGCTGGATGGTCGCATCCAGAGGGTCGTGGTCAGTGGCTCAAGGTCCAGATGGAGACCGGTGACGAGTGGTGTCCCTCAGGGGTCCATCCTGGCACCGGTACTGTTTAACATCGTCATCAATGACACAGACAGTGGGATCGAGTGCACCCTCAGCACGTTTGCAGGTGACACCAAGCTGAGCGGTGCGGGTGACACACCAGGATGGGACGTCATGCAGAGAGACCCGGACAGGCTGGAGAAGTGGGCCTGGGGGAGCCTCATGAGGTTTAACAAGGCCAAGTGCAAGGTCCTGCACCTGGCTGGGGCCACCCCCGGTATTAATCCAGGATGGGGGGTGGGGGGATGGAGAGCAGCCCTGCGGAGAAGGACCTGGGGGTGCTGGGGGTCAAAAGCTGGACACGAGCCGGCAACGTGCGCTCACAGCCCAGACCCCCAACCGTGCCCTGGGCTGCATCCCCAGCAGCGCGGGCAGCAGGGCGAGGGAGGGGGTGCTGCCCCCCTGCCCCGCTCTGTGAGACCCCCCTGCAGCGCCGCCTCCAGCTCGGGGCTCCTCAGCACGGAACAGACATGGGGCTGTGGGAGTGGGGCCAGAGGGGGCACAGAAATGCTCCGGGGGCTGGAGCCCCTCTGCTGCGAGGCCGGGCTGGGAGAGCTGGGGTTGCTCAGCCTGGGGAAGAGAAGGCTGCAGGGAGACCTTGTTGTGGCATTTTGGTGCTTGAAGGAAGGGTGGGGGCGACCTCTTTAGCAAGGCCTGCTGTGACAGGACAAGGGGGGATGGTTTGAAACTAAAGGAGGGCAGATTTAGGCTGGATATAAGGAAGAAATGTTTTACGATGAGGGTGGGGAAACCCTGGCCCAGGTTGCCCCGAGAGATGGTCAATGCCCCGTCCCTGGAGACACGCAAGGCCAGGCTGGACGGGGCTCTGAGCAACCTGGTCTAGTTGCGGATGTCCCTGCTCACTGCGGGGGGTTGGACTGGATGGCCTCCAAAGGTCCCTTCCAACCCAAACCATGCTATGATTCTATGACTGGCCAGGATCAAACCAGGGATGCTGGTTAGGGAGCCAAGGACAGCAGATAAACCAAAGATGGTGGTTAGGACTGAAGAAAAGCTGCTCTGTAGAACCGAACCAAGGATATCGGCTCAAATCAAGCACGGGATGCAGGTGAGGACCAAATCTGGGATTAATCTGCGGAGACTAGGATCAAGTGACGGCTGCTAACCGGACACACACTGAGGGTCAGAGCAGGGATACCCCAAGGACGCTACCTGGAAGCAAGATGCAGGTGACGGCTAGGACTCTGTAAGCTGGAGTCAAACCAGTGCTGGTGGCTAGTCACCAGCCAAGGATGCTGCTTAAAATCACCCCAGGGACAGAGGTGAGGACCAAACCACGGGTACTGGCTGCAATCAAAGCAGGGATGCTGGCTAGGCTCAAACCGCAGCCACGAGCTAAGGGCAAACTGACCGCGTTGGCTGGGAGCACAGCAAAGACACAGGGTAAAAGTAAAGCTCTCCATTTAGTTCTAACTTCTTCAAAAAAACGTGGATTTCTACATCTCCCCCCGCTGCCAGCAGCCCCTCTGGCGAGGCTCAGCGCCACTCCACAGCCCCTCTGGCGAGGTGGCAAGAGGGGGTGGTGCATTACCCTGACTGAACTAGCTGGGAAACCAGAGGCGCCTTCTGGCACGGTTTGGGTCCCAAAAAAGTCCGTCCTGCTTCTGACTCCGAAGCTCAGGGCAGCCTCGGGCCGTCTGCATCCCGCTGGTGCATGGTACGGGCACGCCTCCGAGTCGGATCATCTCCCCCAAACCCCACGGGCTGTTTCTTACCATGTTTTTTTTCCTGCAAAAATTTGCTGCTGCTGTTTAACACAGCCCTGGCGCACAAATTCAGAGATACTTGGGTCAAAAGGTGCTTTTTACCCCCTATTTTCTGCAAAACACGCACCACTAAATTCCTGCACCAAGCGCAGGCTGTTAAACAGTGATGTGGCTTGTTGGGGATAGTCAGCTTTCATCAAAGGCTTCCAGCAACCCCAAACCAAATCCCTCCCCCCAAAAATCTGTATTTAGTTCGCAAGCTCATAAGAACAGCTCAGGATTTGGGTTTTTGGGGTTTGGGGTTCTTTTCAGACCTGTTTGCATTGGTAAGCCAGCTGTCCCAAGTGCTGAGTAATTCGGTCCTTTACCTGCCCTGAAAAAAAAAAAAATCTTCCTGCTTTGAAATTCAAATAACTGCTTTTTTTCCTCTATTGTTTTTTTTAAAAAAAGGTGGTTTTTCCCAGAAACATCTCATTTTTCATCACTCCCTCAGGATACCTGAGCGAGATTTAACCCCCAGAAGTAACTCCAGGACAGAGAAAGCTGCAAAAAAAATGGTGGTTTCCCTGCAAAACTAACAGCGAAGCAACAGCCGGAGGAAAAAAATGGTCCCTGACCACACGCCCAAATTACACCCAGCTTCCGAATGGGACAAAAAATAATTCCTCTGCTGAGCTTTGAAGCTGATGAAGCCGCTTTACAACATTTTTCTGCCCCGGGATGAAGATAAATTAAGCCGCGGGTGTCGCTAAAGCCCCACTCAACATTACATCGTAAAAAAAAATTAACTGCAAAATAGTTTTATAATTATTTTCATAAGGATGCAGCTCCAGTGCGATGAGATGTGATGCTCTGCAACCACACCGGGCTTTTTGTTTTCCACACATTTGAGCGCTGTCATGTCGCGATTTGGGGCCAGGGAGGTTTGGGCACCTTGTTGTACAAGGTCTGTGCTTAATGATGGGCGCCTAATTAAGGCCGGGGAGCGCTGGCTTCGTCAGGAGACCCTGCGTCAAGTCTGCCCTGGGTTTTATTTTGGAGGTGAGCATCCCCGGCCGTCTGGTCGCTCATCCCAGCAAGGTCACGTCTGCATTAATTTAGTATTTTAGCTCATCGGGTTGCGTTGTCCTTTCACCATCAGGGTGGCTTTTTGCTCCGCGCCGAAATAATCACAAATAATATCCCCAATTATTCCGCCGATCGAGCCGGCGTTTGTGTCCCCAGGGAAGGAAAAGCATGTGGAAAAACATGGATGCTCTCAAATTCCTTGGCAATAAGGAGGGCTGAAAGCTTGGAGGGACGCAACCCCCAAGCACGGATGCTAAAATAGGATGAGGATGAGGATGTTTGTAGAATAAGGATGAAGGCAACGGTGTGCATCCGTCCCGGCCGGTTGCCGGATGGTAAGGAGCCCCGAAAGGACAGGGCGAAAATTAGAAAGAGCCATCAACTTAACGAAGTGGAGGTCTGGTGTCTTCCCAGCACTGGGTTAATGGAGCTCTGCAGCAGCAGCTGGCGGCCGCTTTTGCAAAAAACGCAGCATTTTGCCCCAAATCAGACGCTAAAACACACTTTTGGTGCGAGGAGAGGATGCAAACAGTTGTGCGTCACCGTGGCCGGTTGCCGGTCGTTGCTTTTCCCCCTCCTGGGTGAACAAACTCTGGCAAAATCTATTTAAGGGGTGACTTTTTGCAGAGCGGGGGCTGGGTTTGCACCACACCTCAGGCACTTCGGCGTCGTCTGGCGCAAACTGCTGCCACCCGAAACTTTGCCATCTCGATTTTAGAGGTTTTTCTGCTTTCTAAACCTAAAATCATAGCTCTGGGAAATTAAAGCAAACCCGAGGTGACCCCCATCATGAGTCACCGCCATTTTACAAAGCTGTTTGGTACCTATGTGCATTTGCGTGCCTAAAAAATGCCATTTCTATAGGAAAAATCCCACTGCGTGCACCCTCCTGGCAGGGAAGGCTTGGAAGTCAGTTAGTTTCTTTAAAAGATAAATTTTGCAGATTTTTTTTTAATCCATTTTATCTCTTTTTATCTCTTGGAGGGAATAAGGGTACTGGGGATAGCACGCAGGCATTCTTCCCAGCTCCCTGAACGACGCACGCCTCAATATTTCCATTATTATATGGACAATGCGAAACCCTCGGCCCTACGGCAAAAATCGGTATTTTAATTTTTGTCTTTTAATGGGGCACAAGCGGTTTTTGGGGGGAGACACTCGATGTGTGTGAGCCGGAGCTACAGGAAATCACGGATCTGGGGCGTGACGCCCAGGTACCGGCCCCCCGAAAATCTGCCACCTCCCGCAACAGCCATACCCACCTTCCCATGCCTGACGTGTGTGTATATATATACACACACATATATACATATATATGTCTTCAGACGCATTGTCCAATTATATCCATCCAATAGATATATTATTGGATGATTAAACGTATTTTTTATATGTTAGACATATATATGTCTTCACCAACATTATCCAATTATATAAATATCCAATTTATATATTTATAGATATTATACATATCCAATTATAAATATATGAATAGCCAATATATATTATTTGATTATTATACATGTATTATATATATTTTATATATATGTCTTCATCCACATTATCCAATTGAATCCAACCGATATATCTATTATTGGATTACTGTATATATTACGTGGATAGAATTGGATAATGTGGATGAAGACATACACATAATGTCTATACATATGTCCTATATATATTCAGGGCACGGTTTAGGAGCCAAGGTAGTATTGGGTTGACAGTTGGACTTGATGATCCTAGAGGTCTTTTCCAACCTTAATGATTCTATGTTTCTATGATTAAAAATATATACATATATATCTATATAATGATATATTGGGGGGGAAGGATATATATAGAGAGGGTATATAAAAACATCTATCTGTATAATACATATTGGATTGATTTATTGGATATATTATATATTCAAATGGATATATGGATATAATAGTATGGATTATATAATAAGAATAAAATAATAATATCTTAAATGGATATAATATATGTGATGGATGCATATAATATATACAATGGATGGATATAATGTAATATATCCAATATATCCAATATATATCATATATATATATAAAATACACCCAACCGACGTAATAGATCCAATGGATGGATAGGATGTTATATAGGTTTCATAGAATCACAGAATCATTAAGGTTGGGAAAGGCCTCTGGGATCAGCAAGTCCAACCATCAACCCAACACCCCCATGGCCTCTTAAACCATGTTCCCAAGGGCCGCGTCTACACGTCTTTTAAATATCCCCAGGGACGGTGACTCCCCCACCTCTCTGGGCAGCCTGTGCCAGGGCCTGACCCCTCTGGCAGGGAAGACTTTTTCCCTCATCTCCAACCTAAACCTCCCCTGGCGCAGCCTGAGGCCGTTCCCTCTCGTCCTGTCACTGGTGCCTTGGGAGCAGAGACCGACCCCCCCTCACTCCAGCCCCTCTCAGGCAGCTGCACAGAGCGAGAAGGGCTCCCCTCAGCCCCCTCTTCTCCAGGCTAAACCCCCCCAGCCCCCTCAGCCGCCCCCCAGCACACTTGTGCTCCAGACCCTGCCCCAGCCCCGCTGCCCTTCTCTGGACACGCTCCAGCCCCTCAAGGCCCTTCTTGTCCCGAGGGGCCCAAACCTGAGCCCAGCATTCGAGGTGGGGCCTCCCCAGGGCCGAGCACAGGGGCCCCATCCCTGCCCGGCTCCTGCTGGCCACACCAGGGCTGACACAAGCCAGCCAATATACCCAATATATCTCCAACATACATACCCCACCTTCCATCAGCATTAACCCTTTCTGCTGCCATTTTTCAGCTCCTTTATCAAACTTCTGCACTTTGCTTAAAAATCAAACCCTTTTCCCATGTTTTCAGCTTTTTCCTCTCCACCATAACGGCGATAATCCCATTTTTTCTCTGCTCCTTGCGATTAAGGCAGTTCTGCCTCCGTGCTGGGCTGCCCCTTGCCCCCTGCTTCCAGAAATAGCTCTTTTTTGCAGAAGCTTACGAAAGCGATACAGCCATTTCAACCCAGGTTTTACCCATTTCTAGACATCTCCCCAACACCTGATAAACCTAGCCCTAAGTAGGAATTTTTCTTGTTCGAAGGGTTCTCTGTGACTTTCCAGCCCAATTGTCCTTCACTGTGAAGCCCCATGCCTGTGCTAACGACGTCCGTGGCGGGGCACTTTGGCCCCGACATCACGCTACAGCCAAAGGTTCCATTTCACCTTCTATTTTTTCAAAAAAATTAAAGTTCTGCTAGGAATTGATTAATTTTTTTGCCAAAAGACCAACATCCCTGAGCCGTAGTGTCTGACTCTGCACGATACTGAGACGGATCCTGGCTCCGTCCCGGCACCTGGGCCACATCGGCATCCAGCGAAAGAAAGGAAACCGCAGAAGGAGGATAGTGAAAATGGGGAAAAAATAATATTTAAAAAAAAAAAGTTTAATACATCAAAAGAAATAATACCTGCTGATATAATACCCGCTCGAAGAGCAAAAATAATACCCAGTGAGCCTTCAAATTCCAACCAAAACCCAAAAAGCTTTGCCTCTGCTGGTAACAGAAATGGGTATTTTATAGCAATAAATAGATTATACAGCAATATTTATATAGGAATATGATTATTGCTATTATAAATAACCTCTGCTATATAATGTATAGCCATATAATCACTATTAGCAATATCATATATCGCTATATATCAAGTATTATATATTTATATATTATAAAACTATATCGCATAGTTATTTAATAATTTATTAGTATATTCTTGTTTTATATTAATATATAATTACAAGTTGTGGTATATAGCAATGTTATTATATTGCTAGATATCATATATTTCTATAATATATTATTTTTATAGCAATAAATACAGTATATCACTACATATATAGCCAAAAAATGTGGGGGGGGAAGCCAGCTTTTGCAAGCCAGATGGAATTTAAAGCAGAAAAATTTTTTAAATCCCACCACAAAAACCCCAAAAGGTTCAAACGTGGATATGGGGAAAACCCCACACGCGCCGCACCGATGCCGCAAATGACGGTCGTTAACACCCACCCAACACCAAAATCACCCCCAAAACCCCTTTATACCAGGGAAAGTTATCGCGATAAAAGAAGCTGTTTAAATATCGTTGGGGGCTTTTTTTCCCTTTTTTTTCTTTTTTTTTTTCTTTTTTTTGCCCACAGAGCTGGAGCTGGGAATCCATTAGCCTTTAATGAAGTGAAACCCTCATCTTGCTGGAGCCACCTCATTTAGCGCAATTGTTTCGCAGCCATTACGGAAAGACAATTACAAGGAAGCGGCGAGAGTAATTGGAAATGCTGGCGGGAGTTGGGCGAAATGATAATAAATAAAAATATTCCCCCTAATAAGCTTGCCAGGAGGGGGGTGGGCTGGAGAAAATCAACATAATTAGAACTGAACCTCAGCGAGGAAAAACAGACAGTGGGGTGGCAAGCGCTCGGCGCGGAGAGGAAGGGCAAGTGGAGAAAACATCTTTTTTTTGCCCCAAAAGGAGCAGGGAAAAAAAATAATACTTTTTCCCACCTGTACAAAGTTAGCAGAAGCGAAAAGCGGATGGAAGAGGGGGGGACGCTGCCCACTCCGCTCCCCACCCCGGGATGGGTTTGCACCTCCGTCACCGGCTCTGGGCTGAAATTAAAGCCAAAAAAAACCCAAAAAACCTTAAAACCAAGATGGTTTTGCTTGTGGGACGGCGTCGAGGAGCCTCGTAGGGTAATATGAATTTCTCCACGATAGAGGTGTCTGTATCCTGCCCCAACACTGCTTTAGCAGCTCCTCCAAAGCGGTTTGCAGCCAGAAAAGTCCTTTAAATTGGAGTTTTCCACCAAACAAGGCCATTGAGGCAGGCGTTTGCAGCAAAAAACATCCTTTAAGCAGGTTTGCATCAAAAAAAATCCTTAAAACAGGGATTTGCACTCCAAAAAAGTCCTTAAAACACAGGTTTGCAGCAAAAATTGCCTTCAAGCAGGGGTTTGCAGGAAAAAAAAGCACTTTAAATGAGGTTTGCACCCCAAAAAAAGTTCTTCAAAAAGGGGTTTGCACCAAAAAAAAGTAATTCAAGAAAGGGTTTGCACCAAAACAAGCACTTTAAACACAGCTTTGCACCCAAAAAAAGCCCTTAAAACAGAGGGTTTGCAAGAAAAAAAGGCCCCCCAAAAAAGGGTTTGCACCAAAAAAGACCTTCAAACAGCAGTTTTGCACAAAAAAAAAAAAACACACCACTTTAAACAGGGGTTTTCACCCAAAAATGGCCTTCAAAAAGGGGTTTGCACCCAAAAAAAGACGTTCAAAAAGGGGGTTGCCACTAAAAAAGTCCTTCCAACATGGGTTTATGCCCAAAAAAGCCCTCAAAATTGAGAGTTTGCACCCAAAAAATCCATCCAAACCAACATTTGCACCCAAAAAAAGCTCCTTTAACGAGGGGCATGCACCAAAACTGCCCCCCAGCACCTTCCCTCCCTGCTCCCACCCTCCAGACGCACAATATTTGCCCCCAAAATTCATCAGAATTTCGGGGGGTTGGGTTAAATCCCTACCCCACCATATTCTCCTGAATATAGGGGGAATATTGCCTCGGGAATTATATTTCTTAGAATTCCTTTCCCACTCGGGAAAGGACCCCCTCGGGTCCTGCCCGAGCCCTGGCTGGGATGCTCCCTGATTTAAAAGACTCCTCCAAAATAAGAAAATATCCCCCAAAATTAATAAAATAACCCAATAAATAAATAATAATATCCCCAAAATAATCCAACACCCCCAAAATAATAAATACCCCAAATAAATCATAAAATGTCCCCACAACTAATAAAATACCCCTCCAAAGAAAAAATAAACCCCGCAAAATAAAATACCCTCCAAAAAAAAAAAAAGAAATACTGCCCAAAAATAATAAAATACCCCCAAAAAGATCACAAAATACCCCAAATAAATGACAAAATATCCCCCCAAAAATAAGAAAACCCCAAATTCCAGCTCAGGCCCTCTGGAGCGAAGGCGACTTTCATTTAAAAACCAGGCCCCTTTTTTCCCTTGTCGCTCCCGAACTCCGCGGGCTCGTTATCGCAGAACGAGGCCGGAGATAAAACACTTTTATTTTCTTTCCTTTCCGTTCCAGAGGGAGTTTTCAGCCATGCACCCCCTGCGCCCCGCTCCCGCCGCACCGTCAGAGTTAATGTTTCGTTAATATTATTTTTTTTCGTTAATATATTTTTTTTTTTTGTCATTTTATTTGGTCTTATTCCTCCTCGGTCACCAATTATTTTGCTCTCAAAGGGGTTCTTGCAATTCTCCCTGCAACTTTTTTACTCTTTTTGCTTTACTGCCTGCCATAAGCCACAGGTGATGCTTACGCCGCAATACCACGTGATTAAGCGATATTAGGTAATATTAAGTTTAAAAATACATAATAAAAATAAATAATAATATATACTGATAATATTAATAAATACTAATATTAATAAAATCTATAAATACTAATAAATCTTATATACTAATAACTAATAATAAATACTAATAAATAATAAACAATAAATAATAAAAATAAATTAAAATAAATAATAGTGAACAGTAAATAATAATAGATAAATAATAATAAAGTTATAAATGATGATACATAATAAATAATAAATCATAATATATGTCATTAAATATTATTGAATATTACTAAATATTACTAAATATCACTAAATATTATTAAACAGCCCGCAAAGCCGCGGGCACTAACGTTTAGGAAGCGCAAAATGCCCCCGCTGCCAGGCTGGGTGCAGCTGTGGATACCAGCGGGCAGAGTCCCACCAGGAAGACGTTGGACAAAGCTCTTGCAAACTGGGGGGAAACTGGGGGATTTTGGAGCTTCTCTAGCTCCCTGATGGCGGCGGAGGGGGGAGGGAGGCAGTCACGGTGCTGGCTGGGGTGTGCGGGGGAGCAGCCGGGGGAGGAGGTGGGAAATGTGCGGAAAGTTGATTTTCAGGGAAATCCTCCTGTTTTTTCCCTCCGGGGAAGGAGCGAAAGCCACTTTGGATAAAAAGGAGTAAAAAACAACAAATTTGCTCTTTATTTAAGCGCACGCCCAAGCGACCGCCCAATGCTCTCGCAGCCCTCAGCTTTTGGTGCCAAAATCTGAATTTTCAGTGCATTTTCGCCCCTTCCCTGGGATGCCTCCGGGCGCCCCCTCAAAATCCCGCCAGATTTGCCAAAATTGGGAAAATTCAGGGTGTCACCGCGTTACCTGCTGGGCGGGCGGCGACGCTCCGTGAAGGGCTTGGCCCCGCTGTGGCACGGCCGCGGCGGCGCGCGGCCCCCCACCGTCTTTCACCTCTTCATTTTCATCTTCATTTTCCTAATAATTTTGCAATTTGGGGGCGAATTTGGAGCGAGTCGGTGCTGCGGCTGCCGGCGGCAAGCGCGCTGCACGTGAACTGGGGCGAGGGGGAAAAGGCTGGGCAATAATGTATATTAAAAAATAGATAACGTATACAGAGTTCTACATATTACGTATGTAGGATATTTAACTCTGTATATTTAGATTCTATTATATAACTATACATTACCTATATTACCTGTATTATCCATGTTATGTGTGTTAACCTATAGTATATATTATATATTATAAATATACAGTTAATAGTTTATTATATATAGTTTATATTATATAATATAGCTAGATAATATGGATCATATACTATCCATATATCTGTATTATCTATGTGCTCTATATTATTACTATTATTAAATAATAAATGCCTTATATTTATATAATTTCTTCTATACACACTATATAATTCTATATTTTATCTGTATTACCTATTTTATCTATTATAGATATTATAGATATACAGAGTTAATATCGTTTACTATATATTATATATCCACACTATATTCTGTATAACATAGATATATAGATAATATGGATTATATATTATTCATCTATTTATATTATCTATATATGTGATAAATATACACAGTTAATATGTATAAATATGTCTAATATATTCTATATTCTCTAGTTTATTATATATTGCATATTATATATTGTATATGGTATATTATATATGTGGTGGGTATATATTACATATTATATTACAGTACTATATATTATACATTTTCTGTATTTTCTATATACATATATACATATTACATATTACGGCTGCACTTGATGATCCGAGAGGTCTTTTCCAACCTTCATGATTCTATGATTCTATATTATATATTGTGCTACGCATTATGTATCCTGTATACTACATACAGGGATATACGATTACAATATACGATATATTATATATATGATATGTATTTGATTCAAAACCTGTGGTTCAGCCCGTATTTTATATAAAATACATATATTTTAAGTCAAAACCTGCACTTCAGCCCCTAAAGACACCCAAAATCTGCCCAAAGCCCCGAAATCTCTCCCACCTGCAGCCAAACACCCACGAGCGGGTGGCGCATCCCTCCCCCAACCGAATCTGCATTATTTAGACTTGTTTTATGAAGGAGCTGAGATTTATATTTCCAGGGTCAAAATCTGGCACATGACCCACTTCTAGGGATTATTTCTCATTTGATAGAAATATATAATGATATTAGAGATATTAGAGATACCTGCGATGTAGCTCAGCTCCCAATCTCAATGGAGACAGACTGAGAAATCAGAATATCGGAGATATTTGCGAATCTCTCATTTTTACGGTTCTGCTCCACTCCATTCGACTGAATCCAAAGCGGATGTGCTTGGAGATTCGGAAATAGGGATTTTTAGGAGAAAAACCGGTGCTGCAATATAGAGATGTACGACTTTGGGCTGAACGGGACTTCCCTGAATTTGCAAGAATTTCCGTCCTGAATTTCCTGGATTCTTTTTCCTGAATTTCCTGATTTTGCAGGATTTTGCGATCCTGGCGCTGCGGCTCTTGGGAGAAAATCCAATTTATTCCTAAATAAACCCACCTTCTCCTGCAACACCCCAAAACCCCAATGACAAATCTGGGGCTGTTTTAGAACCTCCAAACCCCGCTCTGATTTTTCCCAATTCAGTCAACCCCAGATAAGACAAAACCCTCCGGAATTCAGTATTTTGCAACCAAAAATACACGTGTTGTTTTGATGCACGAGCATCCCAACGCGTGGCCGCACCGGAGTGAAATGGGGACGCGGGGAGCAACTCCTCTCTATTTTTTTAGAGGGTGGAAAAGCCTTTTTAGGTCTGCAAAAATTAATTAATTTGCCAAGGCGATGTTTGCATCCTGCAGTCCCGCGGTTTGGGGTTTGTTTTTTTCTGGTAGCCGAGTGGAAAGGTTTATTTAGCCGGCAGCGGCGATGGCTTCACAAACATTTCCCCCCATCCTGCAGGGAGAGCGGCACCGACCGAAAGGAGATTTAATTAGCGAAAATCTCGTTAGGCAAACGAAATTATCCGTAAGACAATACTCCTCTGGACAGGGGGTATGATTAAACAAAGCCATTAATTGAGAAAGGCTCCGACAGTCATCTTGGCTCGAGGATGGGGGGGGTATTTTTTTTTTTGGGGGGGGGGGGGGTGTTAATGGTAAGACCCCTCTGTGCTCGCCCGAAAAGCCCTTGAGCATCTCATCAGCGCGCCTTGATTGCATCATGCAAATTGCACGCTGGCGTGCGCCAACCCGCCGTTAGTTTTTTCAGTTTCATTGCCCAAAAAAATAGAAAAAATACCCCAAACCCCTGTGTTTTGGAGGCACATGATTAGGTAACCCCAAATTTAGGGTGGGGCCAGACTGGTACCCACCAGGACCACATGCCCGCTGAGCACTAAGTGATGTAAACTCTATTATTTGAAGTTATTTTAAGATATTTTGGCATTATTTCCAGCTCTTACGCCAAGTTTTTTACCCTAAGGCTGCGGGCGTGTTCACACTGGTCCCTAATGACGCCCGGGAGCGCCACAGCATCCACATGTCGTAACGCTAACGGCATTCGTTTAGACAGCATGGCACTATAGGGAAAGCTAAAATAGCTGATAGCACAAGCTGCTGTACTTAATAATTCCCCATGATTTAAAATCAGAGGTTATAACAACCGGCTGGAGAAGAGAAGGGAAACACCGCTGTTCTTTTAACCTTTGGCTTTATTAGTATGTTACGGAGAACCTATAAAAAGCATCAATTCAAGGCAGGAGAAGCCCTCCCTTTTCCAGGAGGCATTCCAGGATCCCTTAAAACATGGGAAAAAAGGTACAAAACCCTCATAAAATAGATAGGTGGAGAACACTCGTGGGTTTTGTATATATATAAAATCAGAGAATCATGGAATCATTAAGGTTGGAAAAGACCTCTGGGATCAGCAAGTCCAACCATCAGCTTAACACTGCCCAACAACCCAACCCAACACCCCCATGGCTCCTAAACCATGTTCCCAAGTGCTGCGTCTACACGTCTTTTAAATACCCCCAGGGACGGTGACTCCCCCACCTCTCTGGGCAGCCTGTGCCAGGGCCTGACCCCTCTGGCAGGGAAGACATTTCCCCCATCTCCAACCTAAACCTCCCCTGACGCAGCCTGAGGCCGTTCCCTCTCGTCCTGTCACTGGTGCCTTGGGAGCAGAGACCGACCCCCCCCTCACTCCAGCCCCTCTCAGGCAGCTGCAGAGAGCGAGAAGGGCTCCCCTCAGCCCCCTCTTCTCCAGGCTAAACCCCCCCAGCCCCCTCAGCCGCCCCCCAGCACACTTGTGCTCCAGACCCTGCCCCAGCCCCGCTGCCCTTCTCTGGACATGCTCCAGCCCCTCAAGATCCTTCTTGTCCCGAGGGGCCCAAACCTGAGCCCAGCATTCGAGGTGGGGCCTCCCCAGGGCCGAGCACGGGGGCCCCATCCCTGCCCGGCTCCTGCTGGCCACCCCAGTGCTGACACAAGCCCGGGGGCTGGTGGCCTCCTTGGCCACCTGGGCACTGCTGGCTCATGCCCAGCCGGCTGTCAGCCAGCACCCCCAGGGCCTTCTCCGCCGGGCACTTCCCAGCCCCTCTGCCCCAGGCCTGGGGCGTTGCCTGGGGTTGGTGCAACCCAAGGGCAGGACCCGGCCCTTGGCCTTGTTAAACCTCACACAACTGGCCTCGGCCCATCGATCCAGCCTGTGCAGGCCCCCCTGCAGAGCCTCCCTGCCCTCGAGCACATCGACACTCCTGCCCAACTTGGTGTCACCTGCAAACTCACTGAGGGTGCACTCAGTCCCCTCTTCCAGATCATTGATAAAGACATTAAACAAGACTGGCCCCAACACCGAGCCCTGGGGAGCCCCGCTCGTGACCGGCCGCCGGCTGGATTTAGCTCCAATCACCCCAACTCTCTGGGCTCGGCTATCTCAAGAGGAACCGCTGGGGACCTCACGCCCACCACTGCCCAGGCAGCATCCTCCATCTCCAGTTTTTAGCATCCCTAAAAATGATGCTTTTCCTCTCCCTCCCGTCAGTTCCCAAGCGACATCAGCCTGAAGAAAGCCGCAATATTGCAATCGCCACCCAAAAGCTGGGAAATTTGGGGGTTCTTAGGCACGGTGTGAAGACGAGCTCACCAAAAACAAGCCAGGGATGTGTTGGGTACCAAGGGGGAGCGAGATGATGGAGCAGGGCAGTGACGGATGCTGGAGGAACGACCCACCTGATGCCGGCAGGACCAGGAGGTATTTAAGAAATCCCAATTAAATCCCAATTAAATCCAGGCTGGCAGAGCCCAGAGGGTTTGCAAACACCCTCAGCAGCAGCACCCTCTAATTTTGGACATATTTGAGCCTGTTTTGGCCAAAATCCTGGCAAGCCCTCACACGGGGCGGTGCGCACTGGCTCCTCCGTAAACTGCTGCCGACAGCTTTTCCCGGCCCAGATATAAAAGGCAAAGAGGAAAAATCCCAGTCTGCCATGGGCAAGGCGGGCAGGATTTTTTTTGCCTCCTACATTATATTTTGGGGGGAAACCCAAAAATTCCCCTCCACCTCAGGACTGCAGGATTTCACCTCCCGCTGCTCAGCCGTGCATCCCATTGCCCATGGCACCCCAGATATCCCAGCCGGACCCGTCTTTGCTCCCAGGGAGGAATAAAATAGCCTGCCAAGGTATGGCAGGAGAGATAAGTTATAGGGAATGGCTGAGCCCTGATGCGTGGAACAAATTCCCCATCATTTATAGGGAATATATACCATATCCCCCAAAATATATATATTGGGGAATATATATTCCTCGATCTCTCTCCAATGTATTACATATTTCCCAATATATAATATTCCCAAATATATTCTCCCAATATATTCCCCAGTATTACACATCTATACACACACACATATATAATATATAATATATTCCCCAATATACATAGCTAGTATAACATCCTACGTATATATATGAGAATAGGCACTATTCCCCAATCTATTCCCCAATATATTTCCCAATATTAAATATCTATACACATATATAAAAAAGTTATATTCCCCAATATATAGTTATTATATTATTCCACATGAGTATAGATACCATTCCCCAATCTATTCCCCCAGTCTATTCCCCAATATTATATATCTACACACACATATATAAAATATATTATATACCCCAATATATAGCTAAAATAATATTCCACATATATATGAGAATAGATACTATTCCCCAATCTATTCCCCAATATTATATATTAAATTATAGGCATATAAAATATATATTTAATATTCCCCTATATATAATTATATCTGTATTATTTTAATTATTTTTTAAATTTAATTTTTAATAATTTTACTTTTGAAATAAATACCATTTCTTCCTTTGAAACAAGATTTTTATATTTTAATTGTGTCTGATGTAGCGGAAGCAAACATTTAGGTGGTACCAGGGTCAAGATGCTCATGGGAGTGCTCAGACCATCCTCTCCCTCCTTCCTTGTTTTGGTTTCAGCGCTTCATCACCCCCCCGCACCCTTCCTCACACCCAACCCCACATCAAAAACCACCCCGTTCCCACCAAACAGTACAAAAATGCCCCGATTTAAGCTGCCCTTAACTTAGAAACAACTCAGCGGCTCCAATCGATGCAATTATTTGCATTTTTTTGCAATTTCCATTGATTTTTCACCTCTCGAGCTCAAATGCGATTGTCCAATTTCTGCCTCAAATTTGCTACGAGTTTTGAGCAAAACCCACTTAATTATTCGCAGGCCAAAGGGGTTTATCCTTTAATGATGCTCGCAAGGTCCCACTCTTGGGCCACAAAGAAACATTGAAAAACACGGTTTTATTTAAAACCTGGTTCATCAGATTTGGCAGAAAAGCTCTGTTTTTAATGAAAACCGTCAACAGGCATGAGGCGCAGATGGGAATCATGAACCTTGAGCATCAAACGCGCCGAGAAATTAATTTTCAGATGAGACGGGAGCGACCAGCTCAGCACCGCGGCATGTCTTACACTCACGGAGAGGAGCGTTTGGGATGGTTGGGGGGAATTGTAACGCTAAAAGTGAGATTGTGGCTGCTGGGGTCTTGAGTTTGGGCACCCTGCGAGGGTCTTCAATCTGTACTGAGGAAGATTATGGAGCAGATCCACCTAGAACCCATGCTACGGCACATGGAGGTGATCTGAGGCAGCCAGCACCACTTCACCAAAGGCAAGTCCTGCTTGACCAAACCAGTGGCCTTCTCTGATGGAGTCACTGCATCAGTGGACATGGGAAGAGCTACTGATGTCATCTATCTGGACTTCTGTAAGGCCCTTGACCCAGTCCCCCCCAGGATCCTTCTCTCTAAAATGGGGAGATTCAGATTTGATGGGGGGACTGTTCGGTGCACAAGGAACTGGCTGGATGGTCGCATCCAGAGGGTCGTGGTCAGTGGCTCAAGGTCCAGATGGAGACCGGTGACGAGTGGTGTCCCTCAGGGGTCCATCCTGGCACCGGTACTGTTTAACATCGTCATCAATGACACAGACAGTGGGATCGAGTGCACCCTCAGCACGTTTGCAGGTGACACCAAGCTGAGCGGTGCGGGTGACACACCAGGATGGGACGTCATGCAGAGAGACCCGGACAGGCTGGAGAAGTGGGCCTGGGGGAGCCTCATGAGGTTTAACAAGGCCAAGTGCAAGGTCCTGCACCTGGCTGGGGCCACCCCCGGTATTAATCCAGGATGGGGGGTGGGGGGATGGAGAGCAGCCCTGCGGAGAAGGACCTGGGGGTGCTGGGGGTGAAAAGCTGGACACGAGCCGGCAACGTGCGCTCATAGCCCAGACCCCCAACCGTGCCCTGGGCTGCATCCCCAGCAGCGCGGGCAGCGGGGCGAGGGAGGGGGTGCTGCCCCCCTGCCCCGCTCTGTGAGACCCCCCTGCAGCGCCGCCTCCAGCTCGGGGCTCCTCAGCACGGGACAGACACGGGGCTGCTGGAGCGGGGCCAGAGGGGGCACAGAAATGCTCCGGGGGCTGGAGCCCCCCTGCTGCGAGGCCGGGCTGGGAGAGCTGGGGTTGCTCAGCCTGGGGAAGAGAAGGCTGCAGGGAGACCTTGTTGTGGCATTTTGGTGCTTGAAGGAAGGGTGGGGGCGACCTCTTTAGCAAGGCCTGCTGTGACAGGACAAGGGGGGATGGTTTGAAACTAAAGGAGGGCAGATTTAGGCTGGATCTAAGGAAGACATTTTTTTATGATGAGGGTGGGGAAACCCTGGCGCAGGTTGCCCCGAGAGATGGTCAATGCCCCGTCCCTGGAGACATGCAAGGTCAGGCTGGACGGGGCTCTGAGCAACCTGGTCTAGTTGCAGATGTCCCTGCTCGCTGCGGGGGGTTGGACTGGATGGCCTCCAAAGGTCCCTTCCAACCCAAACCATGCTATGATTCTATGATAATTAGGGTGCCCTGCAACGTTCTTTGCTGATTTGGGTACGATCCCACAGTCTTTGCTGATTTAGGTGTCACGCCAGGCCTTTTCTGATTTGGGTGCCCAGCATGAATCCTGGCTCATCTGGGTGCCCTGTTGGGGTCTTCCACTTGGGTGCCTTGCGAGCATCTTTGCTAATTAGGGTGCCCTGCAGGGCTCTTTGCTGATTGGGGTGCCCTGCAAAGATCTTTGCCAATTCGGGTGCCCCATCGGGACTGTTGCTAATTTGGGTGCCCTGCTTAGGTCATTAATTTAGGTGACCTGCAAGGATCTCGGCTGATCCGCGTGCCCTGTGAGCATCTTTGCTAATTTGGGTACCGCCCTACGATCTTTGCCAATTTAGGTGCCACACGAGGGTCAGTGCTAATTTGGGTGCCACATGTCGACCTCTGCTGATTTGGGTGCCTTGCTGGGGTCTTTATTTTGGGTGCCCTGTGAGCACCTTTGCTAATTAGGGTGCCCTGCAAGGGTTGTTGCTGATTTGGATACCATCCCACGGTCTTCGCTAATTTGGGTGCCCCGTTGGGGGCACCCATTCAGGTGCCCCAGGAGCACCTTTGCTGACCTGGTTCCCCAGGCAGCTCCCAAGACACCTCACTGGCATCAGAGCATCCCGATACTGCACCCGCAGCCCCCGCGCTGCCTTAACGGCTCGGATTTTGCTAATTGTAGAAACCTAATGGGGGAAGGCGCTGGCGGGGGGGGGGAAAGGGTAATGGCCATCAGGCCAGCAATAAAGCAAAATTAATGGTCCGTGGGAAGAAATCATGTCCACTTAATACCAGCTTTGAAACTCTAATAGAATAATGTAATACTGAGGGGGTTTTGCTCTATACGGGGGGCACTTACGGCACCATCCATCCCGCGCGGAGCCCTGGCCCCCGCCGCCCTCCACAGCAGGGATATTTGGAAAATATCTGGGAAGTACCTTGCTGGGGGTGCGCCCTAAGCTGGGCAGTATTGCTTTTTATTTGCTTTTCTTAATTTTTTAAAATTTTCTTTATTTTTTCTTTTTTAAATGTCTTTTTTCTTTTAATTTTTCAACTTCCTTTTTTCAAATTTTTCTTCCAATTTCCTTTTTTCTATTTATTACCTTCCTCACTTTATTCTCTATCAGTCTTCTTCTTTCTTTTCCTTAATTTTCCTTTTGTCTTTTTCCTTTTTTCCCATTTTCTTTTTTCTCTTTATTTTCACTTTTCCAATTTTCCTTTGTTTTTTATCATCTTCCTCTTCCTTTTTTTCCCCAATTTTCTTTTTATTTTCTCTTTTTTTTCCCCCTTCAGACAGGAGGGGAACAACTCCCCTGCCACATCAGGGGGGAAAAACCCACCCAACCCCTCAGCGTCCCCAGCGTCCCCAGCAAGCCGCCGGCACCCAACCCCTACTTTCAACCTCTCCCGTCCAACCCTTTCCCCAGCCCTGCTTCACCCCAGTAAAAATTTAATTATTTCAGGATTTTTGCTCACCCTGGGATGAAAAGCCAAGTGTCCCTGTTCCTGGCAGGGAGGGACGCGGAGGAGATGCATCCCAAACATTCCCCTTCAGATTAGGAAAAAAAACCCGACACAAAAACTTTTGCTTGGGGAAGTTTGGGCACAGGCAAAGCCCTTAATTCCAGGAAAACTGGGATTAAAAGCGGATGTGGAGTATTTATATGAAGTTGTGTAAATACAGACGCCACAACCCGGCCGACGTCACCAGAGCTTTTAAAAATCTAAAATATGCGACAGGAAAAAAATCTGTGTTTTCCCATCAAGCTACACCACCCCGCAGCCAAAAAAACAGTATAAACCGGTGGGGTTTTTATTAATGCCCTAAATCATACTGGTAACGCACAGATGCCCTCTCTGAGCATCCCAAATCCAGGCTGCGGCCCCCACCTCCAGCAGCAGGGTGGTTCCCCTCTGCTGGTGCCAACCCCCCACCCAACGCAGGCTCTGGAGCTTTTTCCTATGGGGAAAATCTTAATTTTTCCCCCTAAAAATGCCGGGGGGGGGGGGGAATAATTGTTAAAACACGCTCCTACTGTGGAGGAGCTGGGGGTGATGGATCATCCTAGGCTGGACCAAAGATGCTGGGGATGCTCTGGCTCCCTGCGTGCAGCGGGAAAAGGAAGCACCAAGCGCAGATACCCTCAACTCCCGGATATTTCCCGCAAGGATTCAGGCTATCCACAGGGAAAACTCCACCGGGATTGCCGGCACAAGCTGTTTCATCCCCCCACCCACCCCCAAAAGCAAAAAGCCGCTCCTCTAAATAAACCCGGGATAAATAATAAAACCGAGGGATGCGCCGGAGCAGCTCGTGTTGCAGGACCCGGCCTCGCCAAGGGATTGCAGGGCCGGGCCATAAAGTGGCTATTTTGAGACGAGATATCGTTTTGCCAACAATTTCCCTTGGTTTCATGTGTCAGTGACCCAGCATCCCTAAAATAAATGGGAGGCCGCTCCCCCACCTTAAAGGGAATAGAAATAGAAATGTTAAATATAACAACGCAGGCACCCAAATAATTTATACTAATGATTTTTCTTATTTTAGGTTATTTACGGGAAGGACAATAAAAGCACGCCCAGGGTGAAAAGTGCTTTGGATTTCAGCAAATATCTGGAATTTTTTTCATGTAGAATCATCTATGATTCTATGAAATCTCATTAATTAAAAGTACACCTGACTCAAAGATGCTCCGAAGCTTGGGATCACGATTTGGGGGATTTTTCCCCTGATTTGGAGAGTTTTCCCATAGAATTAAAAAAAAAAATAAATAAAAGTTATCACCCTCCAGGCAGGATTGGTCCCCACTGGCCGTGCGCTCGGGGCTTTCTTGCCCAAAGTGGCGGCAAAGCCGTGATGCTCTTTGCGCCAACGCAGCAAAAATTCTTGGCAAAATCATCGTTTGCCCTTTTTTTTCCTTATTTGCCGCCCGCAACAAGCCCGACGGGGATTTTTTTGCTGTTTGGGGCCAAAAATCTGTAATTTAGGATTATCCCCACCCTCCCACTCCCTGGAGCTGATCATTATTGTACATTAAAATAATTTCATATTAGATATACTATGTTCTACGTTAAAAGAATTTCACTAAAATTTCAATCTCTTGACTGAAAATTATCCTTTATCAGCTGGAATAATCGTCTGCATCTCTCCCAGGAGAGAAACGTCACTTTTCGCAGATAAAACTCGCTCCGTAGCGAGTCTTGAAGATATTTTTGACTCTCTGCAGCTCCGGGGACCTCACCTCCGCAGGATTTATTTTCCTCGTTTGCAAATGGGACAAAAAGTTTGAAACTCTTGTTATAAACCAAAAAAAACCCACCAGTACCAGGATAAGGACTTTTCCAGGAATCAGCGCATCCACAACGCTCGGAGGCTTAACTCGCATTGGAAAACTTCTTTGTATTGAGAAGTATGTGGCTGGGTCGACGGCCAGCTCGCGGCTCGCTCACGGAGGATGCCACGATGATTTTCTGGGGTAGACGTCACGCGCCCGCGCTCGCTCCCCTCCCCAGCTTGAAAATTTCCGATTATAAATCAATCCATCAATAATTTTCTATTATCAACAAGTCAAGCCATGATTTCCTATTATAGACCAATCAATCAATACATTCTTATTAGAGGTCAATTGGAATTAAATAAAATTTAATTAGTTTTAGGTTCAATCGCCGACGGGCTAAACGCCACCGTGCATATCCCCCCCCCAAATAAAAGCAGGTATTTATAGCCGGCGCGTCTCATCCCTGCTGCCCTCGGCCCCAGCGATTAATTAAATTAGCACAAAGAGGGGCTTGTTGAGCGTCTCCAGCCTCGAGAAGTCGAGCCGCCGAACAGGAAACAAAGGGTTGAATTCTGTCTGGTTCGCTGGAGGGTGCTGCGCGTCCCCAGCGGGTGCTGGAGCGGGGCCAGGGGTACCCCGTCCCGTGTCGTCCCCCCCCTCAGCCCTGTCCCGCACCCTGGTGGGATGGGGGTGGATGGGGCGAGCGTGCGCTGGGGCTGGCGCGGGTGGGCGAAGGGGGTTTTGCTAAGTGGGGTTTGCTAAGGGCGGGGGTTGCTAAGCAGGTCTTGCTAAGCAGGGTTTGCTAAGTGGGGTTTGCTAAGGGGGTCTTGCTAAGGTGGGGTTTGCTAAGCAGGGTTTGCTAAGCGGGGTTTGCTAAAGGGGTTTGCTAAGCGGGGTTTGCTAAGCGGGGTTTGCTAAGCGGGTCTTGCTACACAGGTCTTGCTAAGCAGGTCTTGCTAAGCGGGGTTTGGTAAAGGTGTCTTTCCCAAGGAGGTCTTTGCTAAGGGGGTTTTGCAAAGCAGGTTTTGCAAAGGGAGCTTCGCAAAGTCGGGTTTCCTAAGTGGGCTTTGCAAAGGGGGTTTCGCAAAGGGGGTTTTGCTGAGGGGTCTTTGCTGAAAGGGCCTTTGCAGGGCAGTTTTGCAAAGGGGTCTTCACAAAGGCGACTCCGCAAATCCCACCGGGGAGGGTTTCCCAGCATTGTCGCTCCCCAGATTTATGCTCAGCCCAAACCGGAGGCCAGGGCGCCGCTTCAGGCACGTTTCAGCTGCTTTTGGTGCCGGCCTCCATCACGACCTGGGGATTAATGGTTAAAGAAGTGGCGGGGGGGGGGGGAATCAGGGGGATTATTCCCCCTGAGTCCTTCCCAGCTCATCACAGGAGTGTGAAAGCACTGACACACCCAGTCCCTCTCCAAGGGCAATTAATTCAGGGTGAAAAAGCTCCCAGTAATTCCTGCAGGGATAACAGCACCAGGAATTTCTCCAGCTTCCCCCCGTCGAGCCTAAATCCCAACATAAATGGTCGCAGGGAAAATAAAACCCCCTGATGTCTATACCTTGAGATAACCTTGGCCACCTTCCAGGTGCTCTGCTATTAAAGATGCTACAAAACCACTTTATTTGGTGTTTTTCGGATAAATATCCTCGCTGGGTCCTGCAGCCACGCTGTTTGGGATGGTAATTTTATAAGGGCAGGAAGCGGAAAAAAAAAGACAACTCTGTTTTCAGAGGTTGTTTAGGTAGGGAGGAAGGATTTAGCACAGCGTAGGGCGGTTTTAGAATGGAACAGGTTATGATAAATAGAAGGGAAAGCTGCCCGGTGGCAAGAGGCAGCTGCCCGGACAAGGAGAAAATGCTGAAACACTCAAAAAGAGTGAAAAGCAACTCAATTAAAAAGCGACGGGTGCGAGGGCAGGATCGGGGCGGGGATCGGGTTTGCACGGGGGGAAAGAAGTGGGAATGGAATGGGGCCTGGGGTGGGGTGAGTCACAGCCAAAAGCTGGAGGAGCATCACTGAAATTGCAGGCGCTTCCCTAAAATTGCACCAGCATCCCTAAGAATGGCACCAGCATCCCTAAAAAACGCACCATCAACCTTAAAATGGCACCAGCACCCGTAAAAATTGCATGAGCGTCACGAAAACTGCACTGGCATCCCCAAAATTAGACTAGCATCCCTAAAATTGAACTGGCATCCCTAAAATTGCACCAGAATCCCTAAAAATCGCATCAGCATCCCCAAAATTGCACAGTCAACCCTAAAATTGGGCGAGCATTCCTAGAATCAGACCAGCATCCCCAAAATTGCACGAGGATCTGTAAAAATCACACCAGCATCCCTAAAAATTGCATGCGTGTCACAAAAACTGAACCAGCATCCCCAAAATAAGACTGGCATCCCTAAAACCGCACAAGCATCCCTAAAGATTGCATGAGCGTCCCCAAAATTGTACCATCAAGCCTAAAATTAGGCCAGCATCCCCAAAATTGCTCAAGCAACTCCAAAATTGCACCAGCATCCCTAAAATAGAACTGGCATCCCTAAATTCACACCAGAATCCTTAAAATAGGACCAGCATCCCCAAAATTGCACAAGCATCCCTAAAAATTGCACGAGCATCCCCAAAATTGTACCATCAAGCCTAAAATTGGGCCAGCATCCCCAAAATTGCACGAGCATCACTAAAACTGCACCATCAACTCTAAAAATGGCATCAGCATTCCCAAAATTGCATCATCAACCCTAAAATTGCACCAGCATCCCTAAAAATTGCATGAGCGTCACTAAAATAGCACCGGCATCCCTAAAATTGGGCCAGAATGCCCAAAGTCGGACCAGCACCCTCAAAATTGCAAGAGCTTCACTAAAACTGCACCAGCATCCCCCAAAATCGCACCAGCATCCTTAAAAATTGCATGAGCGTCACGAAAACTGCACTGGCATCCCCAAAATTAGACCAGCATCCCTAAAATTGGGCCAGCATCCCTAAAACCACACAAGCATCTCTAAAAACTGCACAAGCATCCCCAAAATTGCACCATCAAGCATAAAATTAGGCCAGCATCCCCAAAATTGCACAAGCAACCCCAAAATTGCACCAGAATCACTAAAATTGGACCAGAATGCCTGAAATCAGACCAGCATCCTCAAAATTGCATGAGAATCCCTAAAAATGGCACAAGCATCCCCAAAATTGCCCCACCCCTCCTAAAATTGCAGGACTATCCCTAAATCCCCACCGGCATCCCTGGAGTAAGGCAGAACTGCGGGGAGAGCCGCGGTGGGGCCGGCTTGCCAGCGCTGATAGGGGTTTTAATTATGGGTTCGTTACGAGCATCACAGTTATCAGATGAAGCTTCATCCAGGCAAGCATCCCTCCGGCACCCCAGGGAGCGAGCTGAACCCCGGCTCCAGGGGGACTGGGCTGCAAATGACCCCGCTAACGAAGGGGAGATGGGAGGCAGCCACCATCCAAGGATTTCCTAGCTCCTATCCCGGGAAAAGCGAGGGAGGGGGAGGGAAGTCCCGGAATATATATAAAAAACTAGCCTTTTCCTTAAATTTATTTATTTTAGAGTGCAAATAAAGCAGGTTCCTTGTCTTGAATATTCCTTGTTTTATAAAAAGGAGAGTTGTAAGGAGGAGCAAGGTGAGGGAGAGGATGCGGGACACGGGATGCTCCGGAGGGAAGGCGCCCGCCGCCATCGCCGAACCGATTATTTATCATTAATTATGAACTGATAAAGGCGCTAATAAAATATAACACCCAGAGAGGGTTCAGCTCATCGACCCCGCACACCTGAGGGCTCCCCTTTGGAAAGAGGCAGTGGAAAAATGCTGGAAAATAAGAAGGGGAATAGAAAGTTAGGGGAAGATTTAAAAAATCAGAAAAATCAAGTGTTTTTTTCTGGGAGAGGCACCAAAATCACCAACCCGCAGCCCGGCCATCCCCGGCATTGCCGCTGGCAACAGGCGGCAGCATTCGGCTGGAGAAATTAGCAGCTTGGAACAATAAATTCCCTTTTAAATTTATTGCTCAGGAGCATTAAAAATGTCTAAAGCGGTTTACATCCCCCACCGCAGTGGGAATTTGCTTGGGGATAAGGGAGCTTGTAATTGCTATTCTAAAACTTGCCTCAGAAGCTTCAAGTAGTGTTTAAAAAAACCTTTTAAGGGCTTTATAAAGCTATAAAGTGTCTTCCGATGTACCTAGAAGTGATATATCTGTAAAAGACTCGTCCTGCCTCCACCAAATAATCCGAGGAGTAACGTGCCGCCGGTCAGATAACGTGAAATAAAACCACTAAAATAAAATATTCTGGTTTTTTTTTTTTAATTGTTTGGAAAAGTTTTGACTCGCCGCCTGATTAGCCAAGTTATTTTGCTGTCGCTTGCAGCAGGGGAGGGGGACGGGGATCGGTGAGATCCCCCCGGGGATGTGGAGGATCCCGGTGTGGGGTGCGTGGCGGCCTGTCTGCCTGAGGTGGGCTGCTGAAAGGGGGGAAAAGGGGGGGAAAGGGGGGGAAAAAGGGGAGGAAAGGGGAAAGGGGGGAAAGGGGGGAAGGGGGGGAAAGGGGGGAAAGGGGGAAAGGGGGAAAGGGGGAAAGGGGGGAAGGGGGGAAGGGGGGAAGGGGGGAAGGGGGGGAAAAGGAGGGGAAAAGGAGGGGAAAAGGAGGGGAAAAGGGGGAAAGGGGGGAAAAGGGGGGAAAAGGGGGGAAAAGGGGGGAAAAGGGGGGAAAAGGGGGGGAAAGGGGGGGGAAGGGGGGAAAAAGGGGGGGAAAGGGGGGGAAGGGGGGAAAAAGGGGGGGAAAGGGGGGAAAGGGGGAAAGGGGGAAAGGGGGAAAGGGGGGAAGGGGGGAAGGGGGGAAGGGGGGAAGGGGGGGAAAAGGAGGGGAAAAGGGGGGGAAAGGGGGAAAGGGGGGAAAAGGGGGGAAAAGGGGGGAAAAGGGGGGAAAAGGGGGGGGAAGGGGGGAAAAAGGGGGGGAAAGGGGGAAGGGGGGAAGGGGGAAAAGGGGGAAAAGGGGGGAAAGGGGGGAAAGGGGGGAAAGGGAGGGGAAGGGAGGGGAAGGGAGGGGAGGGGGGGAAAAGGAGGGGAAAAGGGGGGGTAAAAGGGGGGAAAGGGGGGAAAAGGGGGCGAAGGGGGAAAGGGGGGGAAGGGGGAAAGGGGGGGAAGGAGGGGGAAAAAGGCGGGGAAAGGAGGGGGGACAGGAGGGAGGAAAAAGGAGGGGTGGAAAAGGTGGGGAAAAAAGGCGGGGAAAAAAGGCGGGGAAAAAAGGTGGGGAAAAAAGGTGGGGAAAAAGGGGGGGGGTGGGGAAAATGGGGCAGGAAAGGAAAAAAATGCCACATTTCCCATCAAGGAATGATCCGGGGGGTTCAAGTCCTAAACCAAACCCGAAGCCCGACGTGAGCGCGAGGCAGCCCCCTCGGGCGCCGCCGCCTTCCAACGGGGACGAGGCGACTGTCCTGCTCCAAATCCCAGTTGCAAACGCGTCCTTGCCAAAAATCTATCAAACCGGGGCCAAATAAAACCAGAACCTCACAAAACAGTCCGAAGTTGGGCTCATTTTGAACTGGCTTTATGGGATTTACGGATAGGAAGCAGGCAGCCGGGGCGGGCGGTGAAAGGGAGAACCGAGAAAAAAAATGTGCTTTTGGTTATAACTTTTTTCATAGTTTTTGCGACACCTTATTAAAGTCGAAAGCTCTGTTTAGAACATTATTGGGGTATTTTTTCCCCCTCTCATCCACCCAAGCAGGATTTCACGGCGGTTTGCAAAACTCTCCTCCACCTGCAGGGAAATAATCTGAGGTTTTTTTGTGGGTTCTGCATCCCTATCTTGAATTTTTATGGCATTTTGGTGGATATTTGGGATTTTCCTGCCCAGATGATAGCTGGTGCGTGTGGGATGGGACAGGTCACACGGGCCGGGATGCTCAGAGGGCTTCAAGGGTGGATGGGAAAATAAAATGGAATATTAAAAAAAAATAAAATAAAATGGAGAATAAAAAAAAAAGTCAAATAAAAAGTGAAATTGAACGATTTTGAAATGAAAAATTTAAAAAAAAATAATAAAAAAAGAAAGGTGTGGACGTGGTACTTAGGGATAGGGTTTAGTGGTGGGCTTGGGAGTTGGACTCACGATCTTAAAGGTCTTTTCCAACCAAAATGATTCTACGATTATGAAACTAAAAGAGAAGAGGAAGAGGAAGGGGAAAAGGAAAAAAGGGAAAAAGGGAAAAAGGAAAAAAGGAAAAAAGGAAAAAAGGAAAAAAGGAAAAAAGGAAAAAGGAAAAAGGAAAAAAGGAAAAAAGGAAAAAAGGAAAAAGGGAAAAAGGAAAAAAGGAAAAGGAAAAGGAAAAGGAAAAGGAAAAGGAAAAAATATAAAAGAAAAAGAAAATAAAAATTAAAAAGAATATAAAAATTAAAAACAAAGAATTAAAAGTTAAATTAAAAATAAATTTAAAATTAACTAAAACTTTGAGGGCCCTGGAAAATTATTTCTAGTTGAAAGAGCTCCTAAAGCCGAGTTCTAGACAAGCCTCAACCTTCTCCCAAGCCCTCCTTCCCTCGCTCCTCTGGTACCTCGGAGCATCTGTATCCCATTAGCGGCAAAGAGCATCCCGCCAGGGCAGTGCCCACGGAGGAAAAAAGCCCTTTTTGGCCTTTTAAAGACTAAAAAAAAAACCCCAAAACAACACGCCAGAAGCTCGCAAACCTTTAACGAACACTGCTTTAAAGCAAGGTGTGGACTCATGAGGGTTTGTGTTCCCTTTTGGAAGAGGGAAAGCCAAAAAAATAAGATATAATCAGGCGGGGGGAAGAGACGAGGCCAAATCCTTGTCTTATTTATACAGCTGCAAATCATAGCTGGGCAGAAGCGACCTCATCCCGACACGATTGGCTCCATCCCGACGCGATCGGCTGTTTTTCCCATGGCTGTTACCTGGAGCATCACCTCGGTCCTTGCAAGGCTCGAGCAGGGGATGAAACAGGGTCTAAACTTAATCTAGGATTAATTCCCATCCCTCTGGATTATTATTTTGAGCTGGCGTCTTAACGATGCCAGGAAACCATTTAGTTTTCGCTAATTAGAGGGCATTTGTTAACACCCTCTTCGGCGGCGGTGAAAATTATTTGGGAATCAAGTTATTCGACGGCATGGGGGATTGTAAATCCAACTGGGAATTGTCTGGATCCAGCAAATTATCCCGCCAACACCCCAAAAAAGGCATATTTGCACATCCTGGAGGAAAATAAGGATGGAGAATAATGGGGGATGGGGTGCTGAGATGGCGTCAGGGCCTGAAAAAAGAGGATATTGATGCTCGGTCCTGCTTTCGGGGACGTCAAATCTCCCTTAATCTACCCCTAATCGGGGCAAAAGTTTCCCCTTGGCTTTAGGAAACACAGTCCCTTGTTCGAATTTGGTATTTCTGCGAGGGAAAAGGAGAGATGGCGAAGAGGGAGTTTATGGGAGCTGGGGAAAAGGGAGCTTGGCAGCGTAAAACTCCTGCTTTAGTATTTTAAATTAACATTTCCCGCTAGAGCAGGGCTTTAAAATCCTTATTTTAAACCCCCGAAACGCGAAGCCACCGCATGCCACGGGCGCCTGGAGGCGGCAAGTTGGGAAATGAGGTTGTTCCCCAGTGCCCCGGGGGATAAAACCTTCCCCTCCCGGCACAACTGCCTGCATTTACTCAAGGAAAAAGGAGATTTCCTTAAAAAAAAGGAATTTCCTGAAAACTATTTATTTTAAAAAGTATTTTCCTTACAAATAAGATATTTCCTTTAAAAAAGGCAATTTCCTTTAAGAGATTTCCTTATAAAAAAGGGAAATTTCCTTTAAAAAGGGGTGATTTCCTTAAGAAAAAGGGGTGATTTCCTTAAAAAAGGAGGTTTCCCTTAAAAAAAAAGACTTCCTTAAAAAATATTTCTCTTAAAGAAACCTGATTTCCTTAAAAAAAGGCAATTTCCTTAAAAAAAAGGTGATTTCATTAAAAAAAAAGATATCCTTCAAAAAATTCCCTTAAAAATCCTGATTTCCTTAAAAAAAAGGCAATTTCCTGAAAAAAAAAGGCCGTTCCCCCCAAAATAAAGGCCATTCCTCACCCAAAAAGGGCAATTTCCTTAAAAAAAAAAAAGGCGATTTCCCTTCTCCTCCCAGAACAGCTGGCGGGAGCGCAGCACATGCCCCTCCGCGCCGGGCGGCGACGCCAAGTGTCCCTTTTCCCCCTTCCCCCCCGTGCCGCCGGGGCGTTGAACAGTACGTCCCTCCGAGGTGTCGCAGATACCGCGCCATATGCTCGTCCTGTCAAAACTCGGGGGTTACGGGACCCCCCGATGCTGGTTTTGGGGGGCAAATTCCCTTAAAAATCCTAATTTTGGGGAGGACGGGGGGGTGCGGTGTCACCCCCCCACGCTGCTCCCCTGTGAGCCTCTCCCGTAATTAGCCTCGAGCAATTAACATTTGCCCCTGATGAAGGAATCTCAGCGCAGGGGGGGAAATAAAATAGGGGGGGGAATGAAATAATCCCCGTCCCGTCATCCTTCTGCCCCTCCCCAAAAGAAAAAAAGCTGTTATTTTTTAACCCAAATCACCAGAAAACCCATTAATCCACCCCAACCCCTCTCCCCGCCTGCACAGGGCTGCGACGGCCCCCTCAAAGCCGAAGGTTTTGGGGGTGTTTGGTATTTTTCAGGGAGCACCCCCCTTTTTTTCCAGCAACTGGAAGATGCCGAATATGTTGAGTCAGCACTTTTGGAGCCCACAACGCCCAAAAGTTTCGCTTAAGCCGGGTCTACCGAGCCACGCTCCACTTTCCCGCCCCCCCCAGCTCCAGTTGTGCCACTTTTGGGGTTTTAAAGGGAAAATAAATCTTTACAAAAAGTAAAATTAAGGCATTTCCCCTTCTGTGCGTCCCCCCGGCAGACGGCAGCCCCCACATCCCGGCCAAAAATAATCCATCCCCCCCCTTCCCCTTAATCTAATCTCTCCAGCCGGGAGTTTGAAAATATCCCGGCGGGTTTAGGGTTTCCCGTTACGAGATAGTGGGGAAAAAAAGATCCTCGGGAGCGAGAAAAACCGGGAAGAGCCCAAACAAAGAGCCGGAGCCAGAGCCTAAGTCGAGCTTCGACGCCCGGTGACGACCGGGATGAAGCTGGGGGGGGACACGCGTCCCTCGGCAAAACTTCCCGAGCTGTGCGACGCCGCCAGCAGAGCCGCCCTCCTGCGGATGTAAATCGGCTAAAAAATTAAAAATAAATTTAAATTTTCCATAATTATTAATAAACCACACACACACATTGCTGCCGAGCCGCGAAAAAAATCGGATTATTGGGGGGGGTTCAGCATTTATCCAGCCCTACGGGCACGGGAGGGATGCGCCGGGGGGGTCCCGCGGAGGAAACCAGACACAGCGAGGGAAATGGGGGTCACTGGGGGAATGGGGGTCACTGGGGGAATGGGGGTGCTTTGTGGGGGGTGGGTTTACACCCCACCCCGGGAAGCAGCGGGCTGCGGTGCGCCAGCAAGGGCCCCGTTTCAGCGCTGGCGTCGAGCCCGCGTGGGGCCCTGCGAGGTGGCGGCCGGGGGTGTGTGCGTGCCCCCCCAAAAGTGGGTGTCCTGGGAGTGCTGGGGGGCGCCCCGAGGTCAAGGGGTGCCTTGTAAGCTGCGGATAAAGCAGGGCCCCCCCCCCCCCCAGCCCTGTTTGCACAGCAGGCAACTTTCCAGCTGCAAAATGCAATGAGCTGGAGGGGGTGCGAACCCCCCCCCCCGGGGGTAAGGGGAACATTGCAACCGGTTGGGGGGTTCACACACACCCCCGGAGGGCATTGCAACCGGCTGGAGGGGAGCTGCAAACCCCACAACCCCCCGGGAGCATTGCAACTCGTCGGGGGTCTGCAGAGGATATTGCAACCGGCTGGGGGGGGCGAGGAGGTTGCGACCCGCCGGGGGTGCGGGGGTGGGCATTGCAACTGGCTGGGGGGTCTGCAGCAAGCCCGAGGGCATTGCAACCCCCCCGGGGGTCACTGCAACCGGTTGGGGGTCTGCAGACGGGGTTGCAACCCCCTCCGGGGGGGGCACTGCAACCGGTCAGAGCGTCTGCAGCAAGTCCGAGGGTATCGCAAATAGCTTGGGGGGCTGCGACCCCTCCCCGCCACACCGGGGGGCCATTGCAACTGACTGAGGGGTCTGCAAGCAGTCCCAGGGCATTGCAACCGGCCGGGGGGTGGGCTGCAACCAGCTGGGGGGCGGCGCAGGGCATTGCAACGGGCCGGAAAGGGGTGCAAACCCCGCCGTAGAAGCACTGCAACCCCCCCGGGGGGCACTGCAACCGGCCGGGTGGGGGGCGGGTTTGCAACAGTCCGAGAGCATTGCAACCGACCGACGGGGGTGCAGCCCCCTAGGAGCACTGCAACCCCCCGGGGGGCATTGCAACCGGCCGGGGGGGGTCTTCAACGGGCCGGGATCGTTGCAATCCCTCGGGATCGTTGCAAATACCGCCGGGACCGTTGCAACCGGGGGTGGGGGTCTTCCAACCCCCCCGGATCATTGCAGCTCCCCCCCTCCGAAATCATCGCAACCGGCCGGGGGTGGGGGGTGGGGGGGGGTCGCCGCAGAGAACCGCAACGGTGGGGGCAAACCGCAGCCGGCTGGAGGTCAGCCCGGCGGGGGGGGCGGGGGGGGAACCGGACACCGGGGACGGACACACACACGCTGCAACCGAGGCCCGCGCCGGCCCCGGCCCCGCACTGCGAGGGGAGGCGGTGCGGAACGGCAAGTTACTTCCCGCACCGGAGGGGATGGGGGGGAGGGGGGGTGGGGGGTCCCCGCCGCCGCCGCACGTGCCCCGCCGCCCGGGCCGCTTTGTCCGCGGCGCTCGGCGCGGCTCCGCCCGCCCCCGCGCGGCGGCCCGCCGGTGAGTGACAGCCTACCTGCCCGCCAATCTTCATCACACCGACACCGGCCTGACAGCGCGGCCGCCGCTCGCCGCCCGCCCGCCCGGCCCCGCCGCGCCGCCGCCGCCACGCCCCGCCCCGCCCCGCCGCCGCGACACGCCCCCCCGCCGCCGCGGGACACGCCCTCTGCCGCCGCCGCGACACGCCTTCCTCGCGGGGAGCCACGCCCCCTCCCGCCGCCGCGACACACCCCCCTCGCGAGTAGCCACGCCCCCGCGCCAAGCCACGCCCCCTGCCGCGCCGCCGAGCGCCCCCTGCTGGCCGGCGCCCCTCCCACACACACCCTCTCCCGGCCAGCCCCCCCCCCCCCCCCCCCCCCCGCGGCAATGCTGACCCTCCCCCAGGCACCCCCAAAAGGACGCCCCCAAGCAGTCCTCGGACCCCCCCAGCACCTGGGTCCCCCAGACCATCACTCGGCCCCCCCCGGCTGCATTAGCCCCCCAAACACATTTGCTGCCTCCATTTGCTTTTGCCCCCCCAAACAACATTTGCCACCAACCCTATTCGCCCCCCCGAACACATTGCCCTCCCCAGCCCCATTCAGAGCCAACCCCGGTGGCCTTTGACCCCCCACTCCAACCACTGACCCCATCCTGGTGCCACCCCACCATCAAGGTCACCAGCACCCCCCCCGACCTTTACATTTAGGGCACCCCAAAAGTCCCCCCAGGGCGCTTCCCACCCCAGGCCCTTCCTGCGGGATTATCCCCCAGGGCAAAATGCTCCCATTTTGGGATCATTTGTTAATTATTATTAATCTGGGGGGAGGTTTCTGATGGAGCTCCCCCCACCAGATTTTGGTCCGGTGAGGCATTAAACCCCCCTCCCCTTCTCCCAAGGACCTGGAGGTGAGGTTTCACTGGAGTCACTTCCACTGGGAGCACTGGGAGCACAGGGTCCCACAGCCAAATTTTCCTATATTTCATTGCAAAAGCCACAGGGACGGATTTTTCTGGATCAGCCTGGCCACAGTTTGGTTCCTCCTGATTTTCCATCCCCTTCCCCGATAAAAAATGCCATCAAAAGTGGGGTTTGTGAGAAACATTGGATTTCTGCCTGTTTCCTAAGGGATATTGGATGGGAGAGGGGATGACTCAAACTAGCCCCAGAATTATTTCGGGATGGGTTAAAATCGACTCTGAAGAGTCCCAGCAGGACGTACGAGCCAGCGGCAACAGATATTCCACTAGGGATGGTCACGGGGTCAGGGATGCGATGGGAAAGGTGCAAAACTGAGCTTAAATCTCAAGCTAGGAACCCAAAAAAACTCAATTTCCCCTCTTGTGGTCCTCAGGGTAAGTGACAGCTCGCAAAACCCCATTTTGAAGTCCCTCCTTCCAGCTTAGCCCAAAAAAATAACCCCAATCTGGAAAATATTTGCTCTGACATTTGCACCTCGTGCTTGAGAGCAGCCTTTAAAATACGGCACCCTCCTTCAGCTCAGCTGTCGGAGAGCGACCGAAAATAGACGGTTTGCGCTCGGGCTCCCTCGATGAAGTAACGGCGAGGTGCAGCGGGCGGTTGGGATGCCTCCCCGAAAATACAAGCGTCGCTGCATCGTGTCGCTGCAACAACCGCGGGAAGTCGGAGCATCCCCCTCCCCCCCCGTGCTCCTTCGAAGACGATGAGGTGATGATTTATAAGAATTTCGTGCCTTGTAAATCAGCCGGCGGGACGGTTTCCCCCCTCCCCTCATTACTATTCCACGGAAGCGAGCGGAGACGAGGAGCCGTAAAGCTGTCGCCAGTTGTTTCGGCCAGCTGGGGATGCCGGGCGAAAAATATTTCAGGTTTTTCAGAAGCTGAAGGGTTTGAAGGGGAAAGATAAGGGGAGGGGGATGGAAACCCCATCATCTTGGTATCAAAGGGCAGCGGGATCATCTGCACTCGGCATCTTGTCTTGAAAAATGGAGGTGGAAATAAGGCAGGCCCGCATGGGGCGTATTTTAAGCCCCATCGTCACCAAAAATATCCGAATGACCAATATTTTAAGGTTCTCCTGACATAAGGCGGTTTCTGCTGGCACCAGCAGCAGTGAGCATCCCGTGTTTGCTCCCTGGGCGTCCCGTGTTTGCTCCCTGGGCATCCCGTGTTTGCTCCCTGGGCATCCCGTGTTCGCTCCTCAAGTGTCCCACATTCACTCCTCGAGTACCTCATTCCTCCTCCCCAGTTTCTGTCGCCAATCGCCAAAGCGATTCTTCCACTGGTTTCGGAAACTCACGCTCATCCTCCAGGAAAAGTAGCCGGGCCTGGATTTTTCCTCTGCAAAAGCTGCCTCTTCCCTGGAGAGTTTTTCAGAGGTTAATTTTCATCCCTGGTTAAAAAAAACAACGCCTGATTTCTCACTTGAATTGGCTCCGCTTCAACCAGCCAAGGGGTCTTGCTGTATTTTTTTCACCAGTCAATTAACTCTCCTGCACTCAATCTTGGTTTTTTTTCCCCCTGGGAAAACATCCTTCCGTTGTAACAGGTCACCCCTGGATGGTGGGTTTTTGACAGGGTCTCATCCTGCCAGCGCTGAGCCCCGCAGATCTGCAGGAACAGCGATGCTCAGCAGAGCCTGGCTCCCACGGGGGCTCTGCTTGGTACCAACCCGCTTCTCCCCACCCAGGAACACCTTCCAGTGACTGCTGGCACCAGCTGGAAGGGTTATCCACACCCCCGAACCCCCAGACTTCTCAATCAAACACCTTAGTCCCCGTCCCCACCCCAAGCCGGGGCACGGACCGCTGGAAAACCTCCCTGAAATAAAACCCTCTTCACTCGGGGGTCCCCCAAAATATGGGGGTCGTGCCATTTGCCTGCCCCAAAGCTGGGGCACGTGGGAGGGAGATTATTTTGTGCACTCACAGTCAGCATCATAAATATATAATTACAGCAAACTAATCAGCGCTTCTTCAAGAGCACACGGATGGTTCCTTCTCAAAAGTGATGAGTACTCGGAGTGAGTTCGCTAAAATATTAAACATTTGGCAAGAGCGGCAACGTATATAACCGGCAATATTTACATTTTTTACATAACGGGCTTCAGGAGAAAACAAATTACATAAAATATAGCAGTTTAGTCTCCGTCGTTTACAGCTCCTCCATAAATAATTCAATTCTCTTTCCAAGATTGCATTATTGCTCGTGTCGGATTTCTCTAAGAAAACTGTGACGGGATACTCTGAAAAATACATAAGAGCAAAGCCGAGTAAATTATTAAACAATAGATGTTAAAAACAAGACGGGTTTTTAGGATGCAGCCACAGCCGGGGCTTAGCTCCTAAGGCTGAGCTTTGTGGCTGAGCCCAGCTTAAGCACTTCGATGGGTTAGAGGGGTAAGATAACCCCTCCAAATTGCAAGCTTGCTGCCTGGGAGGACGTACGACACCCTCGGGTGTTAAAGGGTGTTAAAAAGGGATCCCTAAGGAAAATTTAGGCCTTGTTTCGGATCAGACGTGGCTCCAAACTGTCCCAGCTCAGACACTGGCAGTACCCAGCTTCACCCCTTCTGCTCGGGCACCATGCGGCGACCGGGGGACAATGCTTGATACAAATCACCCACTAAAATTTGTCTTGGATATTTAGAAGACATTTAGGATGTGGAGATTTTCTCACGCCGTTTGAAACCCTCTCCAGTTACGAGTTTCAAGAAGAGAGGAAAAAAACCAGCATCATCCAGCACAACCTTAAAAGCAACGTAATTAACCCAGGCCCGGACACACAGACAGTTTTCTGTCTGAATCCAAGGACGCTTGCACCGAATCCGTGCTGAAGTTAAGGGATTCCCTAAATTTTAACTGTTTAGCTCACAGAGGATTTCTCTTAAAGCTGATTTCCCTCAAAGCTGATTTCCTTCCATTTGTGGTACTTCAGATAGCCACGGGGCAATACCTCTTCTTAAATATGTTTATTTTTACCTCTGCACGTGCTTTTCCTGAGGATAATAAGAGAGCGAACCCAAAAAGATTTATGGCACCGAGACAAAAGCATTATTTTTGAAGCCAAAGTGCATTTCAAAGAGTCTCAGACACACAAATAAGAGCAAGTAACGCTACACAGATTTGACGACTATTAATAGGTAAATACACGGGCGAATATAATTAAAGGCTTTATCGATAATCCATACGCACAAGAAGGATGTATTAAGAATAAGTGATCAATGCCAGGATGGCTTGATATTCCCGGAGGTTCCCCCACGCAAGATTAAAGAAGATTAAAGCTTATTCCTTGTGCGGGATAGATGGATCGATAATAAGGCAAGCTAAAGCCGAAAGAAAGGATTTTTCCCTCTCGTCGGCACCACGAAGCAGCCAGGATCAAGTGGGAAAATAGCTGAAAAAAATGGGATTCCTGCCCTCCCTGTGCTGGCTGAGCAAGGGTTAATGGTGGCTCATGGAGCCGGGAAAGGACTTTGCGGTCCTTCTGAAGGAAAAACGCTGGCTAATGGCAGGTTATATATATTTGGATTAGAAAAATCCCTGCTGCCAGCTTCCTCCTTTTAAATGTTTAATTTCGAGGCGTAAGAAGTCCGTGGCTGGTTCTTGCTGCTCCTTCAGGCCCTCCCGTGCAGAGTTACTGCCAGCATCCAATCTACGGACCCTTTCCCAAGCATTTCCAGGATTAAAAAGAAAAAAACAGGAGGATCTGGATGGTTAAAGCAACTTACCTTCAGCACTCGGGCAAGATTTGGAGTCTGTTTTCTTGAAGCGGCGCCGGCCAGTTGAGATAGGGATGGGCTGGAGGGATACGCACCAGGGGAACAAAAAAGTCTAAATAATCACAAAATACACCTTGTATGAACACTCTGAAAACAAAAACTAGGGGTGATTAACAGGATAATCCTGGTAAAGCAATTAAACCCCCCTCAACTTATTTTTCACTTGGATCTCTGCAGGAGGTGGGTACCAGGCAGCCGGCAAAAGCGATGTGGAGATGCTGAATCCTGCCCTTTTAAATTTTGGCTCCACCTGAGATGTTTCTTCGTCTTGGCTCGACTTCAGCATCCCTTCCCCATCCTCGTTTCGGTTCAGTCCACGACAGGAGTTCAACCTTCGTCTGCAGCATCTCTTTACCAAGCGACACGAGCACAGCACCAACCACCGGCGCTGGCCTGGCTTCAGAGGAGCCGGCGAAGGGAGAAAAGGAGAGGTGGTCACAACTCCTTAAAGATGCAAATTGAGAAGCAGCCATCATAACAGGAGAGCTCTGTTAATTCTCTTATGAGTATGCAGATTTCAACGTTGACTTTTTTCCTAGGTTTATTTGTTTTATTTAGCAATAAATTTAATACCGGCTCCCTGAAGCAAAGAGACAGATGGACTATAAACTTTGAATTTTGAGTAGCTCAACTTCCTTAGGTTAGTGTCATCTTTGATCTCTCCTGAAATTACATCTAGGAAAGTTTGCATGGATTGAATTCTGCTTTTTTACAGCCCTCAATGCCAGTGGCTGGAAAGTGCCTGGCGTGGAAGGCCCTGGGGGTGCTGGCTGACAGCCGGCTGGGCATGAGCCAGCAGTGCCCGGGTGGCCAAGGAGGCCACCAGCCCCCGGGCTTGTGTCAGCCCTGGTGTGGCCAGCAGGAGCCGGGCGGGGATGGGGCCCCTGTGCTCGGCCCTGGGGAGGCCCCACCTCGAATGCTGGGCTCAGGTTTGGGCCCCTCGGGGCAAGAAGGGCCTGGAGGGGCTGGAGCGTGTCCAGAGAAGGGCAGCGGGGCTGGGGCAGGGTCTGGAGCACAAGTGTGCTGGGGGGCGGCTGAGGGGGCTGGGGGGGTTTAGCCTGGGGAAGAGGGGGCTGAGGGGAGCCCTTCTCGCTCTCTGCAGCTGCCTGAGAGGGGCTGGAGTGAGGGGGGGGTCGGTCTCTGCTCCCAAGTCACCAGGGACAGGGCGAGAGGGAACGGCCTCAGGCTGCGTCAGGGGAGGTTTAGGTTGGATGTGAGGGAAAATGCCTTCCCTGCCAGAGCGGTCGGGCCCTGGCACAGGCTGCCCAGAGAGGTGGGGGAGTCACCGTCCCTGGGGGTATTTAAAAGACGTGTAGACGCGGCACTTGGGAACATGGTTTAGGAAGCCTGGGGGTGTTGGGTTGGGTTGTTGGGCAGTGTTGGGTTGGCATTAGGATTTGATGATCCTAGAGGTCTTTTCCAACCTTAATGATCCGTGATTCTATGATTTGATTAGCCACCTTTTAATTTTTTTTTTCACAGGTTTTCCAACAGGATCTTAAATACCACCTAAATGATTCATACCCTTGGCTGCTGGAGTTATCTCAGGAACTTGCCAATGGACCTGAGAAAACCAAAGCACTACATAATATCTCCTCCACAGGCAAAGGAAAGCAAAATAACTTTGAGTTATCCTTTGGACTGTAAAGCTCCCTGGGTCCAAGACCACAGCCCCAGGCCTGAAATAAAATGGTGCTCTTGGAGAACGTGGGGCAACCATTGTGTGGTTTTGGAAGGACCATGGAGTCATGATGCAGCAGAAAGGACTCATCTTTTTTTTTTTTTTTTTGCCATCCAACAGCAATTAAAAAATCAGGTTGGAGGGAGGAGGAGCGGCTGGCCACGGGGGATGGTGCAGCCCGTGGAAGCCCCCGAAAGGTGGGTGATCTCCATCTTTGAGTTTTCCACAGGCAGTAGGGTGATGCCATGAGTCGATCGAGCGCTGTGATGGCCGGAAACGCAAGAACACCCTTTTTACCAATGACCCCAGGGTGTATGAAAATCCAGAATTGAATTTTGCGATATAAAAGCCACATCCCACATGCTCAAGACTTGGGGAGAGAAAATCTTAAGTGCAACACTGTGACTTTTGAAGGAAGCTCCCAGAAGCCACGCGGTGCTTTGACCTTGCTGCTCCAGGCCCAGACGGTTCCCACCACAAGTAATTTCCCTGCCGCCACACACAAATAAGGAAGGAAATTAAATTTTTTAAAAAATAAACAACAACAACAACAGCCACGTCATTTCCAAGCTGTCACCCGACGAACGGGAGAAAAATGTCGATATACATCAAACAAAAAAGGGTGAGAGCAAGGTGTTGCGAGGAGTGGAGAATAAAACCGTATTTAAAACTGCAAATGGTCTTGGGTGCCACAAAAAAACCTGCCTGAAAGTCTTGGGGACTGCAGTGACAGATCTGGCCCATTTCAGCAGATGTCGGTTGCTCACGGTCACCCAATATCCCACCATAGATGGACGTTGCCATCGCCCAACCCTTTCCAATAAGGAGACATTATCGACCACTCAATTGCAATTGAATTACTGCGGAAGAACATATTACGGGCACATTAAAGTCTAATGAGCGGCCGGTGATTAATGCCATTATGAGGAATACCAAAAGAACTAATGATGATGAGCCACTTAAAGTGAAGTGTCGAGAGTTTTATTATCGATGACTCCTTGGTTTCTCGCCTAAAAACTCTTGGGTTGGAAGGAGGAAGAGGTTGACACAGGTAAAGGCAAGAGGTTTCCAGAAGCGATGACACAAGGAGGTCCCATACTGGTACTCTTTTAAGGATAAGATTGATAGGAAATAGCATTTCTCGGAGAAATGTATGGGAAATAGAAGTTTCTTGGAGAAACACCTCACCATGGGCTTTAGCACCCTTGGGAATGCCATTATAAAAGCAAATTTTAATTTTTAGCATTTCCCCAGACCCTGCTCTTGCCTTTCTTTTTCCTCTCAACCTTTTTGTATTCATTTTCCATCGGTTCTTTGCCCCCTTCCTTTAGCTTTGCCTCTGCTCCATCACTTGCAGCACCCAGGGAGGTCTCTACAACCCGATTTAGGTCTCTCAGGAGCTATCTCTCCTCCTTCCTCTCCTTGGCTGGGTCAGCTTTTGTCATGATATCACCCAGGGCCTGTGATCCCATGGGGAAATGTCACCCTGTCTGGGCACGATGACATTTAAACATCCCCAGAAGACAACTGTAGGACCTTTTTTTTAGGATCTTTTGGGGAAATCGCTCTGCAGATGCTTTAACTTCAGACAGCCAAGTATCAGAAAGCCTTGTTTGTACTGACATACAGATTTACTGGACTGAATTAGAATTGTGTTTAGTATAAAATGTCACCAAAACAAACAAACAAAAATACCACTCAGGAGCATTTTGAACCATAATGGGTGATGACGGAGACACCCCATCTTCCTCCATCCACCTCTTCCAAGTGCTTCTTGGTTGGGCTTGGACTCATCCCACCATGGGAAATGCTTTCGCTCCTCCACCTCTGCCAACCAGGGCCTTTTAGAGGCATCTCCTCTTGCTGGGCTGGGATTTTTTACATTATTATTATTATTTTAAAAGTGACTTCATATCCCATTTTATTATTTTTTTGAACATTACAGGATTTGTTCTGTTTGAAGTTCTTACAACCTCATTTCCCGTCAGGACGATTAAAATTGATTTCCGCCATCAGCAAGAGAAAGATAATCCAAAGTGGGTTCCTGCGAGAGAGAGCTGTATCCCCACTGGAGCCATTACAAACCCTCTCCTATTATTTGAACTTTCTTTTCTTAGGGATTTCGCTTTGGAAAAGGCAACTTAGCACTTCTCGGCCATACGCGTCCTCCAAGAAGTCAGGGAGAACTATTTAACCTTATGTATTTCCATTGCAGAAAGTGGACCAGGGGATTTAAATAGCTCTTGTTTACCACCGCCACCCTCCCAGAGGTATTTTTAGAGGGGTAACTGGATCCTCTCAATGCCTTCACTTTGCTTTCTCGGGCTCCGCATCCTCTGACCCCATCCCCGCACCTGTCCCAGTTTGTATCCAGGCAAAGTGAAACAGGATGGGTTTTTCCCATTGTGTTAAGCTGGGTGGTTCCCAGTGCACCTGGAGGCTTTGCAGGAGGAGGATGAAGGGATTCGGGCTGGAAAAGCATCTCCAAGGTGTAAAACCTCCAGCCGACGAAGATGTGAAAATAATGGGCACAGAGGGCGAGCAGCCCTCGGGGATCCAGCCATGTCCACCTTTACCCACCTCTTACATCAATGAAACCCAGAACATCCTCAATTAAAAAATCAGTTAAAATAATTAAAATCAAATAAATACATTTTTAAAATCAATTAAATGGAAAAAAATAATTTAATTAATTAAACCCTGAATACCCTAAATAATCTCTGAAATACACCAAAAACACCCAAAAAATACAAATAATAGCTTCTTTCCAGACTGGAGGATTCTGGGGTCCGGCGACCATCCCACTCCTGTGCCAGTTTGCAGCCAACCTCCGTAAGCAAATTTATGCAAATAAGGGGTTTTGGTGGTTCCTAGCACACGTCAGCAGGGAAACAATGGGTTTGTAGTAATGCTGCAAGAGCTCGGCTTTCCCCAGCTGCCATCCTGGGGCTCCCAACCCAACAAGGAGCCACCCCAAAAAGGGGTTCCCCAGCCAGGTCCCCACCATCTAAGGGCACCCCCATCATAGGCTTAAATACCTTTACAAGAGAGTAATTTAACGCCATCCCCAGCTTAAGCTCCATATCTACCGGGCGTGAAATTAGTTCCAGCAAGCTGCAAATTTGCCGCTAATAAAAATATTTAGCAATTCGCTAGTCTTTAAATCAGGAGCAGAATATTTTCCTGCTTGCATCAACGCCTGTTTCTTTTTAATTCTAATATTGGAGAGTCGGGCACCTCCAGCCGTAAAACTGCAAGTTTTACGACTGCTCAAAGAGTTTTAAATCAATTCTCTCAGTGCTTCTAAGTCCTCCACCAAGAGTTTGATCATTTAATATCATTTGATATTAGATCATGGTGGTCAGATTGGCCACCAGGATGAGCTGGGCATGGTGGATTTGCAGATTTTTAATCCCAAAAAGACTTTCTCAGCCCAAACCCACCCCTTTCTGGGAGCTGCTCCTCGAGCAGTGTCTTACAAAAGAGCTTTGATCCATCTGATCCTGCCCTTGCAGCCCTTGAAGTAAGGTGACCTCTCCGTCCTCCTGGGCCAGGCATTTGACTGCTCTCAGCGCTAATTGCACCTCTCTGCCAAGCCCATTTTGTCCAATTCCAACATTAGGATCTTTTTCATGCTTTTGCCAAGAAATGTCGCAATCCCCTGATCTTTTCCTTGGGAAAAACCACCCGTGGTGATGACGCATCCTTCAGATTGTTCCTGGGCAGGACAGCATCTCCCATCAGCGACCACGTGAATCATTTGTGTCCAAATAAATTATTTGCGTTGGGTTTGGCTGGGCTGTGAGCATCCGACAGCTTCCAGATGACTCCGCTTCTCCTTATTTACCACGTAAAGAGCAACATCACTTGAGAGCCTTGACAGTAAAGGCTTAATGCTACCTAGATTATTGATATCAAATGTGTTGGACCTGGAATTAACCATTACCACATTGTTTGTCATCAGTTTAATGCATCCTGCGCAGAGCAAGGGTTTGGATGCAAGTCAAAAGTCTTGGTGAAATTCGCATCTGCAGACACCCCCACATCAGCCATTATCCTGGAAAAAACCACCACAAATAGGAAGTTTCTCCCAGCAATCAACATGAAAATCCTCAATTTCTGCTGCTTTCTTACATTTTTAAAATTCATATTTTATATTTTATTGCTTTTTCCCCCCTTTCTGTTTTTTTTTTTTTTTTTTACAGGTGCAATGCAACTCTGACACAAGCAGTAAGCGATACTAGATCCTAGCAGGTAAAAGCTGGAAAAAACCCTCATTTAAAGACAGCAATAAATTATTCTTTGGCCATAAAATCTAATCTTTGCATTGAACTGACCAGCTGCCAGAGCAGTCCTGTGTGGCAAATCCCTGTCAAGGCATTTCCAATGCCAGGATGAGGCTGAGATGAAGAAAAGGGTGTTGGGGATGATGCGTTTTTCTGCAGATGGTTGAAGAAATTTCTAAGGAAGGTTGTGCTTGGAAATCTCACACTGATAAAGTTTGTTTTCCCAGGTACCTTCTCCCAATTCCTTAGCTGTGGATTTACAGCTTCCTTCCACTGAGCTCAGAGAAGCCCATGGCCCTGCTGCAAGACCCTATGTGCCACATAAATAAATCTTATAGGGGATATTTTGGAGTGTGTTGGGATGTAGGCATCATTTCACCTCCAAATCTTAGTACGAGAGTTACCATCAGCCCAACCGTGCTGGGTACAACAGATGGGATTAAAACCAACAAGCAACATGGCTAAAACCTTGCTGCTGGACGTAAATACATCACATTTATTCTTCAAACTCTGGCCAGATATCTGGGATGTGGCGTGGTCCAGCAGTGGGTTCAGTAGCTGGATGATTCAAGCTCTCTGCTGCAACCTCTTGGACTTGCTTACCAGTGTCATTGCCAGCATCAAGAAACTACCAGGCAGCACCAAGGGGAGATGAAGGAGATAATAAATAGTGAAAAGACCCTGTCGATAGGGGAACGGGTTAAAGATTACGTTGTTAAAGCTGCAGATAAAAGGTAGAAGGGAAAATCCAGTAAAGGTAAAGCCTCATTGGCTGATGGACAAAAATGATGAGATGGAAAGCCAAAGGCTGGAAGAGGAATGGCAGAAGGAGAAGGGTCTTGTTGCAAACAGGGCTATGAAGAAGAAATTTAGGGTTTTATAAACTACCGGGGTCCAAAAATGTGAAGAAACGGGAAAACAGAGAAAAACAAAGGGAGATTCTCCAACAACAGGAGGAAATTTATAATTTCTGACTGAAAACACAAGCAGGAAGAGGAGGGTTGCAGAAATGATGGCAAAGACGGATGTTGCCAATGTGGGGTTTGCAGAGAAGAAAAAAAACAAACCCTCTCTGGTGGGATTAACAGCACAAGACAGTGCAGGAGGGAGTTTGCTATCAAACGTACGCTTTGAACGTGTTGGCAGGAGGTTCCTACTCGATGCCAAGTAAAGGCAGGTGTCGGAGACAGTTTGCGCTCTGTGCGCCGAACTGGTTGGAGTCACGCCGGCGACTTTGATTTCATCGCAGGAAAAGGCAGGTCGATGCTACACAGCATAATTAATTGCCATTTTATTCCTCCCATTGAAAGAAATGACAGAGAGAAAAACAGCAGTTACGTGACATTTTATGCAAAGTATCATCAGACTTCAAGTAGCTGAGAAGAAAAGCTGAATATATCAACCTATTTACTTTTTTTCAGGATAACTGGTAGATAAGCCCTGAGTACCGGCAAAAAGTCACCCATCAAACCACACCAGCCAGTCTGGTGGGCGAGATGTGATGGGGGAAGAACAGGATTTAAAAACAGATGGGAAAATGAGTTTATAATGGAAATCCATCTTGTCTTGGTGTTAAAAGATGCTCAGTGCATTGACAAACCTTAGCTCGGAAGGCCTCAGCTCCCAGTGCAAAACCCTGCCGTATCCAGCCGCATTTGTGTTAACCAAATCTGCCTGATTTCGACCCTAAATATTTTAGGGCTGTTACATTTCAGGTTTTTGGGGGCGAGACCTTGCTCAAACGGAGATGCTCCCTGCGGCGGGGTGGGCGCGGGCTGGCTCGCGCCTACGGGCGGTGGCACAACCTATACACCCAGCAACGCGGGGTTACTTAAGCACCGATCAGTCGGCGCCGGCGCGCGCAGCCCAGTCACAAGCCTCCGCCTATCGCGGCGCAGGAAAAGACACGATCCCGCCCCCGCAATCCGCTCCTCAGCCAATAGAAAACGTCAGGCGAGAGCCGGGCGACACTGATTGGCTTGTCCGTTGCGGAGCGGCGCGGTTGCTAGGGGGAAGCGGCAGCGGCGGAGTGGCATGGCGGGCATGGTGCTGGGTGTGGGGCCGGGTGTACTGGTGCTGCAGCTGCTCTGGGGCCTGGCGCTGTTGCTCTGCCTGGCGCTCTCCCGTGCAGCCGGCCGGGCTCGGTGAGCAGCGGGGAAGGGCGAGGGGGGTGGGATCAGAACGGGCCCGGTGCTGAGGCCTCTCCCTACAGGTTCGCCGTGGTGCTGGTGACGCTGGGAACCGCCATCCTCAGCGCCGCGCTGCTGCTCTTCCCCCGGGAGGAGGAGCGCCCGGCCGCAGCAGCCGCCGATGAGGTGAGCCCCCGCCACGGCCCGCGTGGCCGAGCGGGACCGGGGGTGGCGGACTGTTACCTGAGGGGAGTCCCCAGGAGTCGCCCGGATACCCCGGGGATGGCCTTTACCTCAGGGAAGGCTCCAGGCTGCTGCCCCGATACCCCGGGAATGGGCCTTTACCTCATGGAAGGCTCCAAACTGCTGCCCCGAGGCCCCGGGGATGGGCCTTTACTTCATGGAAGGCTCCAAACTGCTGCCCCGAGGCCCCGGGGATGGGCCATTACCTCAGGCTGGAGTCCAGGAACAGGTTTTTACCTCAGGGGAGCCCCCAGCAGGTGCCCTCAGGCCCTGGAGATGGGCTTTTACCTCAGGGACGAGACTCACGGCAACCCCGAAGCCTTGTGGATAGGCCTTTTACCTTAGGATGTGGTCCTGGGATGGGCCTTTACCTCAGGGAAGGCTCCAAACCGCTGCCCCGAGCGCTGGGGGTGGTCCTTTACCTCAGGCTGGAGTCCAGGAACAGGTTTTTACCTCAGGGGAGGCCCCAGCAAGTGCCCTCAGGCCCTGGGGATGGGCCATTTACCTTAGGATGTGGCCCAGGAGTGGGCCTTTACCTCAGGGAAGGCTCCAAGTGCTGCCCTGAGGCTTGGTCCGGGCTCTCTGTGCTCCCGCCTGCCTCCGTCTTCCAACACACCTTGGAGCGCACTGGTAGCCACATGACAGGTAGATTTGATAACTTTGCTTCTAATTCTGCAGCCTTCCACTTTCCCCCAGCTCTGTTTTCTGTTTTAAAGCGCAGTTAACTGCATTGGGTCGCATCAGGCTGCCTGCACGACCGCTGCCTGAGCTGCCATCTTGAGCTTTCCCAGAGCTCTTTGGGCTGCGAATACACAGTTTCGTGGCGTTTTAGGTGCTGTTTCCTCTGTTCTATTATTAATGCACATCAATTATTGCTCTTCTAGATCTTGATCTGTGTAAGTCGCTATTAAAGATCCTTGTAAGTTTTTTTTGCTTTTCTCTGCCTTGTGTGGGACCTGCTCGTGTAAAGGTTGGAAGCGAGATGAAGGGCAGCCGAGCGCATGTTGGTGCCCGGGAGGCCAACAGAAATGGAAAGCTTTTTTTTTTTTTTTGGATCTTCAGTTGGACTGGACCTGCCCTGACTATCAATAATACATGACCTGGGCTTTCTGCACTGAAACTCTGCTAATTGGCTAATTAAAAAGTGAAACATGCAGAAGGAGCCAAGGCATCGCTCACAAGAGACTCTTTCTGCAGCAACACCAAGGCTGAGCATGTGCTAATGCGTTTTAGAAAACTGAGCAGGGGGTGAGCGAAGCTCTGGGGTAGTCTCAGGAGCCAAGAGGATGATTTTGTAACCGGCCTTCTTGCATTTGGCTTCTCATTGTGTCTTTTTAATCTTCACACACACACACACACCCCCCCCCGTTTCCCTTCTAAAAGGGAAGACCGGCGCACAGTTCCTTGCAGCGCTGGGAGGTTTGTGGCCGGGGAGAGCTGCTGCAGGTTTTGACTTGTGTTTCTTCCCAGTGCTCAGTACCGTGCTGCTTTTTCCTCCATGCTAGCTTTCCCAAAAGCAGCTTTTTTTCAGAGGAAAGGGATTCTTTTTTTCAATCATTTGTCGCACACCCCGCCTGCTGTGTCAGGGATGGAAAACGAGGGGAGAAATCTGGGGGAACCCCAAAGGTTTTATTCCCCCTGGGTGATCTTTGTGGACAGTCTTCTTTTCCAGGCCGTGGCATGCTCCCTCCCAGAGCAGACCGAGGCTGTAAAATGTGTTGTGGTCTGTGTTTTTTTTCCCCACTCTCTGCAGATCGTGGACACCTTCTTTATCGGCCGTTTCGTCCTCCTGGCTGCAATGAGTCTGGTTGCACTTGGGTGCCTGTTCCTACTCCTGATTTACCACCTCATGGAGCCAACATATGCCAAACCACTCCACAGCAGCTAGCAGTGGCCAGAGGCAGCAATCCCATGAAGAGCAAATCCAGTTTTCATGGCACTAAACCAGGAAGGGAGACCAGGAGACTGTTCTGGACATCAGTATGCCAAGTTTTTCCAGACTCGGAAAGAGCCAGCGGAGCAAGTGAAGCACGTCGCTTGCACCCAGCACTGCATCTTCCATCTTCAAAAGTGAAGTTTGGGCTGAGCATGAGCACCTTCCTCTCCAGGGACTCTGCAGACTGCAAAGGTGCTTTAAACTCACTCTTCTCTTTTCCAGGAGAGTTGAAACCCATGCACTTTATGCTACACTTGATTTAATTAATTGAACTGAGCCGGGATGGTTTGTTATCGTTATCCACAAGAGATGGTTTGTTATTGTTCCTTTTCCACCTTAGTTTAATAAAACTCTCTCAGAAACCCCTGACTCGGTCTTTATTTATTCTCCAGGAACATCACTTCTGCCACCCTCTGGTGACAGTGTCTTTGCAAACCGCCTTTTCCCGTGGCAGTGGTGGGGTTTTTTGGAAATTCGGTGTGTGGCTGTGGGTCACGGTCCCTTTGGCCTCCCTTCACTCATCTTTTGTCTCTGTAATGGGCGCTGTTCGGCCTTCCTGCAGCTTTCCCAGGAACGAGCTGAATGATCTGGCTGGGGGATTTGAAACGGGGGAGTAACCCATGTTCCCTGACATTTCCCTTCCGCAAGGATGCAGGGGAAAGCCAGGGCTTGCCTCCCTGCGCCAAACAATCCTGCCAGCCCACAAAAAACCCTCCTGGTTTTCAAGGACCATGCTGATACCCGAGTGTTTCCCATGTGCATTGGGACCCAGGCTGGCATCCTGGGGTGGGCAGCCGAAGGATTTTACAGAATATGAAACGCTGCTCACACTAGTGCAGACCACTGGCCGAAGCCAGTAGTTGACTCCGATACCGTTCCTCTTGAGGGGGGAAAAAACCCCACTTTTTCTGTTTTTTCAGCAGCAGTGATGGGGTCAAATCCCCTTCATCTCCCTATTTTTTCATGGAAACAGAGGGGAATAGCCCCACTGGAACAGAGTGGGGAGGCTGGGCCAAGCTGTCAGCTGGCAGACACCTCCGTGTCCTGCCCATGCCGCAAATCCATCTGTTGATAGCAGCGGCTCGTGCAGGCCGGGTGTCTGACATGACTAGTGATAATTCCCGCTTTGCCCTGTCTCAGCCATCCCTTGGTAGTGATGTTTTTTGGTTTTTTTTTTCTCCTTGCATGAAATCTCACAAGGCTCTTAACTTAATTGCAGGAGAAAAGCCTTCCAGTGGCATGGAGCGTTGTGTGACCATTTTGGAGCACGGAAGGAGCCTTTATCATCCATTCTGTGCCACGAGAGGCTCCCACAGGTGCCCCCGCGGTAGCTGGGTGAGGTGAGTTACACTGCAGCTCGCGTTTTGCAGCTCCGGAGGGATGAAGCCACTCAGCCTTTCACGGTTGAGAGGGCTGCAAGTATTGCTGTGAGTTTAAAGCTGAGCGCGAGGCAGCACCACAGCCCTGAGCTGTGTCAGGGGCAATATAGCCAAAAACCCAAGGGCAACAAACACAGCTCTTGTACAGAGTTGGGTTTTTCCCCATTTTAGAGGTTTTTTTTTCCTTTTTTTCATTATGAACTGAAGGTGGTGAGCAGTAAATAAAAGAACCAGCTGGCTTCTTCCAGTCCTGTCCTGCCAGCTGTCAGTCACAAACTATCTCTAGCAGGACATGAAAGATTAATAAGGCAGAGCTAGTGGGCTCGGAGACCATGCTTCCCCTGCAGAAAATGCCCCAGCACCCTGGAGCCCTAACTCAGTCAGCTAAAAACGTGTAAGGACATTCCAAAAACAGGCAGAGGAGTGTGAATGCTCAGTCCCTTCCTATCCTGAAGGCTGCATCCAAGGGATTCGAACTATCGTGTTAAGGAACACACCAAACGTTTATGCAACACAAGTGCGTCAGGTCTCTTGGTGATTTTGAAGTTACGCCTGAAACAAAATTCATATTTAATTCATCATCTTAATAACATTTATGAACACGAAGCTTGTCTTGCAGCTCGCCTCGGATCTGCACCTGCCGTGGCTTTATTCCCCGTGCTCGTGTGAGAGCAGCGGGCTGATTTGGAGAGGCTCGGCGAGGCTGTGGTGGCAAACCGCGCCAGCTGGAGACAGCAGTGTTTTGCCAGGCTTTGAGTCTGGCTAATGGGGAAACCACAGCAAAAGCAGCTGGGGCACTAAATAAACTAACCCTAAAAGCAGAAACGTGAAGCTTCTTCCAGTTTCACACCATAAATAAACCCAGGATACTCACTTCTTCCATCCCCGTAATCCATTTGTAACTAAAATCAGTCAAAAGGCTCATCATGCCGGGGGTGTTTTGGGGGGCGCGGACAGCCACGCTGCAGGAGGGAGGCAGTGGCTCTTGCACGCAGAGGCCATTTCAGCACTTCCCCAAAAATCCTGCTAATTGGGGAAAGAACCCCATGTGTTCTCACCCCCCGCAAGGCATTTCGAGCTCTGTCCTCATCATTTGCCGCCCTTGGCAGTGGGGAACAACCGGCTGGACGAACTCAACCCGGGCTCTCTCTGTGTATTTATTTATTCTGGGCTATTCTGCTCTTCCCTGCGCAGGGGATTTCCAGACAGTTCCTGTTTATTTTTGGGAAAGGAAAGACAGCATCAAGGAATTGGTATGAGCTGGAGCTGCTTCCCAGCCAGCCTCGGATAATGATTTTTTTTGCTGCCGTCCCCAACCCAACCCTTCAGCTCCTGGGGGGTGACCTCTCGCTAGCACATCCGTACACTGATAATTTTGGGGAGGTTTGGGGTGGGTTTTTTTGCAATTCATGTGTAGCAGGAGGCTGGGTTTGGCTTAAGTCCCGACCTCTCCATCGCTGGCGAAGGTGGTGGGAGCTCAGGAGATGTTATAGCTAAGAAGTCCTGCTCCAGCCCAGCTTCTCCCAAAACTGTGAGCAAATGATCCCAGCTTTCCTCTTGCAGGGTGGGAGCATCGGGTGCTCCATGTGCCAAGGAGGAAGCCCCGTGCAGGTGAAAAATCCCATTAAATCCCAGCGAGAGAAACCTGCCATGCCAAAAGGGACATTTGCACAAGATACTGCGCGCACCAGGAAGAGTGTGGCCAAACTGCTTTCAGCTCGGGTGGGAAAGCAGCCCTTTTCCCCACTAAATTCCCTGCCTGGCTCGTTAGAAATGAGGAGGGATGCCCCTGCGCCGGGATGCCGGTATCCCGCTCCTCACGGGCTCACACGACCCAAGGGCAGCGGCTCCCTCCTGCCAGACACTGGGTGGTGAGCAGGTACCGGGGCGGGGATAGAGGGCGAGCAAGCGTCTGCAGGAGAAACTCCTCTCCTTGATTTAAGGTCCTTGAATGACGGCAATTCCTCACGCCTTGTGCTGCGCTCTGCCGGCACTTAATTACCCTCACTGGTAAAAGCTGGCCTCTTATTTCCACCTTGACTTTGCTGACTTCAGCTTCCCTGCTGTTGAATCCCGCTTTGCCTTTGGCTGCTAATTAAAAAGCCCTTCAGTGTTCGCCGGCTGCTCCTTGCATAGGTAATTACGGACCGTGCCCCAGCCACCTCTTCACCTTCACGGCAGCCCAACAGCGTTCCTCCAAAACATGCGCAACCCCTTCCCGGGCTACCTCCCAGCAAAGTTCAGCCCAAACAGTGTTGCTGCGGTGACACCTATAGAAAATCACCTATAGAAAAACACCCAGGCTCTGCATTAACCAAACGGGCTCCTAGTGAGCTCATTCCAGGCACGATGGTTATTGGCTTTTTCCCCCCATCCGCAGGACAGCAGCAGGAGCGCGTTCGTGTTCTGGCTTGCGCAGCCCCCACGTCACGATGCTGCGCGGAAGGGGCTCATGGCGGGGGAGGGAAAAGCAGTGGCCCCTTCTCCGGCGGAGGAGGAACGAGAGGAGGTGAGTTGCAGACTTATCCCGGAGGAGCTCAGCTCGATTTAAACAGTTCTTGGCTGCGGCAAACCCAAGTGATTCCCCGCTGCCTTCCTGCCTACCCCTCAATCTCTGAAATCTCAGTGAGATCTGGGGTTTTCTTTGGCATTTGGCCCCCCCTTTTTTTTTTTTTTAGAGTTTAAAACCACTGTGGGCTGTCTGCCCTTTCTCCCTGCTCCCGGCAGCACAGCCAAAGCTGCTCAGACTTTCCAAACATGAGCGGGACGTGGCCCAGGCCTAAATTTGTCCCGGAAAAACTACAAGCAGCTGAAAGAACAGGCTGGAGGTGGTGGAGGGGAAAAAAAAAAAGAAGAAAGAGAAAAAAAGCCCCAGCTTGCTTTTGCAGTAAACCCCCATGTGTGTCAGGGCTTGCTGGGTTTTATGTATGAAAATGTATTTCAACCCCCCCCATCCTCCTCTGTGAGGTGGATGGTGATTAAGCAAAGCGAAAGCTCGGTCACACATGCACTGAAATAACCGTTCTCAGGCCGGTGCGTGGCAAAGATTGACCATTGTGCCATTGGAGGCCCCATTTGCTGGGAGCCACGCAGCCTGGGGATGCCACAGTGTCAGCAGTTCGCTTCTGCTGAGGACAGATCCCCTCGTGATGCCTGTGGCTCCATCAGGGTTTGCCTCAGGGTGGGGTTATTTCCCTGGGAAAAAGGGCGATTGGGGATGTTGCTTTTCTCTGCCTGCCCCATCATTTCTCCTTCTTCCCCCCCAGGGATCCACAGGCAACCAGCCAGTTTTCAAGGCCCCATCAGGCATCTCCACTTGCTCCCGGGGGTCAGCACGGAGAGGACTGAAGGTCATCGCCAACTTGAACACGCGGCTGCCGCTCTCCGAGTTGCCCCCGTGCCACTCTGTCTGGGTTTACAGGGAGCTGATCCAACTGGCCAGCAGGTTTTCTTGGGGTTTTTTTGCCTTTTTTTTTCCCTGCACTGATGAAATCAGCACTTAATAAAATCACATCAGGCCCAGAAGTTTTCTCCTTGGGTTAAGATCCAAAGAAGTGAAGTCAATTAGAGTTCAGATTTATACCGGGCATAAACACAGCCCCTGGCAGTGCTCTCCCCTGGGCGAAGAGCCGGAGCCTGCCCAGGCGCAATCCCTCAACGGTGAGCGGGCTGGGAACACCCCTCCACGGCTCACAAACATCCCGTGTGCCCCGGGGTGCTCATCAAAGTCGGGCCCCCCCCCCCCCCCCGAGTGCACAGCTGGCCCCACCTTAATCAAGTAACACTGGCAGAGCCTCCCAGACTCGCCTCTGCCCAGGGGAGCCGTGTGGCCAGCGGCACCCGTTTAACCTCCCCAGGGGTCTCCCGGGCACCTGTCACATGGCTACTCCTAATTATGAGGTGTCTAACAAAGACCGTCGGCCACCCACGCTGGACCACGAGCGGCCATGGTATGCGAGCAGCTGTTTGCTGTGGCACGGGGGGCCGATGCATGGCTACGGGTCCTTCTTTTGGGGCTAAATGGTACGAATTAGGAATCATAATCAGGAAAAATGCTGGTTTGTGTTGGTTGGTTTGGGTTTTTTTTTGCAGTGGGATGAGACAAGGAGCAAAACCAGCTTAATTAGGGCTCAGTGAAAAGCCCAGGGATGTTCTCTATGTAGAATGAGCGGTGGTTTGTCGGTGAGACAGTGCCATAAGGGATCTGGTGCAGTCTTCCTAGCCTGATATCCTGAAATACCAAATGCAGGCTGCACGTGAAAAAAAAAAAAGGCAAGAAGAGGGGCACGATCATCGCCCAAGTTCCTGCAGAGCTGGCCGAGCGTCACCAGGAAATGGCACAGAGTGGCAACACAGGTTTTGCACATTTTTATTAAGAAAATGGCTGACGGTGAAGAATCGGCCCAGAAAACCAGTCAGCCGGGCCCTCAGCCTGCTCCTTGCCACTGCCTCCCTCCGAAGCAAACCCACTGTGGCGGAACAAGCCCATGGGTCCATGCCTGAGGCTGTGCCTCGGCTCTGCCGAGACGAATGTGCTCCCGGTGTGCCCTGGCCTCTTTCTTCCCTCCAGGCCTCTCGGCTCACGGAGGGGCACGTCAAAACTCCTTAAACCTGCAGGGAGAGAAGCAAGCAGCTGAGCGTGGTGGACGCCCTTCGGCAGGTGTTGGGATTGATGACGGGTGCTGCCAGAGAGACGGGAAGAGGAAATGGCTCTGCCGGGAAACCGCAGCCCCATCTGCAGTGCAAGCCTGGAGGAGAAGCAGGCGCAAGAAAGATCTGGCCACCATTTTGTCTCCAGCCAAAGCTGAAATGTTTCCCCCTCAAAAAAAACCCCTCAGTGTTCGTGCCTCCTCTCCACAAGCTGCTCCAGAGACAACATGCTCCCCAAAGGCGTTGCAGGATTTCCACAAAGTGAGTCAGCTGCTTTCCCCAGCACAAACCAGCCGGGTTTTGGCACAAATGGGGATGGTGCTGAGCCAGCCAGGACAGTCCTTGCCCCAGCCAGCCCCGGCACAGGAGAGTGGAGACTGACAGCCCTCCACCGGCGGCCAGAGAAGGAGATTTGGGCCGCACTTACCGCAGCACAAGGCCCAGGCTATTGGTATTTCACCTGCAAACACAAGACATAAAGGACCAAACATTCACGGGGGAGCCGGGGTCTGGCACCCCCAACTAACGGGACTGGCCGCTGCCCCTTCCCTCTCGGTGCTTGTGGCAGGGCTTCGGTGGCAATCGGAGATGGGCCAGTGCTGATTTAGAGATTATTTACACCCTTGCTGCAGTGATTTGGCTGCAGATTTGATTAGCAAGCCCGCATTCTGTGTAATCAAGCTCATTAGCATGGGTGGGTGAGTCAGCCTATAAATTCAGCTGTTTCAGGTGCATTAATCAATGTTTTGCTAATTGAGCATCTGGGCTAAGGTCTCATAAGTCAGCTGGAGACAAGGACATGCTGCCCACCCGCCTGTCCATGCTCTCTCTTCCCTGGCCATCATGATTTGATCCTTTGATTCCCAAGTCTTCATCCCAGCCCTTAAATTATCAGTAGAGTGGCTGTTTCTAGGCTGAGCCTGCCAAGCAAAACTCAAAATCAGGGTGAATCAGGCTTGTGTTTGCATTTAATCCTCAGGGCTCAAGCAGGGATACTCACACTGAGCTACTTCCCATCCAGCACTGACTCTGTTAGCTGCACGCTAGAGCTACAAAGACACAAGGACGTCGTGTTTAGCACTGAGAGAGTTTTGTAAGGTGCGGATGGCTAAAATCCCCCAGGTGGTGCCCTAGCTTGAGGTGGAAATGTCTCTCTGTGCCCTTGGGAGCGAGGTGTCGGGCAGACGGCCTCACAAAGCCCGATGTGATGCAGCAGTGACAGCAAGGGATAGCAAACATCTTTCCAGAGCAGCACCGATGCCGTGTTTGGGCATCGCGGGACCGGAGGCTGCCCCGGGGCGGTATGTACGTACCCTCTCTTCCTCGCTATGCAGCCATACCACCCACGGACCTCTTTGACCACCACACGGGCGAGGAGCTGCAAGAGGAAAGGTGGAAGATGGCAGCGGGGCTGATGGCTCTGCAGCCTTCAGCCTCGGCGCGAGTGTTTCCATTGCTGGGAGAAAAATTTTAAGGCTCTTCCTAGGAAAGATGGCATGAACTAAAACCACGTGGGGAGGAGGTCGTTGGGAAAAGCCAAGTGGATGAAGGAAAAGGTCCAGGAGTCAATACAGGGCTTTGCAGTTGTCTCCGGAGGATCATCCCTGCCCTCCACAGGTGAGCTAAAAGGGAGCCCTGGAATATCCAGGGTAGCAAAACACCTCCTGCTGGGGCAGGACCTACCAGGCAAGCCAAGACGTCAGCTGCTATCAACATGTAGAAGACGTTATTCCAGCCAGTGGGGGAGATGAGCCCTGCGAGCAGCGGCCCTAGTGCAGCACCTGCAAGGATGTATGAGGCACGTTAGGAGACGCCCTGTGCACAGGGGAGGGGAGGTCAGGACCCCGCGGCGCCACAGCACCAGGGGAGATCGGAGCTTGGCATCTCCCAGCTGTACAGACCTATGGATCCTGTGCCATCAATGATGGCCGTGACAGTAGAGAGGGCTTTGGCGTTTCCTTTGAGAGACTCGTGGGTTCCCTGTAGGGACGGAGGAGCAAAACATAAGGAGGAAAGGCAGCTTCGGGGTCTGCAGCTGGCACGTCTGAGCGTGAGGGTGCTTACACCCCCAGCAGGAATTTCCATGCATCAGACCTCGCCGTGGATGGGAAGACTGGACTCGGAGCGCTGCCTGCAGCCAAGCCACAGCAAAAACCAGGATCACCGACAGCGGGCAGCAAGCCTTGGTGAGTTCCCTGCAAATTTTTCCACTCTGGGCTTAGAGGGAGATGCAGCGGGGCTGAATGAGTGATGTGGCCAAGGTGAAAAAGCAATAGGAAAAAAAGCCGCGTTTAAGGGAGTGTGCCGACCACAGCACGAGGTGTGACAGCCCTGCCCTCCTCCGCCTGGCTTCAGAGGCATTGGAAAGTAAAAAGCCCAGCAAACAACCCTCTGGGAAAGAGGGAGCAGCCTTTGGGTGTGCGAGGGCAGCGAGGCGAGGTCTGAGGTGCACCTCTTACCAAATCTGCAGAAACCGCTGTTGTGATGAGAGCGTAGGGCCCGTTAACCAAAGCGCCGCAGATGATCAGCATCACTACGAGGAAAGAGACAGCCATGGAGGTATGTGGGAAGGCATGAAATCTTTAAGGACGTTGGGTCCATCGTCCCTGGCCTGCGTGTGGGCATCGCTGTCCCGTGCGTCCATCTCTGGTTTCCCACAGAGATCCCACCCCATGGGCAGTGAACGCTTATCCAGCATTCCGTCCCCCAAATCCCAGCCTGGGAGCCCTGATCAAGAGGAGAAATAAAGTATCCGCAGCATCTCCCCTTGCCCCTTCGGTGATGGGAGCTGGCTGTGCCGAGGAGCTCCTTACCTATTGATGTGCCGATGCCTTTCTGGCCGACATGGTTATACAGGAACAGCTGGAAAAGAGACATGAGATGAACCAGTTATGGCTATTCCAGCTGTTTTCCTTGCAGGAGCACCCCGAGGACAGGACGGAGAAGGTGGGGACCTGAATTATTGCTGGTGCCAAGCTTTGCAGACACCCCCCCCCCCACGCAGCCTTTGAGGAGGAAAGCACCAGCCGTGGAGCCAAGCACACCCTTGGCTCCACGTCCCGCTGTCTGCCTGCCAGATGAAATACCTGGCAGCTGGCAAACAGAGGTGCTGCTGCGATTTATGGCTTGGCGAGGCTTGCACGCCTCCCCGCCGGCTGAAGCCAGACGGTAATTTGCCCTGCTGGTGCTATCAAGGGACCCGGACGTGATGCGGCCTCTCCGCTTCTCAGCATGCGCCAGCTTCTTTGGAGGGGAGAGGCTTGCGACCCAGAGCCAGCCCGGCTTGGATTACAGCTAATTAGCTGCGTTTTTGTGGCAGCAAAGCCAAATGAGCTTTGTGCAGGTGCTTGGGAAGGATGTCCCAGCCAAGCACTGGCGGAGCATGAGGCCGTCGGCACAGGGGCTTTCGGGATGCAAAGCAAAAGGATGAAAGCTGGACTGGCTCAGTGGAGTCCCCAAGGCTTTAAGACAGAATGGGGTTATGGAAGGAGGGAGGAAAAAACTACCCCTAAAGGGTTTTTTTTTTAAACTGTCAAGGGCTATGTGATTCCCTCCCAGCCCCCAGATCTGGACATCCACCCCGGGAACGTATGGGCGCGTGGATCAATCCCAGCTCCTGTCTCAGCCGAGCGCATGACCAGCTCATCCTGGGTGCTTGGGAAGAGGAAGGCAGCCGTGACTCAAACGAGCCGGAGGAGAGGAAACCCTCGTGACCAGATTTTTTTTCCCCCCGTGTGATGACGCACCATGGGAGCAGCAACAACCAGCATCGCGCAGCATGTGGTGGCTCTGCCACCAGTGTAGTCAGAGATGAGGCCGGCAAAGATCCCCCCTGCGAGAAGGAATCGCCAGTATCGGTCACACTGCCCCAGCAGCAAAGCTTCACCCTGGCTTAACCCAGAATCCAACTGGATGATGCTCTTTCACCCCCATCTTTTCAGCAAGATGCCCCCAAGGTTAAATACAGTAATATCAAAGTGAAGAGCTTTGATTTATCCACACCATGCTCTCCCTGCGGATGGTTTCCCTACACCTGTACGTAGCTCTGGTCTCTTCCACACTTGCAAAACACATTATTTATCTATGAAAAAAGGAGAGCTTGAGCAAGCGAGACCCAAGGAAATGTGTTGCGCTGGTCGCCTGGTTGCTGAAATAAAAGCGAGGGTTGTTTGCTGCCTGCTGAGTGCTACGGATGCTGAAAAAAACCTCGCTACGGTGCTCCAGGGAAAGAGATGGTGTGGAGCAAAGAAAGCGCTCCTGTGGAGGGGACTTTCCATCAAGGCCAGGATTGCCCCCAAATTGTCCCCGATCTGCCCCCTCCACCCAGGTATGCGACAAACCTAAAATGCCCCCGACATCAAAGAGGGTCGACAGGTCCCCGGCTTCCTTGGCACCGAAGTGAGCTGTGAGGGAGAGGGGAGGGATGAGGAGACGCTCCCCTCGCCAGGCTTGCTCCCACCTCACCGTCCCCAAAAACTCACCAACGTTCACGATATAGAGGGGCAGCCAGTAGAGAAAGGTGTAGCTCACCAGCTTGGCAAAGAGCAGGCAAAGGGAGAACTCCACCACACCCTGGGAGGAGAGGAGGAGACGTCAGAGGAGGCTCATTCTCCCAGCCTCCTCTGGATGGTGGTTTTTCTCCCCAGTTTTCTGCCCTGTGGGCGCCCCATTGGTGGGGTGAGCTTTGCTCTTTCCTCCATCCACGCAAGGGACATCCTGACACTCACGGGTATCCGGAGGGCCCCGAGGAAGCTGATGGCTTCGGGCTCCTCGGCTGGCTCCTTGGGGCTGTTGGAGTGATCTGCGCTGCTCTGGCCTGAGATGCTGAGCGGCCCCTCATTGGAGGTGATTGCTTCAGGATCCTTCTCGTTGGAGGTCACCCCTCCAGCGTCCTCCTCGTCAGAGGCCATCTAAGAGCAAGCCAAAGATAGGAGACGTGGCTGTCATTGCTGGAAGGGGACCGAAACATTGGGTTTGCTGCCGGGATGTGACCCACACCGGAATAGCAACGAGCATCCTCTGCTAACTGAACATCACTCTAATTTCTGACGTTATGACCTGACGTCCCGGTTGTTTCGCTGTACACTGAGCGACCAACCAGCCCAGGAAAAGCCCGTTGGGAACTGATGCGACTCACGTGATGCAGAGGTGGACTGCAGCCAACGTCCTCAGGGTCTGCAGGAAAAAACAAGATTCCATGAGAGCCTGGATCAGCCCTGCTCCACCTGCTCTCCCTGCAGCATCTCACACCACAGGGGAGAAATGTGGGACTGGGAACACCCCGGTGCTGGGCTGCATCTCTGGGTACCCACTTCCCAGCAGCGAAACACCCCGGAAAAACCCCAAAGGGCTTCCCAAATGTTTCCTAGAAAAACAGGCTTGGAGGGGTGAGCGGCACAGGGGCTGAGCCTGCCTGGGTGACCCCAAAACATCACTGTGGTGGTTGGGTCCACGTCCCTGCTTGCTACAAGCTAGGAATAAGGATTTGGGGTTGCCAAAAATGCTTGGAAACAGGTAAGGAAAAAAACTGTGGTCCCGCTGGTCTTGGCATTACGGCAGGCATCTGATGCAGCCCGGATCACGCCACTCACACTCTACGAGGAAGAAGAAGCAGATGATGCCCATGGCGCTGATGATGATGCCAGGCACGATGAAGGACAGGCCCCAGGTGGAGGAAACCCAGACACCGGCGATAAGCGACCCTAAGATGTTGCCGACGGAGGTGTGCGAGTTCCAGATACCCATGATCAAACCTCTCCTGGTGGGGACAGAGCCGGGGTCAGCATTGCTGGGGCGGCTGCCAAGGCCAACAGGGACCAGGACCAGCATGGGAGAGGCTGGAGAAACACTCACTTTCCCTTCCCGAACCAGTTCCCGATGCACGCCACGACCGAGGGCCAGCCGGTTGTCTGCACCAGCCCGTTGCAGACCTGGCAAGAGATGGGCAGCGTCATGCGGCAGCGTCGGCACCCAGCAAGCGCCGATTCGATCCCTGGAGTGCAGCCCCTGTGCTATTTTGGGTAGCCGGGCTCAAAAATTGTCACCCCCACCCCAAAGCTGTCAAGAAAATACTCAGTTTGGGGTATTTTTTGTCTGCTGGGGCAATCCCAGTGCTGCTTGCATTGTTCCCATGGCTAAAGTGGGAGTGGCTGGTGTTGCCAAATGGGCTGCCCGCCCTGCTCGGCAAGACGGGCATGCCCAGTGGTTTTGGCACCCACGCCACACGTGACAAAGTTTTGCGGGGAGTGGAAATGCCCGGTGTTCTGCCACTCAGAAACTGGGCCACCCCCATCCCCAACAGTCACTGGAAAACCAGGATGGGGCCGCCGCGGCGGTAAAATCCAGAGCCTGGGCATCCTCCAGCACGGACATACCTGCATGATGATGAAGTACCAGAGGACGTGGATGTCCCAGAAGTAGCCGAGGCCAAAGAGTGCGGTGAAGAGCCCGCTTACCACCATCCCCCCTGACAGGTAATAGCGCAGGGGGAGACGCTCCCCAAAAATGCCGCTGCAGAGAGAGGGAAGAGCGTGGACAGGAGCTGTCATGGGTGAGGCCACCCATGGGTGTTATTGCACCGAGCTGGTGCCCAAATCCCGAGCAGATCCCAGCACCCCACTGCTTTCCCGTTAGCACAACACCATCCCGATGGAAACCAGTTTCCTGGCGGACTGGTGCAAACTGGTGCGCGGAGAAAAAAGGGGTGTAAAGGACCTGGGTACCTGATAAACATCCCGATGGCATAGGCCACCAGGAAGGCATTATCCAGCGCCCCGAAAAGCTCCTTGTAGTTGTCCCCATCTGGAAAAGAAATATTAGGGCCATGTCAGCCAGGTCCCCATCTTGTTTTCCCTCCCCATGGCCACTGGCTCGTCCTTGTCCCCCGTCCCCAAAACCCTCCTCCCTGGGGCGGGGTTCTCGGAGCGTGGCCAGGTGCCATCGGCATTGGGACCCGCTCCCATCCCGGCCCCGATTTCACCACCTGCTGCTGCCCTTTGGCCTGGGGGCACAGGGCAGACGCACGCTGCTTAATTACCTCCGGGTGCCTAATGAGCGGCCAACCCCCTGCCAAAACCTCCGGCCACGACCGGGCTTAGGGCATGGCGGGGAGCCCGCCTCAGCTGCCATGAGGGGAGTTTTGGGGGTGACTGGGGGGGAGCCCAGCCTTACCGAAGGGCGCCCAGCTGCACCATGTGCTGCTGTTGGAGTTGTTGTGGGGGTTTGGGCCCCAAGCTGAGCAATTGGGGTGCAGCTGGCTCTGTGGGGAGAGAGAATAGGAGAAATCGGGATGCTTGAGTACCCCCCGTGTCCCCTCTCTGTGGTTGGGGCGAGGGTGGAGCTAACCTTGACGATGCTGATGGGTTTTCGGGAGAGGTGGTAGCTGGTGTAGCAGAGGAAGGTCAGCACCAGCGTCAGCCCCCGATACCTGCGGATAAAGCGAACGGGGAGGGGTCAGGTTTGGTGGGACAAGGATGGGGATGGGGACGGGGATGGGTGGCCTGTCACCGTCCCAGAAGGCAAAGCCCAGCTTGGCGGGGATGGCTCGGACACCTCCAGCCTCAGCGTTAGCCGTGCTCTCCTTTCCCCCTCCCAAAATTCATGCTTTTTGGAGAAAAATATCAGGCAAGGGGGATGAGAGCCGCCACCAGGCTGGGTTGAATCCAATTCATTGCGAATTTTGGAGGCACACGTGCAGCTCTGGTACTCTTTAACCTGTGGGGTCTTAGAAATACATGAGAAGAGGGAAAATGGGGTTGTTTCTGCTTGTTTCCCCAGCAAAACAACCCCTCGGCACCAAAGAGGGATGATTCTGCCGGATCAGTGAGCTGAACTGGCTCAGACCCCTAAAACAGCCAAGGATGCAGTTTAAAAAGACAAGCTGAGATTTGCGGGGAGCACAAATCAGTGTTTCCCCTTCCTCAAGCCACAGTCCCGGCAAACTGTGGAGTGAGCAAGCGCCTTCCTGGCATCATGGGTTGAAACAGGGCGCAAGATCGCAGCTGATTCATCGTACTCCTGGCGTTAATTAAAAACAAGCTGGAAAAAAAAAGGGGGGGGAGGAAATGCCCTGAGCAATACCCGCTCCAGTTCCTCCACCAAATAGCAACTTTTTATCTCTTTTGCTTCAATTAAATGCAGGAAAAGAGGGAGAAAGCAAGATCTGCACTCAGGGACGGGGATGCTGCTCCCAGCAAAGCTGATGGATGAAGCCTGGAGAATCCCAAATAGGTTCCAGCACCCTCTAGAGCAGGGTGAGCATCTCCAAGGGGCCCCATCCCACATTGAAGGGGGGGTTTGCAAAGGGTTTTACGGCAGCACAGAGGATACGAGCAGTCGGGGTGACTGCGGCATAGAGAGGTCACGGGGTTGCTCCAACTTTGGGGGGGGGAAGCCTTTTTTTTTTTTTTCAGTTTTAGCCTGTTCTCCTCCGCTTCGCAGTTTCACTTCTTCATGAAACCGCAGCGATTACAGACACCCTTCAAATCCAGGGCAGCACTCTCCTCCAGGGTGCTGGCTCCGCAACCGTACCACAGCTGGAAAAATTGCTGGTTTCCACCCCAAAAATATAAATACACACACAACCCCCCTCAAAAAAATCCCTATGGGGCTGATCCTAGAGAAGCAGAGAGGCTGCAGAGAGGAAGGGGCAGAAAAACTTCACGTGCTGTACCCAGCTCAGCCAGACACTTGTTCTGGTCTTTTTTTTTGCCCTTCGTGTTGTGGCAGAGGAAAAAAATTACAGCTGATGGAAACACACGGGTTGTTTGGCAACAGACTTCAAAAACAAAAGATGTAGTAAATAAAATCAACCAGGCAGTGGGCTTGTCACCTTCCCAGGAGGGAGGGAAAGGAGTAGGAGCTCTGCGCCGGCCACATCCCGCTGGATTTTGAGGACGAGGGCCTGGCACAAGTGGAGGGACAGCTGGGGGCTCGGCAGGCACCACGGCCCACCTTGGAATCCCCCTTGCATCCCTCCTGCACTGCTCCAGGCGGGGCTCGGTGTCCCCCCATCCCCTGGGCCACACTGAAACCCCCAGGGCTCGGCGCCGGTGCTGCTCTGGATCTGCTCTCACAGTGGGGCCGGTGCCCAGGGGGGATGGTGGGCCCTGGGCCAGTGACCCCGGGTGCAGGGCCAGTCCTGCGTCGGTCCCCAGGTGAGTCACACCTGGTCCAGACTGGTCGGTCCCCATCCCGGTGCCAGTCCCTATCCAGTGCTGGTCTCTTGGTCCAGAGCTGGTTCCCAGCCTTCTACCAGTCCCAGTCCCTATCCCAGAGCCAGTCCCTTGGTCCAGGGCCGGTCCCTATCCCAGCGCCAGTCCCTTGCTTTAGGTCCACTACCCAGCCCAGTACTGGTACCAGTCCCCAGCCTGGTACGAGCCCATTGATGCAAGGCAAGTCCCTAACCCAGTGCCAGCCCCTATCCTGGCACCAGTCCCTTGGTCTAGGTCCAGTCCCCAGCCCAGTACTGGTACCAATCCCCAGCCTGGTAACAGTCCCTTGGTCCAGGGCCAGTCCCCAGCCTGGTACCAGTCCCCAGCCCAGTGCCTGTCTCCTGGTCCAGGGCTGGTCACCATCCTGGTGCCAGTCCCTTAGTCTCAGTCCAGTCCTCAGCCCAGTACTGGTACCAGTCCCTTTATCCAGAGTCAGCCCCTGTCCCGATGCCAGTCCCTACCCCATTGCTAGTCTCTCCGTCCAGGGCCGGTTCCCAGCACGGTGCTGGTACCATTCCCCAGCCCAGTACCAGACCCATGGTCCAGAGCCGGTCGCCAGCCCGGCACCGGTGGCCAGGGCTGGTCCCCATCCCAGAGCCAGTCCCGTGGTCCAGAGCCGGTCCCCATTCCGGTGCCGCTCCCCAGCCCGGTACCGGTGTCCAGCACCGGACCCCGTGGTCCCATACCCCATCCCCACCCCGGTGAGCCCTCCCCAGCCCGGCTCCCCCGGTCCCCGCTCACCGGCTGTCCCGGGGGAGGGCGCGGAGCAGGCGGACGCCGGGGGCGAGCGCTGCCCTCATGGCGGGCGGCGGCGGAGCTCCGGTCCCGTCCCGTCCCGCCGCTCCTTTTCACCGCCCCGCGGGGCCGCCGCTCCCCGCCCCGGTCCCGCCCCGGCCCCGGGTGCAGCCCCGCAGAGCCCCTCGCCCGTCCCCTCCTCCTGCCCCGAGGTGCGAAACCGGAGCTTCCTCTCGGTCCCCGGATAAAACAAACAAAAAAATCAACTTAAAATCCAGCTCGAAAGAGGAAAAAGCAAAGTTGGGCACCGGGGAGCGGGGGGGTAGTCCCAAGGGGGGCTCCCGGACCTTCCCCACATCCTGTTTTTCCAGAAGAAAATGCCGGGTTTAACTATTGCCATCATCCCCCAAGAGGGCTTTGGTGGCCTGATTTCAGCTAAGCCACTCCAGCCATGCTTTCGGGTTTATTTGCAGGGGTTTGGGGAGTCCTGCTCGCCTCTCCCACAGGTTTCACTCGAAGAGAAATCCCCCCCCAGCTCTGAGGATCCCATTTACAGCACCAGGACAGAGCTGACCAAGTGGCAGCTCATGAGGCTGAAGAGCAGCAAGGGCTTTGTTTAACCATCATTCCTTTAAACTGAGACCCAAACAAGCCCATGGCCCTTCGGGGGCCACTCCGGAGACGCAGAATCAGGGGTCCCCAGGGCGTGAGCAAGGGCTTGGGGACCTGCCAAGGAAACGCTTGTCCTCAGGTGCCCTGGCACAAAGCCCTGCCCTGAAATCAGTTTAAAAATAACCCAACACATTTGCAGCTTTAGCCCTTTGCTTCCCTGGCCCCAACGCATGCAAAAACCACCCCGGTCGGATCCTGCCCTTTACAAATCCACCCCAACACCCCTTATTAGGTCGGCAGTGTCTTCCCCTGACGCAAATGGCGGTTAATAAATAGCACCGATGCCACGAATAAGTTGGTGAATGATTCTCTAGCGGGAGCAGGGAACGGAGGAGCATCCCTGGCCACGGCTCGGCACCTCCATGCCACTGCCGGACTGGGGTCACAGGTTTACCTCGCACCCGGCAGGATGGTAACGGAGCGTGCCGGGAAGGGGGAGGAAATTAAATTAGGCGGTGGGGAGTGGGAAGCAGGCGCCCAGCACACTCGTCCACCTGTCCTTCCTGCCGCGGTTAATATTGTAGAGGTGGCAGGAGGGCAGCCAGCAAGCAGTAAATATTAATGACAGCTTGTGGTGCAACCTCCATCCAGGAACGCATTACCCCACCGGTGTCGTTTTTGATAAAAACGATCTTGCTCCAGCAACCCCTGCCAAGGAGCTGCAGCAGCAGAGAGACACACACGCACCTGGAAATTAAATAAAGATTTTTTCACCCCTAGGAAAAAGCTCCTTTCTGGAGCAAAACAGAGGCTGTGGAAACACAAGTTGGGTACCAAGCTGGGAGGATGTTGCTGAAGGAGAAGTCCTCATGCGGAAGAAAGTGAAGGAGCAATAAACACCTGGCTCTGGATCGTGACTCAAGAGGCAGGAGCTGGCAGAAGCCTCAGGGAAATGGATAAAAGGGAATGGGAAGGAAGAGGTTAGAAATCAAGAGGTTTTGACCCCACGTACTACCTTGTTTCTCCTCATTTTGCACTCCCAATAAGACAAAAAAAAAAAAAACAAACTTAAAACCAGTTTATTCCGCAGCTGAATGCTAAAATTCCAGTGCCTGCCTATAAGCCAGCCCCGCAGAGCGCTGGGCTCCTTCGCACCCATCATGGCCCCGTGCTCCTGGTCCAGCCGAGCACGCACACGGAGCAAAAAGGGAGAGGTGCAGCTTAAACCCGAGCATGAGGAGTAGGAGAGCGAAGGTGCCGTCCTGCGGGACAGAGCGGAGGGACCCGCAGGACAGGGCCCAGCCCCGCTCTTTACTTACAACAGTTGCCAAAATACAAGGTGGGGACGGGGGACGCAGCTGCCATCGTCACAGATGCTTCCCCCAGTGAGCACAGAGCGCGGCCAGGTCCCGGAGCGGCAGCCTCGCCGAGGAGCTCCTGCCTGTGGGGTCGCAGGACAAGATGACCGACTGCAGAGCGTGGCTGTAGGCTGAGCGCAAGGGGGATGCAGAAGAGATGAGAGTTTCACTTACGGCCCAAAACTGGGTTTGGCTTCAGCCTTTTACCATAAAGCAGTGAGAACTGGTTTTTAAGGTAAACCAACATGCCTGTACGTTTCCACATGCTTGTTTGCACACTCTGCCCACTCCGCCCACTCCTGAGCACGAAGCCGTATGCAAGCCAAAGCAGGAAAGCCAAAGATTTTTTTATAAAGCCCCAATTTCTCTATTTCTTTCCCTAGAAGATGACTCCCAGTTGCTCAGCCAGGTATTTTTCCAAGCTGCACTCCAGATGAGAGCACTCTCCATCACCTAACGAAGACAATTTCCACATCCTCCCAACGGAAGATTCAGCATTTAAGGCAAAGAGGTTTTCTGGGCCCATAACGAGCCCGTTTTGCCATGTTTTCCTTATGCTTCTCCCCCTACCAACCCACAGATGTATTGCACAGAGGCTGGTGCTTTGCTGAGGATACCTCTAAGCTCCCTGAAGGGCCAGAGGAAGAGGCTGGGTTAGAAACAAGCAGCAGAGCACCCAACTTGCCCCCTCTGGAGTGTATTTGTAAGAGCACCTCTACACAGCAGCCCAGGACCAGGGAAGTGTCTAGGCACGTTGGATTTCTCCCTGTGTAATGAGGGATCCAGGTCCAGGTGCCTCCTCTCCAGAAGCAGGAGGCTCCTACCTTTGTGGTTTTTGTAGAAGATGCAGTTGTTGGCGCAGGTATCCGGGTGGGAATCCCAGAAATCGGACCCACAGGAGCACAGCGGGGGCAAGTCGATGTTATACAGTTTTATCTTCTCCCTCATCTGGGCTCTTAGAGCTTCGATGTACCTGCAAGGGATATAATAGTCACCTTTGCCAGTAACACCTGGCTCTGTGCAAGGCGAGGGGATCCGGCCGTACCTCATGTACTCCTTATTTCGCTGCTGTTTTTCCTTAATATTTTCTGCTCTCCTCTCCTGCAGTTTAAGCTGGGCCAGGGTTTCACAGGTGCCCTCTCCCAGGGAGGGTTCTTGCTGCTCAGCTGCCTCCTGCATCCTCTGCTCTTCCGCCTGGCGCTCATTCTCCTTCTTGCCCTTAATCCTGCAGGCACACACACACTTAGAGAAGGAGCTTCCCCATCCCGACCTCCGTTCCCTGCCAGCCCACAGTTGGAAGACCAGGGCCAGGCGATCTAGTTGCTGCTGCTGCTTTTGCCCCAACTACCCACAGCAGGTGAAAGTAACTCTGTGCTAATTGTGGCATTGACTTACAAACAGCTTTAAATACAAAAGGGTCAAAAATGCTCTCCAAGCCTCCCTTCTTTCTCCCATATGGAAATACCAGCCTACCAATGCTCTCCTGCCCTTGACCTCCTCCCTGCCTGCTAGTTTTCTCATTCCAGCTCCCTCCTGTAACACATTCACAAGTGCCACCTGCTGTTCCCCAAAAGAGCTGCTCTTCTGCCCTTCCAAATCCAAGAGTAGTGCCTGGGCTCTTTTAGATCCACCAGAAAGGACCGACAGCTCAGCTTCTCCACTTTGGAGCTCTCCTGATCACGGGGCAGCTTGGATCCTACCGTAAGCTGTCCTTGCAGCTTCCAGGGCCAGGACCATAATGGGGCTGTAGAAGAGCACTGGGTACAGCGGAGAAGCCCCAAGGATCCCACACCTACTCCAAAATGGGCTTTAAGAGGCATTTTTAACCAAATCTTCCCCTATTTCCTCTGTCTCCCTTGCACCAATGCGGCGCTCCAGCCCTTTCAGTGGAATCTGGGTTGTATAAGTCACACCAAACTCAACGCATGTTCCCTTGACAAGCAGCAATTACGAAGCACAAAGACTTTAAACCGAAGCATCTGTCATTTTATTCCCGCTGATGAGGACCAAATGCAATAACACGTTACAGGCTGATCGCTGCCAAAAGGCATTCAATAACCCAAAATATCAAGCCTGGGTAGAAGCCAGGGGGAGAAAGCGTAATTGAATGAGACATTTTGGATGTTACTCCATTTGGTGGGGGGGTCAAATCTTTACATCAAGAAGGAAAGTGCTGAAGCCAAACTCCTCTGGTCAAGTTATAAACTCCAAAATGTTTTTTAAATGAAGTGGTAATAGAGACTGAGCTACCCCACCATAAATCTTCTGCTATAGAAACTCAGGCCAAGGCCAACTTAAGGCTTTACACTAAGTAATTACAAAACCAGCTCTTTGCTGCATATACTCCGAGTGGCTTCCAGCCCCAGCAGTGCCCCTGCAACCAGGGAAAAAAAGTATATAGAGAATAAAAAAAGATATCACACTAATTAGGAAGTTCCCTGGCCCTCACCAGCACTTGCAGGGCAAGAAAAGTCTCTAAGCTCCCAATTTAAGAGTCAGGAATGAAAAGTGACCATGAAAATCCTGCCCTCGGGTTTCCGTGCTGCTCCCACAGAGCTGAGCCAGCGTTAGGGGCTGAGGTGGTCGGAGCTACACCACTTTATTTTATAGCGAGGCAGAGACAAAAAGAGTCTAGTTTCTTTCCTATTTTGGTGTGAATTTGCAGAGCAACTCCTTAACGAACCCCTTGAAAGGGAGAAGACAACTAAACCACCAAAAGAAGTACTGATACTTTTACACAGGTACTGAGTTTTCAACTCCAGAACAAATCCTAGGAAATCTTTTTATTATACTATAAACGTCTATTGCTGCGAGGGCGAAGGGTCCAATATTAAAAACCCTAGGGATAAGATCAGTTTAACAGCGGCAACATGGCCTCACCCCAAGGTTTCTAAACATGGCCTGTAGCACTGGGTCTTGGGATCAGCTCCCAAGAATCACGCTTTAGCGAGCAGCAGCCCTCCCAGCCTGATGTTTTGGCTCCCAACTCCTATCCAAGCTGCGTGGGGACTCGGACGGCAGAGACAGTAGCACTGAGCGCCTCTGAAGGACTCAACGTGGCCCGAGGGTCTCTCTTGGGGGGCTTGGTCAAATGAATCCCTGCCCAGGGTTAACAGATCGGGCACTAAACTAAAGCCAGGAGATAAGTCAGGCTTTACAACCGGCATTCGTATTGCGGAGCTTCTTTCAACCTACTCCATGATTTTTAAAAAGTTGATAACATGGCCTTTTTAATCCCTCAGGGGCGGCTTGCAGCCAAGGAGGCAGGGCGCTACCCATCGCGTGGGGTTTTTTCATATCAAGCTGCACAGTCTTCTCAAAGCCTCCGTATTTGGGCTGCGAAAAGTGCCTTCTGAAATACCGCTGCCTGGTTCACACCAGGCACGAACACAAGGCCTTTCCAGCCTTAAGAAGGGCCCTGCCTGTGACGAAGGAGGAGACACCGCGAGGCTGGGGCTCATCCGCACGTACTCACTTGGCGATTCTCTTCTGCCTCTCTTTCTGCCTCTGCTGTTCCTTCACTTGCTCGCGCTCGATGTTCATGAAGAGGCGCCTGTATCTCAGGTACTGATCCTGACGCTGCGGGAGAGAAGAGGCACCTTTGAGAAGGATGTTTGGGGGCAGGCCGGGACATTGAGTGACAGCAGCGCTCAGCCTGATTCCTGGAGCGCATGTCTATTGGGATAGAAACCTCATGCCTTCCCCAGGAGATCCTCAAATGTCCCCTAGCACACACACCCCAGGGCTGAGAAGCTGGAGAGATGGTGGCGAGATAGGAGAGGAGGGCCAAGACATCTCAGAGCATCGGAGCTTTGTATCAGCATCCCTCAACTGAACCTTCCTGTGGATGGAAGCTCCACCACCTCACAAATTCCTAAACTCACTTTTCTGGGGGTTCCCACTTCAACCCACTACCCAAGAACTTCATTCTGGGGACTGCTGGTCCTCTGCAGTTTGCTGGAAGCCTGCATCTCCAAAAAAAAAAAAAAAAAAGCATGGACAACACCAAGCAGGACCCGCTCCCCGCAGAACCACAGAGGTGGCAAAGGCACTGCTGAGACAAATCCAAGAGCCCTGCAGGGAACACCCCCACGCGCTTGGTACCTGTACAGAAGAGGTTTAATGTCTGGGCTTCAGCTTAACCCCATGAATGCAGCAAGGACAGGGAAACCTCCTGGCTAAAGCTCACACCAGAAGTCCTCCCACCCGCATGGGAATTGGTCAGCATGCAGCTATTTTGAGCTCCACGATGCCAGAAAGTTTAAGGCACAGATTTTTCCTCAGCAACACCGAGAGCTGTGGGCTGAGTTTGTCCATCTCGCCCAGCAGAGAGCACCCCGCACAGCTGGGGGTAAAGGAGCCGGAGGAATCGCCAGGCAGAAAGGAGGGAAAGCCAGATGGGAAACAAAACCCATGAGGAAGGGAGTGCTGCAAAACCAGTTATTCTCAGAGCCAAGAAGATAAAAAGCAAGGGGCAGAGGGAACCGCTGGGGGAAGGAACAGCCTGACAGGCCCCAGCTGCTGTCACAGAGTCCGGAAACCACAGCTAGATTTTGGGTCGGCTTGTCGGAAAAATGCATGCAAGGAACTAAATAAAAATACCATTTCTTCTAAGTCCTTTTGAGTTTTATGCTGTAAGCTGCAAGAAAGCCGATGAAAGAAGAGGTAAGTGTTCCCCTTCGGGTCAGAAGGAAGCAGGAAAATAAAAGTCACTTCCTTTAGGCATCCAAGAGAAACACCATCTCTTCGCACTGCCTAGATTAGCACGAGGCAAAGTGCCCCGGACGCAGGCTGGTAAGGCCTCGTTGTTAAATCAGCACGAGGCCTGCATCTGTGCGTGAGTGCTACCACCCTGATGCCGGTTAGGTGCTGATATGGTAGAAACCTTTATACTCCCAGCCTTAGACCCACACAAGATGAAGCGGGTTTTATTCTTCTTTTTTTGTTAAAGCATTTTTGGCAGCTCCCTTCTCTCCCCTTGCAACTACAGAAAGTGACACCTTTGTTTTCCCAGGCAAAATGAAGGAAGCCCATTTCTCCTCCAGCCCTTCAGAGCCATTCAGATCCCAGATTTTGTGGGAAGAGCAGCCAATGGTTGCACCACTTACGGTCACAACAGACCTTAAAAAAAGAACGCAGTTGGTTTGCCCAAGGCCTGAGACACCATCAATGCTGACAAACGTAGTGCCTGATACATGAAAGCTGCTCTTGACGCTTATCTGAGCTAGCAGCATCCCCTACGCTCAATACCTTTCAGTCCTGATATGGAGACAAAATAATGGGGACTTGGCTCCAGCAGACAAACCTGCTTCTTGGTTTCCTCTTGGTCTACACCGGCCCAGAGCATGAGGGGAGCCTGGTAATAGCTGTGCAGCCTCTGGGGAGGCTCAGGCGAGCTTGAGTCCTTCACCGGTCCCTCACAGAACTGGAAGATAATGTAAGAGAGTGGCATCAGCATCTGCAGGGTCAAGTTTCTCATCTTCCCTCAGCAAAATACTCCCAACAGTCCTCAACAGGGTAACGCGCCCATGAGCTGTGCTGTTTTTTGGGGTATAGGTTGGCTATAGACAGGAGAAACACGGGGGACATCTCCGTACAGGAGCCTGAGCACCAAAGCTTTGTCAGAGCACTGCTGAAGATATCCTTGGAGGAGGTTTCTGGTTTATTTAAATATGGATTCACACCTCGCCTCCCCAGATTTTCATTCTGAACTTTGCAAAGTGCAAGAAAAATACCAATAATCAAGATAACAAAAGTGTCAGAGAATTCAACAGCCAGTGACTCCCAAAACCTCGGTGTAAACCTCTGCCTTCTTCCCTCTGCTCAATATTTGTCAAGCCAGTATTTCTGCTCCTCGCTGGACTAATCACCAGCCAAGGCTGGGCACACACCGCTACAGCCATCAAGTATTTGCTAACAACTCCAGGTAATCGGGGGCGAAACATTTACGCATCTCAGATGTTTAAGGAAAGTCTGCCTGAAGACAAAAGAGGAATCAATAAATACATCAGCTCAGTCCTCGCAAGCAGAGGTGTTCACGCTGCCTCTAAGGGAGGCGATTCACCAGCCCTGAGGCATAGGAATCGGCACAGCCTGCTCGCTCCCCTGATGCAAAGCGGTTTTTTTTAATCTTTTCTAGGAGTTTTCTGGCTTATTTGACCAGCCGCAGGTCCCGCCAGCCCCAGAGTTCGGTTAAGCGTACGATGCAATTGCACTCTCAGTTTCAGATTTCCGCTGAGCGCCGGCCAACTGGCATCACGAGGCAGGCACAAAAAAAACCCCTTTTGAAGCCACAGCTGTAAGATGAAAGCAGTGAAAGAGAAGCCGCCAATCTCGCTTAGCTCTGACACAGCTCTCAAGCCTGTTTTGACAACAGTAGGCTTGAGAGTTAACCAGGCCTGAGGGAGCAAGTGCTCTACCAGAACAGCAGCCTCGCCGCCTCTGCCAAAATAAACCCAAATCCCAAAGATTCGAAGCTCTTAAGACCAACTGGCCCGTACAAGTCTTACTTTTGCAAATTCAATTTTGATGTAGAAGTCATCTTCTTGCTCAGCTCGATGCGGGGCGGCCCCCTGATCTTGCAGTTCAGCCGGCAGATCGTGGTGTCCTGCTAGCAGCAGTTCCTCACTCTCATCTTCTGCGGGTACCGTGGCTGTCCTGCAAGACTCCGGTTTCTAGAGGAGACGGGCATAAATATGAAATTCAAATGCGCCCGCTTTGGTGTTGAGGGCGAATTCGACATCCTTCGTGCACAGGTTAGAAGTAGCTTTAACCCGAGGGTGCTGGCTCTTTAGAGTCAGTTGAGATCTGGCGAGCAGCAACATGATGTGTTCAAGCATCGCCGCAGGGCATGAGAGCCAGAAAAATCTGAATTTAGCAGGGTAACTCGTGACTACGCTCTCACCAACTGCAGAAACAGAGGGACAGACGTGTGCGGGGCGAAGGAAAGACAAGGAAATAAAAGACATCTCCAGGCACCGTTTCGCAACTGCGAGGAGTCGGAAGGGTGGTGGGATCTCTGGAGCGACACTAGACTCCTTCAGATGGTAAGTGGGCAGGCGCCCCGGTAGCAATTAACAATATTTTGAGAGGCAGCAGATTGTTTCCTACAAACTAAAAAAATCAAAATGCCAGAAACAAGCTCGGAGCCAGGATTTCTGTTTTTTTTGATGGGAAGAGCAGGACTGCTGACAGAGGGAGACGACGGATCAACAGGAGGAGAGCAGGTCACACCAGGGATCCCTTGAGATGGCCCTGCTGCAGTGCAGGAAGGACAGAGGATAGCCTGGAGTTAAGTCTGAACAGGAAATTATTCGATAGGCATAGGAATGACTCTGTCAACCCTGTTATGACAGAAACACAACACAGAAGAGCTGCTTCGATGAGGGTAAGGGAATAGGGGGGAATGGTTATTGCTTTGTAAAGATGCTCCGAAGCCCTGAAGGTGGAAGGAAATGAAACGGTGGGAAAAAAAACACCCCAACTCTGGGGAATGATAAACTGGGGAAAAGAATTTGAGTGCTATCGTGCTGGGGACCTTCAGCAGCCTACCAAACCCTAAAGGCAAAGCGGCAGGAAGCATGGTGAACAGGATCATCTGAAACACAGGGCAGGTCATTTCCACGCAGTTACCGTCCAGGTAATGCTTGGGAAAGCAGCAAAGGAGCTCTTTGAATGTTTTTGACCTGAACATAAGTCTCTGGGAGGGTGCAATGATTTTGGGAACACTGGTTTTTGATCGCAGGGAATGCAAATCTTTTGAAGGAAGAAGAAAAATTAAGAAAATGCAGAAAACAGGATTGAAGGAGAAGCAACAGTTCCTTTAAACTACCCAGCTAGAGTGGAAAGAGAAGCCAGACAGCTCTGGCTAAGCCCCAAGCTCTTCTTGCACCCACGATCTGCATGAGCACGGAGGAAGCAGAGCACGGGTCAGATTACCGAAGGTATCATGCAGCAGACAACACAAGCACGTGGGGAAAAGAAAAGAAAAAACAAAACAAGGGCCAGAAAGGCCAAAGCTCTAAGCAAACCAAGACAGAGGAAGGTAACAAGCCAGGCTCTGGTAAGAGAGACTAAAGCACTTGCTACTCAAGGACAGCCATCAGAGGACACCAAGCATAACAGCGCTTCATCTTCTGGGCATCGGCATTCAGCCAAAGGCTTGCTCTGAGCTGACAGCAGCAGCAAGAAAAATCTTGGATTGTTATTGAGAAGAAAAAAAGTCAGATTATTCCTAAAAACTGAAGTTTTTAAGCAGGCAGGATCTGCCCTGGGTCACTGCCAGGAGCAGCTGACAAGCTGCAGCCCCCCCCCCCCCCCCAAATCTGTGGAGGCCCAGGTTACCAGAAAAGGGCACGACCAGGGTCTCTTTTTAAATAAAGGCGGGGAGAAGGAAATACTAAAGAGGCTTTTGGAAAACACAGGAAGAAATCACCTCACAAACTGCCTGTAAGCTGCTAGAAAACAAGATAAGCAGCAACCACCGTCAATTTGTCAAGAGCAAGTCATGTCGAGCTGGTTTGAATTTCTCCCACAATAGAAGAAAGAGGCCTCGGGCAAAGCGCAGCGGAAGACGTCTCTGGCTTAGCTTAGATTTTGACATGGCCTAATTCAACACTTGTATAAAGAAATACCTGTTAGATGAAACTATTATATGGGAGGTGCAGTGCAGATTAACAACACTACCCAGATTCAGCCTCAGGAGTTCACTGCCCAAAAACAGAGTCAGAACTAGGTGGGCTCTGCTTGATAATGTCATTATCGGCCTGGGTGATGGAAGAAAGAAGCATCTTGATTACATTTACCGACCCCACTGAGCCACTTGAAGTTGCAGAAGCATTTGAGAACAAGCTAAAAATGCTTGGGTTCAAATCAAAAGAAATCAGCTGGAATAGATAGCACAAGGAAATTCACTGAGGACAAAAGCAAAGGGCAAGGCAGCGCACTAGGGCAGCAATTACCAGGGTGGTTGAGTTCACAGCAGCCTTTTGCATCAGAAGACAAGGGGATAAACGGCTGTCCTGGCTAGCCATGAACATGGCAAACCTTTATACAGGGTGAGAGAGTCAGATTAATATTAGAGCTTTTTCCCCTCTACTATCTTGGAGTAATAAAACAGAGTAATGCAATAAATCAATAAATTCCTCCCAGAAAAAAATGCCTAGGGAAGCTGTTAAATCCTCCTCGCCAGAGGTTTGAAGAGAGCATAGATTAATTGTGGCTGCAGTAAGGTTCAGGTGGGAGGACGGCCCAAGATCCCTCCCAGCCTTGTTTCTCACCCGCCACAGGACTCCTACGCATCCCGTTCGCTATCTGCTGCAACCCTCTGCCTCGCGTGGGCAGCGACTATTATTCATGGGAGGCTTTAGTGCTGCTAATAACTAAGTAATGAATCACTCCCTCTTGCTGAGCACTCTGAACGCACCAAGGACTTAAACAGAAGGTATGTTTTGTGGCCAAAACAGATAAGGTGTTTGAGTCCACAATTATACTGTTTCTGTAACTCTTGTTCACCGAGCTGACTTCCTTAACAGAAATCCAACAGTACACAGAGGAGGACAAGCCAGACCAGCCCTTATATAAAGGGTATTTTCTAGATAACAGCCAGCCAAGATCTACTTCACCTTTGGTGAACCCGAGAGAGATGGGAATGAAGAATTGCAAGACAGGCAGGAAACTGGCTCTGGAGGAGGCAATAAGACAAAATACCAGGTCGGGTCACTGCCGGTATTCTCCTGGATGGACAAAGTATGTCAGTTTAAGAAAGGTCTTGGCACAGGAAGGAGGATAACCGCTGTGACACAAAGCTGCTCGAGAACTGGACTGACCAAACCAGGATGAAATTCAACAGAAGACAAGGTGAGGCACTTGGGCCTGGCCCCCTTCTGAGGCTCTATGCACTGCTTCGAGGAATGCAGATGCATGCCAACAATTCCCTGCCAGAAGCCAGCCCTGGGTGAGGAAAACCCTCCGGATCTTTGCCACCCACAAGAAATGAGAAACGAGGGACTGATGCAAGTGAAATAGTTGTTGACGTTTGTTGAAGAAATCAGGGCACCTAAGGGGAGGGCCGATCATCACATTCCTCCCAGATACCCAGAGCACAATCTCAACCTTTAAAAAAATCTTTACTGAATTTTTGTTTCCTAGTTTCTCTCTCCTTGGTCTCTGCAAACAGAGACATTTTCACCCACTTGAGGCTGCTGCCTTCTCTGAAAGGCAGCAAGAGCAGAGGGACAGAAGCCTTGGCCCACTGAAATCCATCAAGTGGGTCACAAAACCCCAGTTTGTTTCACTTCTGCTGGAGAAAATCACTGAACTATGCTTTGGATTCGTTAATTAGAGCCAGACCTTCCACAGTCTGTAAGGTAATTCCTCTTACCCTACCCCAGGCACCCACCCCTCACTCACCTCTCGCTTCCAGAAGCCGCCAGGGAGCTCAGGGGGACCCGCTCCTTGGGGCACAGTTTTGCAGGACGCCAGCCTGCGCCGAACTTGCTTCACAGTTTTGCTAAGCTGCAGTTAAGAGGGAAGGTAAAGACAAGACAAAACAAGAGGTCACCAGCTGCCTTCTGTGAGGGCTACGCCAAGTTTAGCCACACAGAAGAGATCTCCTAACGTACCCTGCTCCAACCAAGGTGCTTTATCAAGGGAGCGCAACAAAACACACAGTGAGCTTCACCAGTAGGTAGAAGGTAACCTTTAACCCAAGGTGTCTTTCAGAGCTGCCCCCATGCACTAAAATCCTCATCCAGGCAAGGTAAAGGGCTTGGTCACGGCTCATCCACTCCCAAATCACTTTGCTGAGATGCCAGAAGTCCCAGATCCCCGATTCTCACATGCCTGGTGCCCAGCCAGAAGCGAATCTCCGCCCCAGGGGAAGCAGCCCTTCAACTGGAATAACTCCAACTCCGAGGCGAACACATGCACTTTCTAAAATGCCAGATGCAGCAGAAGCAGCACTATTTAAAAAAGGCTTAAAGAAGTCCCTAAGGCAGGTTTTCCACGATTTCGCGATCCCCTACGTCTGGTCTGCAGGAGACAAGCCGCAATGAGGTGGCACCACCTAGTGACGCCTCTCTGACACGGCGGGCCCGCGCAGCGACGAGTCCCTGCGCGCAGAGTGAAAATTCACTGAGTCTACAAGCAGCAGGGCAAGTACAACCACAGCATCCTCCAGGAAGACATCTAGAATCATAGAATCACGGAATCATTAAGGTTGGAAAAGACCTCTAGGATCAGCAAGTCCAACCATCAACTCAACACTACCCAACAACCCAAGCCAACACCCCCAGGCGTCCTAAACCATGCCCTCAAGTGCCACGTCTACATGGTTTTTGAACCCCCCCAGGGACGGTGACTCCCCCACCTCTCTGGGCAGCCTGTGCCAGGGCCTGACCGCTCTGGCAGGGAAGACATTTCCCCTCATCTCCAACCTAAACCTCCCCTGATTCACCCTGAGGCCGTTCCCTCTCACCTGTCACTGGTGACTTGGGAGCAGAGACCGACCCCCCCCTCACTCCAGCCCCTCTCAGGCAGCTGCAGAGAGCGAGAAGGGCTCCCCTCAGCCCCCCCTTCTCCAGGCGAAACCCCCCAGCCCCCTCAGCTGCCCCCCAGCACACTTGTGCTCCAGACCCTGCCCCAGCCCCGCTGCCCTTCTCTGGACACGCTCCAGCCCCTCAAGGGCCTTCTTGTCCCGAGGGGCCCAAACCTGAGCCCAGCATTCGAGGTGGGGCCTCCCCAGGGCCGAGCACAGGGGCCCCATCCCTGCCCGGCTCCTGCTGGCCACACCAGTGCTGACACAAGCCCGGGGGCTGGTGGCCTCCTTGGCCACCCGGGCACTGCTGGCTCATGCCCAGCCGGCTGTCAGCCAGCACCCCCAGGGCCTTCTCCGCCGGGCACTTTCCAGCCCCTCTGCCCCAGGCCTGGAGCATTGCCTAGGGTTGGTGCAACCCAAGGGCAGGACCTGGCCCTTGGCCTTGTTAATCTACTCTCCATCTGGATGCTCCAATGAGCAGTACAAAGGATTACAACAATACGCAGTAAATCAAAGTGAAAACGTAAGCCGGTGTTTCATTCAGTATTAAAATCCTCAAGGATGTATCACAAACGACAAAGAAGTATCACCTGTCCTCCCTTTCAAGCCGTGAGCAACCAGAGCGATGAAGCGGGTATGGGAAATGCAGGAGGGGAACCGCTCACCTGGGCGGCTTGCTGCTGGAACGGCTCGCTCGGCGTCCACTGCCGCTGTGCTGGGACGGCGTGAGCACCAGGACCACAGATGGCGGGTGCGGGGTGGCTCCGGAAAAGGCACGTGTTCTTCCTGGGGGTCAGGCGCAGCGCGGAGTCCGAGTACTGCGTGGCAATGCAGCTCTCCCTCTCTGCCTGCCAGGACACAGGCCCCAGAGTTAAAAAGCCACATGCAAATCTCTACCCATCACCTAGCAGGACATCACCCGTGCTGCGTGGGATTCCATGGCATTTCGTGGGCTGGATGTTTTCGCTCTCCACGCTGAGAGGGGGACAAAGAGGCACCAGGCTCTCAGGGGTTGAAGGCATCTGTGGAGCGGCGCGAGCAGAGTTACATGAGGACATCCCCACTCAACCATGCCTCCCGAGCCCTGGAAACAGCCCAAACACCCCAGGGGTGGCCAAAACCGTTGACATTTCAGTGCTTCACAGTCAGTTTCTGGCAAGTCTTCCTGGCAGTTTGTTTAAAAGTACAAAGGATTAAATATATTCAACAGGATATTCTAAAACAAGCCCATGGTGGGGGGGGAAATGGGAATGTGGAGACGGTGTGAAAGTGTTGCTTGCGAACTATGATTGCCCTGGCAAAGCGACAGCAGAAACAAGCTGCTTTGTTTAAAACTCAACCAGGAGACACCCACATCGTTCACAACTCTGGCCTGACTATTTTTTAACTCTGCACAATTCCGCACAGGGCGCCGGGGCTCTGTTCTGCCACTGCCCAAGAGAGCCAGCGACCTTTCTGCAGGGAGGCAAAGGGCTTAGAGCGCCTGCAGCACCGGAACAAGCCAAGGCATTGTGCTGACCTCGCTCGAGGGGACACCGTTTGCGGCTGCGGGGGCTGCTGTGACCATGAGTTTCCTCATTTTTTTTTCCTTCTTAACACCTTGATTTAAGGTCTAGTGGGGTTTTTTCCCCCCGATTTATGCTGGTTTCAGAGGAGTTTGTCCTGGTGAAGCCAGGACAGAGACGTGCTTACTGCTTCGTAGGACTTCTGCAGCTGCTGCCTTCTTCGCATCCTGACCTGCTGGTTCACCCGCTGCTTCACCTCTCCCTGGAATCGTCTCAGGCTGGCTGCTTTCTCCCGTTGCAGCTCCTTCAGCTCCTCCTCCACCTGAAATGCTGAAGCCTGCAAGAGGCGAAAGCAGATTTTACATGAGCTTTGCTACATCACAGCGTTACAGCGGCTTGTACTGTGCCTTCCCTTCCCTGCATTGATGAGCTGGGCAAGCAGCACCCAGAGCAAACTTAACGATGTTTTGGTTTAAAATCTGTGCAGCAACAGCTTGGACAATGTCTACTAAATTATTCCAAGCTTGGATTGAATGTAACTAGCCAGACACGGAGCGTGCACACCTTTAACTCTCTGCAACACACATGGAAAGGGAAAAGGAAAAAGGAAGGTGGCCTCAGAGCACCTCCCAGCCCCTGCTCCCGCAAAAGGGTGCGCAGATAGAGTCTGGATCCAAAAGGAACAGGGCAGCCTCTGATCCCACCAACGAGGCTGGAAGCGCGTCAGGGAGGCGGTTTGCAGAGCGCAGCACAGGCGGGGCTGCCGCTCTGAGAATGTCTGAAGTACAAAAATAAAAGCAATGACCTAAAAAAATAAAAAAATTGTTTTTTTCTTTAAGGTTCTCACTCAAAGTCAAGCCAAACAATTCTGTTGATGCTACCACGGTTTAAGCAAAGCGGTATCGCCCTCCCAGCTGTTGCCGCAGCATGGCCTAAAGCAAGAAAAATCAGCGAAGGGAGAGAGGAAAGGGGTGAGTCTGAAAATCAATCTAAAAAAAGCCAGGTCAGATGCTCCCTGCATCCCGCTGACCACCAGGGACGTCACCAGCGGCAAAGCCAGGTCAGCGCAACCAAGCAAAGCACGAAGATGGGCAGAAACCTGCACCGTTAGCGATGAAACCGAGCCGGAGCCACACGAAACAGCGCCATTGACAGCTTCCTCCGCTCCCCGTTGGTGACCTCATTAGCAATTCTGTTGCAAGAGGCATTCATAGATGTATTTTTAATACCATCCCCTGGCATACGGAAGTATATTAAATAAGCTCCGATAACCCTGCATGGCTTCACCCACGCCCAAAAGCTCCTGTGGCGGGGGACAGGACTGGGAGCACCCTGGCCCCCCAAAGCAGGCAGAAAGAGTTTGGCTCCCCCAGAATTTTCACGGTGCCGAGGTGGAAGTTACATGGAATATGGCAATGATTCATTTCCATATATTATCTCAACCTTTCAAGATTTAAATTACAATATGGAAATAAATCATCTCAGAAGGGCAGGAGCTGCTGTAACATTTAGACATTAATTACAGGGGACTGAACTCATCATCCTATATTTAATGCACTTTTAGTCCTCTTATAATAACCCTCAAAGCAGAAAGCCCTGAGATAAGCATCAGTAAAGATTTCTTAAGTGTTTCTAACGGGGTGCAGCAGTTCAGACCCTGAAATATTTAAAGAAATATATAAAAATTAAATAAGTGGAAATAAGCAACGTGGAAATAAAACCTCAGCTCACCCACACGCTTTACAGGAAGCGAAAAGCAACGTTAATATGGCAGGGAGCTGTCAGCCGGGTACGGCCGCGGGCACCTCAGAGTGCAAAGCTACGGTGTGGAATTCAAACCCCAGCGCTGATAAACCAAGGAGCATCTGGGAACAGCGAGAAAAAACCCACACGGCGGCGGGGCACAACCCTTACCAGCTTCTGGTAACACACTGAGAATCTATAGGCACGGCTAAAATTAAAAGCGTAAAGCAAAGAAAAAATGAAGTAATTATTGGCGACCCCTGGTTAGAGCCGACTCACGCAGGCCAGGCTCTCCTGCGGCTGCTCCAGAGCACTCTCCACCCAGGCGCCCACGGCGGCCACGCTCTGGTTCCTCTCGGCCAGCACCCGCCAGCTGCACCGCGGGGGTCCCGCCTGACGCCCCCCAGGCTGCTCCCCGGCCCCCCGCAGCCGCTCCTCGGAGGGCGGCGGCATCGCAGCACCTTTGGCCCTGGGGAAGGGGCGGAGGTGAGCATACCCCTCCTCGGGGGCACCCTGACTCGCAGCCCCCCACCTCTGCTCAGCCACGAGGCACCCCATTTCCCACCACACCACTGCACCCCCTCCCCCGCCTCCCCACACTGACTGGGGACCCCCAACCCCTCACAGCTGAGTACCCCCCGTGCACCCTCACACCAAGGCACCCCCCTCCCCATCAGCCTCCCCCACTGCACCCTCATCTCCCCACACCCCCTGGGTGCCCCCTTCAGCCACCAGGCACCTCCATGCCCACCCCCTTAACCCACAGACCCCCCTCGGGCATTCCATAGCACCCCCTGTTCCTTCATCTTCCCATAACCCCAGCCCCTACAGCCCCCTTCCCTCACCCCTGGGCACCCCCAAACCCTGCAGCCCCCTCCCCTCACCCCCAGGCACCATAAGCCCTGCATCGCCCTCCTCTACCCAGCAGCCCCCTCCCCTCACAGGCACCCCCAAGCTCTGCAGCCCCCCCAAATCCTGCACCCCCCCCCATCCCCAGGCACCCAAAAACCCTGCATCCCCCTCCTCACCCCTGGGCAACCCCTCCCCTCCAGGCACCCCGAACCCGTGCATTCCACTTCACCCATGAACCCCCTTCCCCTCACCCCCGGGCACCCCCAAACCCTGTACCCCCTTCCTCACCCCGGCACCCCACTCCCCTCACAGGCACCCGCAAGTCCTGCAGTGCCCCCTCACCCCTGCACCCCCCGGCAGCCCCAAACCCTACACACCCCCTCACCCCGGGCTCCCCCAAACCCTGCACCCCCCCTCCCCTCATCCCCCGGACACCCGAAAACCCCGCACCCACCCACCCCTGCACCTCCCTCCCCTCCGGGCACCCCCAAACCCTGCACACCACCCCACCCCCCCGTCCTTGCACCCCCTTCCCCTCATCCCCCGGGCACCCCCAAACCCGACCCCCCCTCACCCTCGGGCACCCCGCCATCCCTCACGCCCCCTCCTCTGGCCCCCAGAACGCCCCGAGCCCGCCCCCGACCCCACCAACCGCCACTTCCGCCTCAACCGACGCTTTGAATCCCGGCGCCACTTGCGCCCGCTCGGCCCCACCCCATCCCCGCCCCGGACACGCCCACTGGACGCGCCCCCTTCCCCGGGCCCCGCCCCGTTCCCCGCCCCCGGCTCGCTCAGCCCCGCCCCCACAGAGACACCCGCCCTACACCCGGGCCGGAGGGTTCGCGTCCCGCCACGGACGGGCAAGGTGGGGGGCGGCGGTGACTGCTCTGTGTTCCCCCAAAGCACCCCCGAAACAACCCCCTGATCATCCCTGAAGCACCCCCAGAGCGCGCTCCTGAAATCCCCACCAAATATCCCCGCCGTGTCCCCCACAGCATCCCTGAACCCCCCCAAAGTATCTTCCTGTAACATCTCCCCACAGCATCCCCCCCAGAGGCCCCCCTACAGCATCACCCCAAAGCATCCTCCCCACCCTCACAGTAACCCCCTTAACATCCCCCAAAAAGTCCTTCAAAGCATCTCCCTATGGCATCCCCCGAAACCCTCCTTATAGCCTCTCCCAAAAAGTCCCCCCAAAACACCCCCCCATACCACCTCCGCATAACACCCCCCCCCAAAAAAAATCTCCCCCAAAGCACCTCCAACCCGCTGGGGCAGGATGCTCAGAGGCCTCGACCCTGTTTGGGGCCTGCAGAGCCTCCTTGGGGTGGGGGGGGACGGGGACGAGCAGGGGCTCACTGGGGTGATGAGCTTGGCAGGTCTCAGTGTGGGGGTGGGAAGTGGCTCCGGGCACCCTGCCCCGCATCCCCGCTGCCCTATTCAGCGACGCCTGGGGGAACCGGCGCTAATTGGCACTGGGGCTGGAACGAAGCCTGGACGCCTCTGCGGCTTCTTTATAAAGCCTGGGAAGAAATGGGGCGGGGGGAGGGGGAAAGTGGGGGAGCTTTGTTTGGGGGGATGGGGAGCAGCTCTGCAAAATGCTCCCCCTAAAAAAAAACAACTTAGTGGGATGCTCTGAGCCCTGAATCCCATGGGATTGCCCGCGGAGGGAATGGCAAACCTCACACCTCAGCCAGGCTCAATGGGGTGATGCCCCTGACCTCGAGCGTCTCCCCAGGATGGGGAAAACATGGAAACTTGGGGGGAGAAATTGCAAATCTGAGTGGTTTTTCCCCAAATAAATGCCAGATCAAGGCCACCGGGGAGGCGAAAGCCACCAGGACACAGGGCTCTATTGAGAAAGGAAAGAACAAAAAAAAAAGGGAAAAAAAAACCAACCCAAGAGACATGAGCGGGGCCGAGCGCCAAGCCGGGAGCGCCGAGGGACGTGCCCGGAGTGGGGAAGCGGAGCGATTCGGGGGGCGAACCTGCCCGAAATGTGGGGAGCACCTGCCGCCCTGCGGGGCCACCCCGCTCCCCCCTGCTTGCTGCCGGTGACCTGGCTCCTGGCGCTGCACGCAGGTAGGGGGGGTTCCCCCCATTTTTCCATGGGTTTTTTTCCTATATTTCCATGGGTTTTGGGGTGGCTATCCGGATGGAGGATGTTGGGGGGGTAGCCAATGTAGGGGGGTCTGGGGGGGGTTGCTGTGCTGTCGAGCGTCCCCTCCACTTGGGAGAGGATAAAAAGGGGGATGTGTGGGAAATAGGGAATAAAAACTGGGGAAAACACTTTTCCAAAACCAAACAGGTCCTGCTGGGGGGTGGATCTGGCACCAGCCAACCCCAAGCTTCTCCCCAGCTTTTCGGCTTCCCCCGTACCCCTTTTTTGCTCTTTTTTCAGCATCCCTCAATCTATTTTCTTCCCCACCCCCCCCTTCAGCTTCCCCCAAAAGCCCATTTTTCACCCCATTTCTAGGTTCTCTCCCCACCCCACCGCAACCTCGGTTCCGTCTAGCATCTATTCCCTAAATACCCACATTTTGGGGTTCGATGAGGCCCAAACTGCCCCGCCCTGGGTCCAGCAAGGAGAAAAAAAATGACCTGCAATAATTTTGCACCATTTTTCCAGAGTTTGGACCCTGGGGAGGCCTCAGTTCCCTCCGGCTGAGCCGAGGATGCAAAGCAAAGCCAGTCAGATTTGCACCCTAAAAAAAAATGCCAAGGCTGCAGCCAGGGCACCCCAAAAATGCTGCTGTGCTTTTTGCCAAAGAAATAGGGATTTATTGGATGAAATAGTGGAAAAATGAGGATTTTTGGTGAGGCTGTTTTTCAGCAAAAGCCAGCCAGGAAGGGTGGGAGATCTCCCTCCCTGCAGCAGGGATGTTGCAGGAGGTGGGGAAATTGCCTGATTTATGAATTAACTCCTAAATTTATTACCCAGAGCAGAGAAAAAATTAGCAATTGGGTTAAAAAGGGAAGAAATGGTTAAAGAGCAGCAATTTGGGGGTGCAAGGATGCATTAAAAGCTTCATCCCTATCCCACCCTGGCTTTTTCCCTATGGGGGTCCCCTAAATTTTTTGGGTCGGGGCATGTGTTTGGGGCCGAGCTCTGTGCTGCCTGGGAGGACGGACGGACGGACGCTGCATACCAATAGGTCCCATGACTTTTCAGGCTTGTTTAAAGCCTTTCTTGCTCCTGCTTCGCCCTCCCCAGCTGCTTTTCCTGCTCCCTCCCCTTCAATATGCGGTTTGTTCACAGTTGGATGACGGCATCTGGATGGGGGTTCATGGGTGAGACCCCTGGGCTGCCAAGGGGGGGATAAGGCTGTTTTGGGGAGTGTGTCCCCCAAAAATCCATTTTTTTCCACTTTTTCCCTGCCTGTTTTGGCTTAAAACCAGTGATGAGGAGCAACGCACGTGCACCGACCCCCGTGATGCACTTTTGCATCTGCGCTTGGGGGGGGGTTGGCTGCACCGGAGCATCCAACAGGGCTGAGGGTGGGATGCAAAACTTCCTCCCCAATTGTTGGGGTGACACAGGCATCTTTGCAAAGCATTGCATTGACCCGGGCGCGGGAGCTCTCACACACACACCCCCCCCATGCAATTTTTGGGGGTGATGGATGCATTTTTGCAAAGGGTTGCATCAACCTGGATGCAGGACCGCTCCCACCCCACACCAAACCTCATTTTTGGGGTGATGCATGCATCTTTTCAAAGCATTGCATTACCCTGGGTGCAGAAGGTCTACCACACACACCCCCCCAGACATTTTTTGGGGTGCTGCATACATCCTTGCAGAGAGTTGCATCAACCTAGCTGCAGCAGCGCTCCCGCCCTCCCACGCAATTTTGGGGGGTGATGCACGCGTCTTTGCAAAGCATTGCATTGACACGGCCACGGGAGGGCTCCCACCCCCCATACATTTTTTTGTGATGCACGCAAGTTTTTCTGCAGAGCCTTGTCCCGGCTGCAAGAGCGCTCCCACCCCCAACGCAGTTTTGGGGGTGCATTTTTGCAAAGCGTTGCATTGAGCTGGGGCACAGGAGGGCTCCCACCCCGCCATGCACTTTTCAGGGTGATGCATGCATCTTTGCTCAGGGTCATGCAACCAGCCTGCTCGCATGAGGGTTGGGATGCATTTTGGGGGTGCTCAGCGCAGCTCCGGGAGGGGGCTCCCCATTTTTCTCTGGGCTCAGAGGACCAGGCAGCCTGCCCGGACTCGGTGTCCCGCTGTCTCTCCCCACCCCAAGGTCTGCTGGCGGGGGTGAACATCACCAGCCCCACGCCGCTGGTCCGTGGCACGGCGGGCAAAGCGGCGCTGCTGTCGGTGCGCTACGCTAGCGCCAGCGCCGACAAGCCGGTGGTCAAGTGGCAGCTGAAGCGTGACAAACCCGTCACCGTCGTCCAGTCCATTGGCACCGAGATCATCGGCAACCTACGGCCCGATTACCGTGACCGCATCCGAGTGCTGGAGAACGGCTCGTTGCTCATCAGCCCCTTGCAGTTGACTGACGAAGGCGCTTACGAGGTGGAGGTGTCCATCACCGACGACACCTTCACCGGCGAGAAGACCATCAACCTCACCGTGGACAGTAAGCGCTAGAAGGATGTCCAGTGGAGGCTGGGTTCTCCATGGGATGTCTTCCCTGAGCACTTTTTGGGAGGGTTTTCTCCAACTGGGAGGTGGTTTCTGGGGTTCAACCACCCCATGCAGCCAAGCTACATCCCTGGTGGGGTTTTGATGTCCCCCTTCCCATCCCCTGGGCCCATCTGTCCCCCGAGCCATGGCATCACTGTGGCTCCCCCACTTGCCCGCAGTCCCCATCTCAAAGCCGCAAGTGCTGGTGGCTTCCTCGACGGTGCTGGAGCTCAGCGAGTTCTTCACCCTCAACTGCTCACACGAGAATGGCACCAAGCCCACTTACACCTGGCTGAAGGATGGGCGGCCGCTGAGCAACGACTCCCGCCTGCTCCTCTCCCCCGACCAGAAGATCCTCACCATCACCCGTGTCCTCATGGCTGACGATGACATCTACAGTTGCCTGGTGGAGAACCCCATTAGCCACGGCCGTAGCATCCCTGTGAAGATCACTGTCTATCGTAAGCCACCCGTCCCCCCCTTCCGCACACCCGGGGCTGGCCACCCTTTGTGGGTTCTCCCAGCTCAAATTTGGTGGTGGGGGGGTTGTCCTCCCTCATTCCTCTCCCCTAGGCCGGAGTTCCCTCTACATCATCCTCTCCACGGGCGGCATCTTTCTCCTCGTCACCCTGGTGACTGTTTGTGCCTGCTGGAAACCCTCCAAGAAGTACGGCTGGGAGTAATGGAGGAGCCTAAGGGGGTTCCTCTTGTCCTCTCCTATCTCATCCCATCCTGTCTGCCCCATGTCATCTCTTCCCATCGTATCTCATCCTGTCCCATCACATCACATGACACCCCATCTTGTCTTGACCTATCCCATCCTGCCCTATCTTACCTTGTCCCATCATGCTTCATGCCATTTAGTCTCATCTCATCTCATCTTGTCTTGTCTTATGTCATCCCATCCCATCCTGCCTTGACCCACCTGTCCTGCCCCATCCCATCCCACCCCATCCCATCTCATCCCATTTTATCCTGTCCTATCTGGCCTTGTCCCATTTAGTCTTGTCTCATCTCCTGTCATCTCACCTGATCCCATCCCATTCCATCCCATCCCATCCCATCTTGTCTTGACCTATCCCATCCCACCCTATCTTACCTTGTCCTATCTTGCCTCATCCCATTTAGTCTCATTTCATCTTGTCTCACCTTGTCCCATCCCATCCCATCCCAACCCCAATCCCATCCCATCATGCCTTGACCCATCAGTCCTTCCCCATCCCATCCCACCCCATCACATACCACCTTATCTTGCCTCATCTCAATTAGTCTCATCTTGTCTCCTCTCCTCTCGTCTCATCCCATCCCATCCTGCCTTGACTCCCCTGTCCTGCCCCATCCCATCCCACCCCATCTCATCCCATCTTATGTTATCCCATTTTGCCTCATCCCACTTAGCCTTGTCTCATCTCATTTCATCTGTCTCATCTTCTCACCTCATCCCATCCCATCCCATTCCGTCCCATCCCGTCCCATCTCCATCCCATCCCCATCCTGTCCCATCCCACCCCATCCCATCCCCATCCCCATCCCATTTCCATCCCCATCCCATCCCCATCCCATCCCCATCTCCATCCCATCCCACCACCCCCCGTCCCTCTCACCACAGCACCGGGCCCTCCCTCAGCTGAGCCACAGGACCCTCCCTGCTGCCCCCCCTGCGGTCCCGGTGCTGCCCCATCCCTTATCCGTCCCCCAGGGAGAAGCGGCAGACAGAAACACAACCTGCCTCCGACTACGCCGAGCAGGACGAGGAGCGCCTGAAGCACGAGGGTGAGTGCTGGCCCCGCTGCGGCGGTGGTGGGTCGGGGGACGCCAGCGCTGCCGGTGCGGTAAGCAACGCCTTGCCTCCGCACAGCCGAGGGCATCCCGCGGAGCGGCGAGCACGAGCGCAAAAACCCGGTGGCCTTGTACATCCTCAAGGACAAGGTGAGAGGCTGGAGAAGCGTGTCGGCTTGGCGTCGCGGTGCCGCCTCCCACGCACTTTGCACGCTCGCCCACGCTCGGCTTTTGGCAGGACTCGCCGGAGGCGGAGGAAGATTCGCCGCCCGAACCCCGCGGCACGGTCGAACCAGGTTACGCCAGCTCGCCGGCGCCGGCAGCTGGTCGCTCGCCGGGACCAGTGGGGCGTTCGACTCGTCGTTACCATCGCTCGCCGGCTCGCTCGCCCGCCTCGACGCGGACGCACAGGTCGCCACCGGGTTCGCCGGCACGTTCCCGTGGCGCCCCACGGCTGCTGCGGACTGCCGGCGTCCACGTCATCCGGGAGCAGGAGGAGGCCAACGCCGTGGAGATCAGCGCCTGAGCAGGGGGGACACGTGCGCGCTTCGGCGGCGGCAAGCGAGCGGGGACACTGGCGTGGCCCCACTCCCACCACTGGGCATCGTTCGGCTGGGCGTAAAGTCACTAATTTGCTATTGATCCCACCCGGAGCTCCCCTCTTCCGTCCCCCGCCTTCCCGGGGCGTCGCTTGAATGGCTTTCTCAGCGGGATGAGCGTGCAGGGAGCGTGCAGAAAGCGCACGCGCTTTCTGGGAGCGTGCGGGAGAGAGCGTGCAAGAGGGCATGTGCGGAGCGTGCAGGGAGAGCGTGCACGGAGCGTGCAAGAGGGCGTTCACAGAGCCCGCAGTGCACAGGGAAAGCACGCACGGAGCGTGCAAGAGGGCTTGCGTGGAGCACGCACAGAGGGCGCGGAGGTAACACTCAAGGGGTGAGCGGAGAGGGTGTACCCAGAGCATGCCTGAAGCATGCAGAGAGCGTGCACAAAGGGTGCCAGACAGCACAAGGGTGTGCAGAGAGAGTGTGCACAGAGAGTGCAGGAGAGAGCATGTGGAGCACATGGAGACGGCGTGGATTGTGTGGAGGGCAGGCGTGTGGGGAACGTGGAGGAAGTGTGCATGCAGTGTGCAGAGACCATGTGTGGCGTTTGCAGGAGAGTGCAGTACTGGGAGTGCTGTCCGAGGATGCACAGAGTGTGCAAGGAGCACGAGTGTGCAGAAAGAGTCTGCGCAGGGCATGCACAGAGCATGTGGAGATTGCGTGCATGCAGCAGTTGCAGACACCGCATGCAGAGCACGCAGGGACACCACGCGTGGAGTGTCAGAAGAGAGTGTACATGGAGCTTGCAGGAGGGCACGCGCAGAGCGTGCACAGAAAGCATGCGTGCAGCATTTGTACGGGGCACGCATGGAGCACGCAGAAAGCGTGCAAAGAGCACGAGAGAGCGTGCAGAGAGCATGACAGAGCACGCGTGCAGTGCTTGCACGGAGCATGCGGGAGGAATGCGCTTGGAACACGCTCAAAGAGCATGCACAGAGCCTGCAGGGCCGTGCAGGGAGCACGCTCCAGGCATGCCGAGCGAGCACACCCATAGCCGGTGTGTGCGCGTGCAAGGGCACCATGCCCACCCACCGCGGCACGCAGAGCCGTGCACGCAGGCACCTGGCGCTGTATGGAGCGGAGGGCGTGCTAACATGCAAGCTCGCCCAAGCGAGCACAGGAGGCCTAAACGGGGGGTGGGGAGGGTGGTCCCTTCTTCCCCCCCAGCTCCCCAGCTGCACCGTCCCCTAAAGGTGGGCTCAAACCCCTGGCCCGAGTGCTGCCCCTCTGCCGCACCAGGATTTTCTGTGAAAATCCCCTGGTTTTGGGGCTCACAGCATTGCCTCTCCCCAGGGCCTTCCCGGGAAATAGGTTTAGGATGAGAAGCCGAGGGCGGCTGGCCAAGCAAGCTGGGCTCCGGGGGCTTCTGGAGTGGGTGCCAGGGCACCCCGGGGTGCTCAGGGTGCACTACTAACCAATAAACTAAACGTACTACCCGGCCAGCAGCGGCACCCTTGGGTGTCTTTGTGGATCACAGTGCCCCCCTGCCTCCCCGGAGAGGGGGGGACACACGAGAGGTGGGTGGCAGCCAAGAACAGACAAGCTTGACGCACCTGGCTGGCTCCCAAATTTAAGCTTGCAGAGCCTGGGAGCCCCTGGAGCGTTCACTCTGGCCCCTACTGATGGTGTCTCCAGCTGAGAGCTCATTTATTCTTAACTTATCTTGGGGGCGGGGGGAATTGCTTCTGATTAATTAAATTCGTTAACCACCTGTGTCCCCAGCCCCGCTGCCTCTGGGTGCTGTGGGTGCCACCGCGATCGAGTGCTCCCAGCGCCGTGGCTCAGCTGAGCTGTTTCTGCCCATCCCCGCCCCCACCCGTCCCTTCCCAGCCCCCACGTCCGGCTATTGTGCCCCCCCATCCGGAGCCGGATCCGGCCCCGGTGCCGGCGGGGAGGGACCAGGATTTAGGGAGGAAGCGGGAAGGCTGGCCGGGTGTGGCATGGCGAGCGGCTGGGTGATGGCGCTGGGCCTGGGGCTCTGCCTCGTCGTGCTGCGCCAGGGAGGTGAGTACGGCCCCCAGGGGGGCAAAATACCCTTAACTCTGCCCCCGCCCCCCACCGGGGCTGAGACGGTGCCTGCTCAGTGCATCCATGGCCTCCATGTCACCCCACAGGCTGCTACCCCCCCAGCGCAGCCACAGCACCCCAAACCGCAGCTGGTAAGGACACCTCGGAGGGATGATGTGGGTGGGGGGCACCCCAAAAAATCCTTTCCTCCCCCCTCCCACCACCACCCACGGTGTCCCCTCCCCACCGCAGCACTGCGGGAGAATTTCCGCCTGCAGCCGGGTGATTTGGTGGCCACAGCGGGGCAAGCACTGGAGCTGGATTGCGTGCCACCCTCGGGGCACCCCGAACCCCGTGTCACCTGGAAGAAGGATGGGGTGACCTTGAACTTGACTGGCGACCGGTACGCGGTCACCAATGGGAAGTTGCGGGTGGCACCGGCACGACGGAGCGACTCCGGGCTCTACGTCTGCGTGGCAGCCAACACGGCGGGCGAGAGGGAGAGCCGGGGCGCCCGTGTCTCCGTCCTGGGTAAGCTGAGGGTCTCCTGTGGGTGGTGGACGCATCATGCCTGGGCCTTGGTGCCACGTCCTCGATGTCCCCCCACTGCAGAGAAGCCGACCATCGTGCGGCGCCCGAGCGATGCCATGGTGGTGGCTGGCAGCACCGTGGAGCTGCGCTGTGGCGCCCAAGGTGACCCAGCACCGCGGGTGCAGTGGCACAAGGAGCGTGGGGACCTGCCCTGGGGCAGGTAGGTGGTGGCTGGGTGGAGGTGTCCCATCTCCAGGGTGGGACAGTGGTGGGGCTGATGGAGAGCTGGTGATCCACAGGCATGAGGTGGACCAGGAGCACACGTTGCGCCTCCACGCTGTGACGCCCGCTGATGCCGGCACCTACGTGTGTACAGCGCAGAGCCAGCTAGGCACCGCCGCCGCAGCCGCCCACCTCCACGTGGAGGGTCAGTGGTGGGACCTCCATGGCTTCCACCGCCATGGGCACCTAGGGCCAGCTGGGGCGTCCTCGCAAGTGGAGTCATCTAATAGGATCTATCTAACGGGGTTCATCCAAGGGGTTCGTCCATGGAGGTCATCCAAGGGGAGTCTGCCCAAGGGTGGTCCATCCAAGAGGTGTCCATCCAAGGGGAGCCCAATCAAGGGGGTCCATCCAAGGGGGTCATCCAAGGGGATCCCATCCATGAGGATCCATCCAACGGCATCTGTCCAAGGAGGTCTATCCAAGGGGGTCCATCCAACTGAGTCATCTAACAGGGTTGATTCAATGAGGATCCATCAAAGGGGGTACTTCTGAAGCAGTGGGGTCCATCTCAGGAGGTCCATCTAAAGGCATCTGTCCAAAAGGATCCATCCAAGGTGCCCATCCAAGCATGTCCACCTAAGGGGTTCCATCTAAGGGGATTCATCCAGGTGGGGGTGGATCCATCCAATGGGATTCATTCAAGACAGTCTATCTAAAGGAGTCCCATCCAAGAGAGTTCCTCCAAGGGGATCTATTTCAAGGGGTCTGTCTAAGGTGGGGGAGCCACTAAAGGGGGATCCAAAGAGATCCAAAGAGAGGAATCCATCCTAAGGGTCCATCCAAGAGGGATGCATCAGTGGGGTCTATGATGGGGTCCATCAAAGGAGGTCGATCCAAGAGGTGTCCATCCAAAGGGTCCATTTGAGTGGGCCCTTCCAAGGAGACATCAGGGTCTCCGGCCATGGGTGACTGGGGTGGGTGCTTGGGCTGGTGCAGGACCTTGCTCCTGCCCAGCACTGTTGCTAGCCTCCCTCTGCCCCACAGACCAGCTGCCAATGGGCCGGCGGGAGGCTGCGCCGTGGGACCTGCTGGCTGTGAGGCTGCACCTGGACAATGGCACTGTGCTGCCCACCACTGCCGCTGTCCAGCTCCGCTGGCAGGTTGGTGTAATGCTGGCGTGTTCATCTGAGGCTGACATGATCCCACCAGCAGGGTGGGATGGGACATAGGGATGAGGCTGGAGCTCTGTCCCCGTGTCCCATCTGCATCCCACCGTGCTTCATAACCCTTCCCATCCCCTCCAGATGCTGACGCCGGCACTGGTGCCAGAGGGCTATGTGGTGCTGTACCGCTGCCTGCTCCCTGCCAGCCCCTCCTGGGACCAACACGATGCAGGCAGGGAGCTCAGCACCGTCATCCCCGCGCTCCGCAGGGGCTACGTGTACGAGTTCAAGGTCCGCCCCTACGTTGGAGGGACCCAGGGTTTGGACAGCAACATCAGGCACCTCTGGATACCTGAGGAAGGTATGCTGGGGGTGAGGTGTCCCCAGGGATGCCCAGGTGAAGGATGGGGGGGCCGGCTAGGGGTCCCAGGGGTCTCAGTGCCCCTGTCCCGGCAGTACCAAGTGCAGCGCCCCAGCACGTCACCCTGGGCCAGGCTGAGATGGAGAATGGCACCGTGGTCGTGAGCTGGGAACCACCTCCTCCTGAGGCCCACAATGGCATCATCCAGGGCTACAAGGTTGGGGGTGATGGGGCAGGGGGAGGCTGGGGGGCTTCTGGTCCACCCAAGGGGTCTGTCTAAGGGGGAGCCATCTGAGGAGGGAGCCTTTCAAAGGTGGGGGTCTATCCACGGTGGGACCACTCGAGCAGTCCATCCAAAAGGGATGCATATAAGGGGTCCATCCAAGAGGGATCTCAACAAGGGGGGTTCATCCAAGGGGGACAACCAAGTTGGGGGTCCATCCCAGGAGAGCCATCTAAGTGGGGAATCCATCGAAGGCGATCCATCCAAGGGGTCAATCTAAGGAAAGGGGTCACCCAAGAGGATCTAACCGAAGGGGGTCCATCCAAGCGGATTCATTTAAGGGGTCATCCAAGGGATCTGTCCAAGAGGGACCCATCAATGGGGGTCCATCAAGGGGACTCATCTAAGGGGGGCCATCCAAGGGATTCATCCCAGGGGTGTTCACCCAAGGGGGTCCATGCAAAGGATCCCATCCAAGGGGGATCCATCAACAGGGATCCATCAAGGGGGATTCATCTAGGGTCCCTTTCTCTTGGTGTATACCAGGTCTGGTCAATGGGTGAAGGCTGGCAGCGCCCCACCAATAGGACAGTGGATGGAGGCACCCACCGCCTGGAAACCCTCCTCCCAAGCCCTGGGGCCAAATTCTGTGTCCAGGTGGCGGCTTTCAACAGTGCGGGGCTGGGGGTCCCCAGCAATGCCACCTGCAGCATCCTGGGTAGGGGACGGGAAACAAGGTTTGGTGCAGGTGGGAGTCAAGGTGGTGGCATGAGAGTGACACTGGTGGCGCCCTTGCAGGGCTGATGGCGGAGAGCAACAGGGTGGTACGGGTGCTACAGCAGCCCGCTGTCATCGCAGCTGCTGGCTCACTGCTCTGGTTGGCCTTGTTTGCCCTCCTCCTCCTCGTCTGCCAGCGCCGCGCCAGCCAGGACGCCGCGACTCGCCGCAGGTGAGTGGCCATGGGGTGGGGGACATGGTAGGTCCCCAGTATGGTGGGGATGGGACACCCCAATGGCACCCCTTGCTCCACAGGCTGGTGGCTGGTGACTCACCGTGGCTCAGTGGTCCGTGGAAACGCAGCTGTGCCCCGCGAAACCTCAGCAGCAGCAGCAGCCTCAGTAGCCGGCTCCTGGGCAGCGATGGCAAGGACCCCCACCCCTCCAGTAAGCCCCAGGGCTGGGAACCCCACCCAGAGCCATGGGACCCCCACCCCTCCAGTGAGCCCCAGGGCTGGGAACCCCACCCAGAGCCATGGGGAACCTACTCCTCCAGTGAGTCCTGGGGCTGGGACCTGCCTCTGGTGCCATGGGGCCCCCACTCAGTTCCATGGGACCCCCTCCCAGGGTACTCTGGAGAAGTCCACCTGGTGCCATAAGACCCCCACCCATCTCAATGAGACCCCCCACATGATGCGATAAGACCCCCACGCAGTTCCACGGGACCCCCACCCAGGGCCTGGGATCCCCCCAGTGTGCTATGGGACCAGCAAAGACTACCCAATAACCCCACCCTGTGCCTGGGAGCCCCCAGTGTTATGGGTTCCCCACCTGGGTGCCCCCCATTGCTGTGGAACCCTCTCTGCAGGCAGCAGGGCCCTGGGGACAGTCAGAGCTGAGGATGGAGGGGACAAGGGACACCCGCTCAGCACCCATGGGTGCCCTGACAACTTTTTCCCCTCCAGCCCTGTCCTTGGAGCCATCAAGCCTCGGCCCCCCCACGCCCCCCAACCGCAGCAGCCTCCGCGGTGGGCACCCATCGCCCCTTGGGGACACCGGGTGCTGCAGTGGGGGGCACCCCGGAGTGCGAACCTCGCCCAGCACCCCGAACCCGGCACCCTGGGAGCGCATCCACAAGAGAGGTGGGTATGGGGGGGGACACACGGGAGGATGTGGGGGACACCGGGGAGCTGGCTCATGGCCCTGTATCTCCCCACCCCATGCAGAGCTGCACCAAGTGCACAGCACCCCAGTGCTCATGGGTGGCCCTGGCCACGTCCCTGTCACCGGGAGCGGAGGTGAGTGGGGGATGGATTTTGGGCTGGCAGCCGGGTGGCCTCAGCGAAGGGGACGTGACGGTGACACCACCACCGCCGTGCTAGCCGGAGGGGACCCACGGCAGCTGCCAGTCTTCAGCTCCCCAAAACCACGGCGGGGCAGCGTCTCGCTGGCCTCTGGTGTCACTGGGTCACCAGTGACACCTCTGAGGCCACCCCATGCCTGGCACCCGCCGGTGACCCGGTAAGTCTGGGTGCCCCAACCCTGGAGACACAGATAGGTGCCCTGCACCCCAACCCGTGCTGCGAAAGCCACCGTGTCCCTTGCACCTGCAGGTCCCCGGCCACTGCATGCCCCAGGGACATGTCCTTGGTCACCAGGCACCCCAAGGACCTGTCCCCAGTCACTGGGATCCCCAGGGACAAATCTCCAGCCACCCGGCGCCCCAGGGACATGTCCCTGGTCGCTGAGAGTCCCAGGGATGTGTCACCAGTAACCCGGCGCCCCAGGGACACATCCCTGGTCATTGAGAGCCCCAGGGATGTGTCACCAGCCGCCCGGCACCCCAGGGACATGTCTCCAGTCACTGAGAGTCCCAGGGATGTGACACCAGCCACCCGGCACCCCAGGGACATGTCCCCGGTTGCTGAGAGTCCCAGGGATGTGACACCAGCCACCCAGCACCCCAGGGACATGTCCCCAGCCACTGAGAGCCCCAAGGACATGTTCCTGGCCACCAGGCACCCCAAGGACCCATCACCAGCCACCAGGAACCAGAAGGACACAATCTCGGCCACCAGGCACCCTGAGGACACATCTCTGATCTCCAGGTGCCCCAGGGACATGTCCCTGATGACCAGGCACCCCAAGGAGATGTCCCTGGTCCCCAGTCAATGTGGAGACATGTTCCTGGGCAGCAGGTACCCCAGGGACATGTCCGCAGCCACCAGACAACCCAGGGACCCATCACCGGTGACCAAGCACCAGAGGAACATGTCACCAGCCACCAGGCACCCCAAGGACACGTCCCCACCCGGTGGGCACCCAAGGGACACATTGCTGGTCACTGGGCTCCCCAAGGAGAAATCCCCAGCCATCAGGCACCACAGGGACGCATTCCTGTCCACCAGGTACCACAACATGTCCCTGGCCACCAAGTGCCCCGGGGACAACACCACCAGTGACCAGGCACCTGAGGGACATATTTCTGGCCACCAGATACCCAAAGGAAATGTCCCCAGCTACCGGGTACCCGAAGGACACATCCCCAGACACCAGGCACCCCAGGGATACATCCCCCATCACCAGGCACCCAACGGAGATGTCCCCAGTCACCAGTCACTGCGAGGACACATTCTTGGTTACCAGGTACCCCAAGAATATGTCCCTGGCTGCCAGGTGCTTCAGGGACCCATCACTGGTGACCAGGCACCCAAGGGACATGTTTCTGATCACCAGGTACGCTGAGGACACCTCACCAGCCACCAGGCACCCAAGGGACACATCTCCAGTCACCAGGCACCCTGAAGAGATATCCCCAGTCGCTGGTCACCGAAGGGACATGTTCTTGGGCAACAGGTACCCCAAGCACATGTCCCTGGTCACCAGATACCCCAAGGACATGTTCCTAGACACCAGGCATCCCAGAGACAAGTCCCTGGCCAGAAGACACGCCAAGGACATGTCCCTGACCACCAGGCACCCAAGGGACAGGTCCCCAGTCACCAGGCGCCTCTCGTCAGCATTCAGCGATGGGGTCCTCACGCCGCAGCAGGTGGCTGAGGACTTGGAGATGGACCAGGACACCACCTGCCCCAGGTATGCGCCGTCCCCCTGGGACACCACCATTGTAGCAGCATCCTCCAGTGCCAGTAGCATCCCCACGGTGTCCCCCACAGCCCCCCAGCACCAACCACGCCACAGTCCTTCTCGCTGCCACACACCTATGGCTACATCTATGGGCCACCAGCCTCCGAGCTGGGTGAGGAGGAGGAGGAGGAGGAGGAAGAGGAGGAGGAAGAGCAGCCAACAATGAGGGGCTCGCCAGGAGGGTCACTGCTGAATGGGTGGGGGTCTGTCTCGGAGGACAACTTCGCCAGTGCCCGCTGCAGCTTGGTGAGCTCCTGCGATGGCTCCTTCCTCCTGGACGCCAGCTTCGCCCGGGTGCTGGCCGTGGCCGTCGATGGCCTCTGCTTCAGCCTCGAGGATGCCGATGGGGGCTACGGGGGTGAGCGGAGTGTCCCCAGAGCCCACCTGTGACCCCAGGCATCCTCACCTCCCCGGGGATGTGGCCCTATCATGACACCATGGTGATACCACCATCTCCCGCCTTCTCCCCAGCAGGTCCCTCACCACCACCATCACCCTTGGAGGGGGTCTTCTCACCCGGGGTCCCCATCCCCACCTGGGACTGGGGGACAGAGCTGGGGGTCCCACAGAGAACTGGGACAGAGGCAGCCACAGGCATCCCACAGCACAGTGAGCAGCACCCCAACACCGGGCTTATGGGCACCACGGGTGGTGCAGGGTGTCACTTGTTGCCGGGTGCTGGAAAACAACCCCTTTTCTTTCCAGGTGGCCACGGGATTGGGAGTGGCAGCCCCTGGGCCAGGGCAAGTGGCGAGCCAAGGACAGGAGGGACAGGAGCATGGTGGTCCCCAGGGTGTAGGGCGCAGCAAGGCCAGAGTCCCCTTGGCTCAGCTAAAATCCAGCTTTATTAAGCAGTTCCCCAAAAAGGGGCTCTTTGCTAGCAAAAGCCACCCACAAAGGGTGGGTGGCACCAAGGTGGGTGGGTGTCCCTTCTTCTCCAGCATCCTTGTCCTCCCCAAGTGTCCTCATCCTTCCCCAGTGACCCAACCCTCCTCAGTGTCCCCATCCCTCCCCAAATTCCTCATCCTTCTCCAGCATCCTCATCCTCCCCAAGTGTCCCCATCCTCCTCAAGTGTACTTGGCCCCTCCAAGTGTCCTTGGCCCCTCCCCGGGGTCCTCCTCCCCAAGTCATCCTCATCCGGCCCAAGCACCGTTGTCCATCCCAAGTGTCCTTCTCCTTCCCCAGGGTCATTGTCCCCCTGACCATCCTCATCCCCACTGACCGTTCTCATTCCTTCTGACTGTCCTCATCCTTTCTGACTGTCCACATCCTCCCTCAGCATCCTTGTCCCACCTCAACCATCCTTGGCCCTCTCAGGTGTCCTCATCCCTCCCAAGCCACCTTGTCCTTCTTGAATGTCCTTGTGCTCCCTCTGAGTGACCTCATCCCTCCTAACCATCCTCATCCACAGGGTCCTTATCCCTCCTGAGCATCCTCATCCTCCCTAACAGTTCTTGCTGTCCCCCCAAGTCTTCTCATCCCTCCCCACCATCCTCATTCCCCTGTGACCATCGTCCTCATCCCTCCCTACTGTCCTTGTCCCTCCCAGGCAACCTTGTCTTTCCCAAGTGTCCTCTTCACCCCAGCGATCCCCAGCCCCTGGGCATCCTCGTCCTTCCCCAGTGTCCTCATCCCCCCAGGCACCCTTGTCACCCCAACATCCCTCCCCAGCACCCTCATCCCTCCCAACTGTCCTTGTCCCCAGGGTTCTTGCCCCACCTGAGCATCCTCCTCATCCCTCCCCAGCATCCTTGTCCCTCCCCAGCATCCTCAACCCTAGTGACTGTCCTTGGCCTCCCCAAGCATCCTCATCCTTCCTCAAGAATCTTCATCCCTCCCAATTGTCCTTGTCCCCAGGGTCCTCGTCCCTCCCCAGCATCCTCATCCCTAGTGACTGTCCTTGGCCTCCCCAAGCATCCTCATCCCTCCTGAGCCTCCTCGTCCCTCCCAACTGTCCTCGTACCCAGGGCCTTCATCCCTCCCCTAGCATCCTCACCCCTCCTAAGCATCCTTGTCCATCCTGACTGTCCTCATCCCTCCCACCCCGAGCGTCCCCTTCCCCCCACCTCGCGCTGCTGCCCGCCGGCTGCTGGCTCTGTGCAACCCTGTTTACATGGCGCCACTCAGAAATTAAAGAGCATCCCCCTGTCCCCCCCATGTCCCTATACCCGTGTCCCCAACCCTGCCACTGGCTCGCCCTCTGCTTCATCACTTCTCCTGCGACGGGCAGGGAAATGGGGGGCCCGGGCGGCGGCGATGGCCAGTCCCTTCACCACGGTCCACCAGCGTCCGGCTGCGCCCCGAGCTGTGGCCGCGGGAGCCGGTGGAGCCACGGGATGAGACGCTGCCTGTCGTGGAGCAGCTGCCGGATGCCTGACCCCGGGACAGGCAGGACGGTTTGCCATAGGGGATGACCTCATCTGCAAGGGAGGTGATGAGGTTGGGGGTTCGGTGGTGACACCCCCAAAACCTCTTTGGCATGCGGTCGGCGGCTCTGGCTTACCTCCGCGGGGCAGGCGATGGGTGACCTTGCGCTCAGCCCCACTCGGCTCCCGCTCCAGCGAGGGGCCAGGGGTCTCGCCCGGCGGCGGCAGCGGCGGTGGCGGCAGGTCTGCGGCGGAGAGGGAGGAGAGGGCTGACCCCCCCCGAAATCCCACTGGACCCCCCCATTTCCTCTCCCCCCACTCACCTCCTGGCTGTTTTTCCCGGCGGTAGCGGCTGCATTTGGGCTTTGGGCCACTTTTTGGGGTCTCCCCACGTGTTTTCCCTAGGGGAGATGGCAGTGTTAGCCCCCCACACAAGCTGCTGAGCCACCCACCCACCCAAAACGGCCCCCCAAGGCTTACCTGTGCCAGGAGGGTGGCGGCCTCGGAGCGGGTGCCCCTTGCCAGCATCCGGACTTGGAAGGGGGCTGGGTGCCCGTGGGGGGGTGCCTGCACTGTGGGGGGGTCTCCTGGGAAAGAGGGGGTGTGGGGTGAAGCCAGGGGGGTGAGGGGGAGTGGGGAGGGGAGCTTGGTGGCCACCTCGGTGCCGGCAGGACCCCCGCAGTGCCATGTGGCAGTGGCACAGCCAGATGGCAATGGCATGGGTGGGCTCAAGAGTCACAGCTGGATGGCAGTGCCACAGCTGGCTCACCGCTGCACAGAGGGGTTGCAATGGCACAGCTGGCTCACAGTGGCACAGCTGGGGCACAGCTGCAAACCAACCACTCAGCCACATTGCAACAGCATAGCTGGATTGTCACACTGCGGCCAGCCCACGGAGTCACGGATGAGTCATGACAGCATAGCCAGGACACGACCGGTCAACGGGGATGGATGGTGGCAACATGGGTGGGTCATGAAGGGACATCTGCACCATGGTGGGACATCTGGACCCCAGTGGGACACATGGACTCCAGTGGCATAGCCAGACCACGATGGCATGGCAGGGCCAGATTGTGACATGACTGGATTGCAATGGGATATCTGGACCCCCATAAGATATCTGGATGCCAAATGACATGGCCAGACCATGATGGCACAGCAGGGCTGGAGCATGACAACATGGCCAGGTCATGATGGGAGCTCCAGACACCCATGGGACATCTGGACCCTGATGGGACATCGGGCCAATGGCCAGACCATGACCACCAGCAAGGCAAGGTGGTGACAACATGGCTGGATTGCAATGGAACATCCAGACCCTGGTGGGACATCAAGACCCCAATGGGACAACCACACCCCAGTGGCATGGCCGGACCATGATGGCACAACAGGGCTGGATCATGACAACACGGCTTGATTGTGGTGGGACATCTGGACCAAGGTGGGACATCTGGAGCCCAATGGGACATCTGGACCCCTATGAGACATCTGGATCCCAAGGACACCATTGGACCATGATGGTATGGCAAGGTCAGGTAGTGACAACATGGCTGGATTGTGATGGGACACCCAGAACCCGATGGGACATCCAGACCCCAGTGGGACATCTGGACCATGATGGGACATCCAGACCCCGATGGCACAGCCGGACCAAGCAAGGCCCATCTCCTACCGGGGCAGGCGGGGGCTATTGAAGTTGCGGAGGCGAGGGATGTCCTCGGTGGTGCGTGGCGACGGCGTCAGCGTCGCGGTGGACTGGCAGCCGGAGGAGGCGGTGGGCGAGGATGCGGCGGTGGTGCAGGGGACATCCTCGCTGGGGTACCACTCCTCCATCCCCAACCTGAGGGGTGGGGGCCACAGGGTGGGTGCTGGGGCCAGCGTGCCCCAGCCACCCCAGCCATCCACTCTCACCTGCCACCTGCTTCTTCCTCTTCATCCTCCTCTTCATCGTCCTCTTCCTGGGTGTACTGGCTGAGCTCGCTGGCCGAGGGCGGTGGGGGCAGCAGCTCCGTCCAGCTCACTGCCGGCAGTTTCACCGCTTGCCCCAGCTTCTTCCCTCTGGCCCCTGCAGTGAGGAAGGATGCCGGGGGGGGCTGCGGGGAGGGGACGGCACCACCAGCACCCATGTGTGTCCCCCACCCATCCCACCACCCTACCGTGCTCAGCCCAGCCGCAGGGTGCCTGGGGGGCCGGGGCATCCATCGGCTGGGGAAACCCCCCGGGGTAGGGGGTCCCGTGCTGCGAGAAGGGACGGGGGAAGGTGCGGAGCTCCTCACCACCCGCCTCAATGGTGCTGTAAACCGGCCCCTCGCCGGCTCCTGCCCCAAATTGCTCCATCTGGGTGATGTAACGGGTGATGCCGGCGTCTGCGGAGGGCAGCCGGCACCATCAGGGCTGACCATGATGCCCCTGCCCCCCAGTCCAAGCCACCCATCCCCATGATGACCCCTCACCATTATAGTATCTTTCGGTGGTCCCCAAGCAACCGGTGGCACCAGCCACGCCGCCGCCACTGCGCCATGCATCCGCCAGCCACGGGTAACCACTGCCGGCAGCTGCCCTGCAAGGAGACAGGGTGAAGGGATGCCAGCGGTCAGCGCTGGAGTTCCTGGGGAGGGGGAGGTACACTGGGGGGTTACCTGGGGCTGCCGCGCACTGGAGCTGGGAAGGCCACTGCGGAAAGAGGTGGGGGTGAGGGTGGTGAGGGCCCGCGTCGGGACCCCGTGACGCCTATAGGCTTACCAGTAGGTGTATAGGCGAAGGATGCTGTAAAGAGAGAGGCAGTGGGTGGCTGGTGGGGTGATGGGTGCCAGGGTAGGGGTGTCTCAGAGGTAGCACCCTCCCTGTACCAGCAAAGTGGCTCAGCTCCTTCTTCCTCCGACGGCGGCTGTAGAGCCAAGCGGCGAAGGCTGCAAGGATGACCCAGCAAGCGCCACCGACACCAGCGATGAAGGCCGGCTGCCTGACCACCTCGGCCAAACGCTCAGCCATGCTGCTCCCACCCGCCGGCCCCACATCCGGCTCCACTGGGGGGGCTGCAAGCAACATGGGGAAAAGGGGGGGACACACCGGTGGGGCTGCCGAGGACCCGTCCCCAGCACTGGAGTGACCCCTGCCACTCCCCACCCATGGGTGCAGAGGCGGTGATGAGGGACTCACCGATGCGGATGGGGACGGGGGCACTGCGGGCGCCCACGCCGGCACCGGTGGCGGCGGCTACTTCAGCGTGGTAAGGGACACCCGGGACCAGTCCCCGCAGTACCGTCGCCAGCACCGTCCCCTCCACGCTCTGGTTGATGTGGAAGCGGCTCTCGTTGCCCAAGCACCAAATCTGGGGATGGCGGCCATGATGGGGACACCCATGGGGACACCATGACGCGGCGTCATGGGGGACAGAGGGGACCCACCGCGTCCCCGCCGCTGCCTGACCTTACCCGGTAATCGCGGATGATGCCGTTCTGCTCAGCTGGTGGCGGTGGCTGCCATGAGATGCGGACGCTGGTGCCATTACCGGCCACACTGACGGCTCGCGGCGGGGCACTGGGGGCTACCAGGGGACACACATGGCATGTCACCTCCAGGGGTTCCCTGGAGAGCCTCACCATCCCCCCAACCCTGCACTCACCCGCCTCAGGGGTGCGTAGAGCTCGCACAGCACTGTCGGGGCCGTGGAGGTGATGAAAGTAGGGTCGGACCTTGACCTCGTACTCCTGGCCCCGGCGCAGCTCTGTGAGCAGGGCCACCCGATCCCCTGGCGCCTGCACCGTCCGCGCCTCCTCCCAGCGCCCACCGCGCTGCCGGTACAGCACCCGGTAGCCCTGAAGGAAGGGTGCTTGGCGTTCCACCTGGGGACCCAAGAGGAGGGTGGGATGGGGCTGATGCTCGGCACTAGAAGCCCAGCACCGGCGGTGCGGCACGGCATGGCAGGGCACTCACAGTCCAGGAGAGGCGGATGGTGCCTGGAGGCAGCACCACAGGTTCCTGTAGGTGCACGGCCACTTGCGCCAGCTCCCGTTGCACCTGCTCGGGGTCCAGCCCTGGCTGCGTGGGGCTGGCATCTGCCAAAAACACAAAAGGGTGGTGGGTCCTTGGGCACCTCCATCGGCATCCTTGGGTGGGGATGCACCCAAGGGTGGTGGGTCCCTGGGCAACTCCACTGGTGTCACCAAGTGGGGGTGCACCCAAGGGTGGTGAGCCTTTGGGCACCTCCATTGGCATCATTGGGTGGGGATGCACCCAAAGGTTTTGGGTGTATGGACACTTCCATCAGCATCACCAAGCAGGGGTGCACCCAAGGGTGCTGGGTCCATGGACACCTCTGCTGGTGTCACTGCCGGGTCTCACCTTGGGTGCGCACGGGCTCCGAGATGCCGCTGGGGTCGCTGAGCCCATAGGCGTTGACCGCCCGCACCAAGAAGAGGTAGACAGTGTTGGGCACGAGGCCACTCACTGTGTGGGTCTCACCCTCCACGTCGGCCGCCACCGTTCGCCATGGGCCACCCGCCGCCTGGCTGCCAGGGGACAGGGGTGACACCAGGCCACCGCATCACCCCTGCACCCAGAGAGGATGCTTGAGGGATACCTGAAAGCCTCCACGATGTAGGAGGTGACGTCAGTGGTGCCGCTGTCCTCATTCCCTTTCCAGCGCAGGGTGACACTGCTTTTGGTGATGTTGGTGACCACGGGGGTGGAGGGTGGCCCAGGGAGGACACCAGGCTTGGAGGACGGCGGGGCGAGGCTGGATCTGTCACCTGTGGGGAGATGCGTGGAGACCTGGGGTGGCTTTGTCCCTGGTGCCACGGTGTCCCCAGTGTGGTGACGTCCCCATGACCCACCTTGCACATCCAGGGAGACACCCCAGCGTGTCTCGCCCACCAAGCTGGTGGCTACACACTCATAGTGCCCGGAGTCTGTCACCTGCAAGGGGAAAAGCTCCTGCCCCATCACCCTGAGCACCCGCCACCTTGGCACCCACCACCCTGATTGCCCACCGCCCTGAGCACCCATTGCACCCTCAGCCATGAGCACCCACCACCCTTTGCACCCATTATCCTGGGCACTCCTTGCCCTTTCCACCTGTTGCACCCACTGCCCCTTACACTTACCACCCCTTGCCCCCACCACCCCGAGCATCCACCGCCCTGTGCACCCCCTGCCTGTTGCCCTTTCCACCACCCCTTGCACCCATGACCCTAAGCACCCACCATCCTGAGCGCCCGCCACACCTTGCCCCCACCACCCTAAGACCCCACAGCCCCTTGCCCCCGCCACCCTGAGCACCCACCACCCCCAGGAGCCCCTCCTGTCCCTGCAGTGCCACCCCAAGAATGCCCGGGGGGGGTGTGCCCGAAACCCCCGCTCCGGGCTGCCTCACCCGGAGGCCGGTGATCTGCAGGGTGCTGTTCTCCAGCAGGCTGGCGCGGGGCTGGGCACCCATCAGGGTGTTGCCATCCTTCAGCCACTCCACGCTGGCTGGGGGGTCATCACCCCCCACCCAGCACGGTAACTGTGCCGTGGCCCCCACCGGCAGCACCGTCCGGTTAGAGGAATCCCGGTGGATCACCGGCGGTGGGTGCTTGGCCGGCGCTATGGTGAAGAGGGTGGGGGGTGGGGTGGAAAAAGGGAGTTCCTCAGTGTTGGGATGGGTGCTACTCGTGCACCGAACGTACCCGTTCTCTGCCAGCGCAGGACTTACCCTCTTCCACCTCCAGCCGTGCCTTGGCCAGGACGCTGCCGACCACGCTGATGGCCTGGCACAGGTAATAACCGGCGTCGGCAGGCTGCACGTCGGCGATGGTGATGGCACCGCTGGGGCTCACCGAAAAGCGGCCGGTGGGGTGCGGGGGCTGGCCAGGGACCAGCAGGGTCTGGGGGGGAAGGGAGGGGTGCTGAGAGGGGGAGGGCGGGGGGAATGGGGGGGATGGGACGGGGGGGAAGGTCATGGGGATGGGGATGGGGACAGGAGAGGGAAGGGGACAGGATGCGGATGGGATGGGGACAGGGATGGGACAGGGATGAGACAGGGATGGGGACGGGATGGGACAGGGATGAGACGGGGATGGGGACAGGATGGGAAAGGGATGGGGATGGGATGGGAACAGGGAGGGGACTGGGATGGGACAGGGATGGGGACAGGATGGGGATGAGGAGGGGATGGGTTCAGGATGGGGACAGGGATGGGGACACGGATGGGACAAAGATGGCAACAGGGCCGGGGAGTGGGACAGGCGCAGGGCCGGGGCCGGGGACAGACCTGGCTACCCTCCTTCTGCCAAAACACGGCGGGCGGCGGGTTGCCCTTGCTCTGGCACTGGAAGGTCACGCTCTGGCCGGGGGTGACAGTCTGGTTGCGGGGCCCGGTGACAAGCTGGGGGGGCACTGCCACAGCACAGGGAGAGAAAAGGGCTTGCCCGGCCACTTTGCCAGCACCCCTGGGTGCTCCCACGGGGCCCCCCTTACCGTGCACAGTGAGGGTGCCCGACGCCTCCGACCTGCCCACGCTGTTGTCGGCCACGCAGGTGTAGGTGCCCTCGTCCTCCTCCCGCAGCCGGCTGATCCGCAGGGTGTTGTCGGGCAGCACCTCCCACCTGGGGTGGGGCGGGGGGGGAACGCCGCGAGGCAGGGTGCCGGGGTGCCATGAGGGCGCGGGGTGCCATGGGGACGTGGGATGCGGTGAGGATGAGGGATGTGGTGGGGATCAGGGATGGGATGAGGATCAGGGGTGTGATGGATATGCAGGGTGTGATGGGGATGCGGGATGCCATGGGGATGTGGGATGTCCTGGGGATGCGATGCGATGTGGGATGCAATGGGATGGGGATGCAACCGGGATGCGATGGGGACGCAACCAGGATCTGGGATGCAGGATGCAATGGGATGTGGGATGTGATGGGGATGCGACAGGATGTGGGATGCCACGGGATGCAGGATGCCACGGGGATGCCATGGGGATGTGGGACGCCATGGGGATGCAGCGAGATGCAGGCTGCGACACGGCTGCGAGCCGCTTCAAGCACATCAGGCCAGCATGCAGCCGATGCTGCCCGGGCTGCACCGCAGACCTCCACCCTAGCCCCGGCACCTGCCGCGCCAGCCCCCCTCGCCCACCGCTTACCTTCCCGGCGGCATCTCGCCCTCCTCCTTGCGCCAGCGAGCTGCCGGCCGGGGGTCCCCCACCGCCTCGCAGGGAAACTCCGCTGTCCCCTCCGCCAGCACCGCTTGGTTGAGGGGCCTCTTGCCAAATGCTGGGCGCTCTGCAGGGTGGGCATCAGGCCAGTGGGATGACCCCCACCCTCCCCACCAGCACCCCAAAAATGCCATCCCCATCCCCACGCACCGAAGACCACCAGCTCGGCCGGCTCGCTGTCCCTCTCCCCCACCACGTTGGTGGCCACGCAGACGTAGACACCAGCGTCGCTCTTGCGGGTGCTGGCCAGCATCAGCTTCCCACCGCGGATCTGCCGGTGAGCCCAGCTCAACCGGGGGGGGGGGGCTCAGGACCCCCCACGCCCCAACCTTGGCTTTGGGGCCCCCCGCCCCGTATCCCTCACCGTCAGACGCTCGTCCTTGTCGCTGAGCCGGGCGCCATTCTTCTTCCAGGAGACGCTGGGTTCGGGGTGGCCGCGGGGAGGGACGCACTCCAGGACAGCCGGTTCGCCCGCCGCCACCACCACGTCCCCGGGGGGCTGCCGGAACTCGTCCCGCAGCACTGGGGGGGCGGGGGCGTGTGGGGCCACATCGGCCCTGCCTCAGTTTCCGCACCTGCGCACCCCTCGTGCCCCCCCAGGCCTGTCCCAGCACCGAGGTAATAAAGCTCAGCGATGCCATGGTTAATGTGGGCAGGGCCTGGAGCCAACCCCCGATGCGGGGTGTAACACCCCGACCCCAAATCTAGGCCTGCCCCCCCCCACCCCCAGATAATCCCTGGTGGCTGAGCTAAGGGCACGCCCGGGTCTAAGCCTGGACTGGAGTTAAACCCGGCATCATCCCGGCCCTGGCTCTAACCCTGAGCCTCGGATGCGGCTCGGCAGGTGCCCCGGAGCAACGTGACAGGCAAAATGGGGGGGGCTCGAGGTGCCACTGGGGATGTTGTTTAATCCATGTTAATTTATTTTCACTTATATTCACTTATTCTAATTTATTTACAATTATTATATTTATTTTCCCTTATTTTTACCTATTTCCATTTCTTTTCAATATTTCATTTGTTTTCACTTCTTTTCACTTTTGAAAAGTCCTTTTTACTTATTTTCATTTATTTTTCTTTAATTTCACTTTTCATTTCTTGTCATCTATTTTTATTTCGTTTCACTTGTTTTCATTTATTTTCCACATCTTTTCACTTCTTTTAATTTCTTTTTACTTATTTTCGTTTGTTTTCCCTTATTCTAACTTTTTCCATTTATTTTCACTTACTTCCACTTATTTCCCCTTCTTTTCATTTATTTTCACTTATTTTCATTTATTTCCAATTAATGTCACTTACTCCCATTTCTTTTCCTTTATTTTCACTTCTTTTCAATTATTTTAACGTCTCTTCATTTATTTTCCCTTATTTTCAATTATTTTCCATTATTTTCTGTTATTTCCCCCTATTTTCGATTCTTTTCCACTATTTTAACTTTTCATTTCTTCTTTTCACTTCTTTTCACTTTTTGCACCTATTTTTACTTATTTTCACTTATTTTCATCTATTTTTCACTTATTTTCATCTATTTTCACTTTTATTTCCCATTATTTCCCTTTCTTTTCCCTTATTTTCACTTCTTTTCAATTATTTTAACTTTTTTCCCCCAATTTTTTTCAATCCTTTTCATTCATTTCGTTTCTTTTTCCTCTATTTTCTGCCTCTTCTCACCCAGCAGCCCCAGGCCCGGGGGTTTTGCAGCCCCTCACCCCGCAGCGGGCTGGGCTCAGCAGTGACCCCAACCCCCCCCCCAGCACCCCCAACCCCCTCCCAGGCCCCCCAGACTCACCAGCCACCTCCAGGGAGGCGTTCCTGCTGGTGGCCTCCCCCAGGTAATTCCTGGCCACACAGACGTAGACCCCCTCGTCGGGCTTCCCCCGGCGGCCGTGGAGGATGCGGAGGAAGAAGAGGGACCCCCCGGGGAGGAGGGTGCGGTGGGAGCGGGGGTCCTCCCGGTCCGTCTCCACCCGCTCCCCATCTTTGTACCACTCCACCGCCGGGGACGGGCGACCTTCAGCCTTGCAGCTCAAGGTGGCCGGTTCCCCCTTGGAGACCAGGAGGTCCGAGGGGTGCTCCACGATGCGGGGGGCCGTGTCCTCCAGCTGAGGGTGGGTGCCTGTGTAATAAACGGTGGGGGAGTGGGTCCCCACTACCCCCCCCACCCCAAGGAGCGCGGAGGGGGGGGCTGGGTGGGGCTGGGCGTCTGCTCTTGGCTTGCACGGTGCTCTCCCGGCACCATCACCCGCTGTGCTCGGTCAGCAGGGGTGAGATGAAGTGTTGTCAGGTCTCAGCCCAGTGTATCCACCACCACCACCAGGAGATGAGATGAAGTGTGGTCAGGTCTCAGCCTAGTGTGCTTATATCCCCCCCCACGAGGAGGTGAGATGAGCAGGGGGAAGGATGAAGTGCAGCCAGGTCTCAGCCCAGTGTATCCCCCACCCCCTGCCAGGAGGTGAGATGAGCAGGAGGTGAGATGAATTGTGGCCAGGTAGGACAGTATATCCCTCCCCCCTCCACCCCCCAACCAACCCCAGGTGGGTGCTAGTGGGGTGGTGGCAGGACTGGGAGGGTGTCAGACCTCAGACACACTGCGGGATGAGGACAGAGGGACAAAGCAGCTCTGCTCCCAGTAACGCCCCTTTTCCGCCCAGTTTCCAGCTGGGCATCCCTGGGGAAATGGGGTTGGGGCTAAATTGCCCCCAAAAAAGGGACTTTTTTTTTCCATCAGCTGCAAGCGACAATTTTCTGTAGCTGGTTGCAGAAAACCCTTAATTTTAAGTTCAAAAACCCCCATATTGGGTCTGTGGGGCTGTTCCAGGAAAACCCCCGCTGTTAGGACAAGGGGATTAATGAATGCTCGTTAGTGCCGGTGTAATTAATGCTCATTAATGCTGGGGACTAACTCGCATTCTGGTGGGGTGCGCTTACCCACATCCCCATGTGCACACGCATGCACATGTGTCCCTGCATTTGCACACATACTCCTGCCCCAGCTCCCAGGCATCACGGGGAGGGGGCTGCAACTTGGGACACCCTAGGGGGGGTGGGGGTGGGTGTGAGGGGTTGCCATGGGGACAGGATGCTGCTGCCATGGGGATGGGGAGGGATGCTGCGGGGTACTGGGTACCCCAGGGGGCGGCGGTAGGGTGGGGTGGGCGCAGCAGGGGCTGAGGGGGACGCAGCTGGGCCCAGTGGCTAATTGGGACAAGCGGGGGGTCAGGCCAGGCCCCTGGCTGTGCCAGTGCAGAGGGTCCCAGAGGGGGGTTTGGGGGGGAAACCCCCCCTTCTGATCAGTCACCCAGAACCAAACAGAGGGGGAAGTTCAGACTAGAAAAGAGGGAGAAAAGCTCAAACAGGGCTTAAAATTCAGGTGGACAGCCCCTCCCTCACCCCCCGGTACCCACAGCCAGCCTGGGCTGCCCCCCCACTGCCCCACACTCTGCCTTGGCTCAGGGACACAGAGTCGGTTTGGGGACACAGAGTCGGTTTGGGGACACAGAGGTGGTTTGGGGACACGGGTCTGGTTTGGGGACACGGGGCTGGTTTGGGGACATGGGGCTGGTTCAGGGACATGGGGTCTCTCCCAGCTCAGAGTCAGGGGGTCAGTGTGGGGACACAGGGACAGATTGTGGGGAGAGGGTCACTCCCGGTTTGGAGTCTGGGGGTTGGTCTGGTGACACGGGGCACTGGGTCAGTCCCAGTTTGCAGTCTGGGCTTTGGTGTAGGGACACAGGGCTGTTTTGGGAACAGCGGGTTGCTCCTGGTTTGGGATTTGGGGACACGAGGCTGGTTTGGGGACACGGGGTCGGTCCTGGTTTGGAGTCTAGCAGCCGGTTTGGTGACACAGGGTCACACCCGATTTGGGGACATGGGGGCTGGTCCCAGTTTGGAGTCCCGGGGACTTTCTGGGGACACAGCATCGCTCCCGGTTTGTGGTTGGAGGTTGGTCAGGGGACATGGAGCCCATCCCAGAGTGGAGACACGGGGCTGATTTGGGGACAGCGGGTCACTCCCAGACTGGGGACACTGGGCAGGTCCCAGTGTGGGAATATGGGACCAGTTTGGGGACTGGGGGCCAGTCCCGGTGGCTGGGGCTGGGAGGCTGTGCGCTGTTTCCAGCATCACTGCTGGACCAGGACCGGGCACCCCGGGACCCGGGGACAGCGGGACACAGGGGCGGCAGGACAGCGGGACCGGGGGACAGCAGGACAGCACGTACCGTTGCCGGGGGTGAGGCCGGGGAGGTGGAGCGCGGCGATGGTGCGGTTGATGCCGACCAGGAGCTGGGAGGAGTTGGAGCCCTCGGCCCCCAGCGAGTCGGCGAACAGGTTCATCTGCAGCAGAGTCTTCAGCAGGTACCGCAGCATCCTGGCGGCGGCTTGGCTAGGCTCGGCTCAGCACGGTCCAACCCAACACGGCTCAGCACGGCTGCGCTGGGCACGGCTTGGCTCGGCTCGGCTGAGCTCAGCTCGGCTCGGCTTAGTTTGGCTCAGTTCTGCACGACCAGATTCGACACGACTCGGCACGGTCGAGCTCGGCACGACTGAGCTCGGCTTGGCTCGTCTCGGCTCTGCACGACCCGGCTCAGCTCAGCACCGTCCTACCCAGCGCAGCACGGCACGGCTGAGCTCCGTTCGGCTCAGCTGAGCTCGGCTCTGCAGGGCCCGGCTCGGCTCAGCACGGCCCGACCAAGCGCAGCTGAGCTTGGCTGAGCTCGGCTCAGCCCAGCGCGGCTCAGCTCAGCTCGGCTCAGCCCGCGGCGCCGCCCCCCGGGTCCGGCGGGGAGCGGGGGCGCGGCCAGCGGAGGTGGGGGAGATGGGGGTGACCCTCCCCACCTTTTGGGCAAGGGTCTAGGTTGGGAAGAGCAGGCTCCCACATAGGGTGGGGGGTCCATGATAGGGGGCGGGATTGAGGGGGGCAGAGGAAAGGGGGGGCGTCTTGGGTTGGAGGGAGGAGGAGGAGGAGAAAGGGGAGGAAGAGGCTGCCGTGCTGCCCGGCCTCGCCCCAAATAACACGTCAACCCACAGGGATGCCAGCACCCCCACCCTGGGACACCACCCCCCCAGTGTCCCCCCAAAAAGGCAGCATCACCCCCCAGCCCATGAGGGAGCACCGCGGCTCGGGGGGCGCAGCCTTGCAGCCCCATCCCCCAACACTGGGTGCGCTGGCAGAGGTGGGTGCTGCCTTTGGGGGTGCTGGGACCCCCGAGTGGCCTTGATCTTGGGGGGTCAAATGGGACGATCTGCCACCTTACAATGCCTCTTGAATTAATAATTTGCAATTAGCCACTTAATTAATGGGCTGGGGCTGATGTGGGAAGCAAGGGGGCTCTTCCAGCAAGCCCCCTGGTATGGGGGCGTCTGTTGGGGGGTGTATGTCGGGTTGGGGGGGGGGTTCGTTATGGGGGGGTTTGTTAGAGCAGCATGAACAACCCCCTTGGAATAGGACAAAAGAGGGGTGATGATAGGGTGGGGTGGGGAAAAAGGGGGGGTGTCGGGGTTTTGGGGATCCTCTGGGGGGTTGGGTGGGGATGGGGCAGCTCGGGAGCAGGTGGGGAGGGGAGGGGGTGGGAGGGTGACATCTCCGCACACATCTGGGGGGCGACGGGTGGGGGGAACAGGACAAGGGGCCTCACATCTGGGTGGAGAGACGGGGATGTGTGCCTTTGCACATCTGGAGGGGGTGCAAGGGCGTCCTGACAGGGTGCACATCTGGAGGGCTCTTGGGACACAGCTGGGGAGTTTGAACATCTGGGGGGGCGAGCGCCTCTGGGGGCTCACATCTGGGAGGGTCAGGTGGCCTGGGGGAGGCGTGCGTGTTTGGGCGAACATCTGGAGGGCTCAGGCCACAGCTGGAGGCGGCCCCCGGGGCCACAGCTGGGCACGCATCTGAATGCACGGGGGGGTGGCCCGAGCACATCTGGAGAACCGGGCGCTCTGGGTCGTGCACATCTGGCGGCGCAAGCAGGAGGCGGCTGGGCGCACATCTGGGCACACATCTGGAGAGTTAATCCCTGGAGAGTTTTGGGGCCTCTTTTCATGGAGCACTTTGAAGAGAGGAGAGTTTTGAATGGGAATCCTGGAGGTGTTTTGGGGGAGCCCCAGGGATTAAAGCACCTCTGTATTAATCCCGCCGTGAGGCCTGAGGCTGCAACGACGGGCTCCCGAGGGCAGAGGGGCCCAATGAGGGCCTTGGGATGGGGGAAAGGAGACAAAGGAGCCACTTCATCCCTGATGGATAATCCCCCTCCCCAGCTTCATCCCCGTCAATCAGCTGGGCAAACAGCGAGCGCGGGGGGCATCGCCTCCTTGTTAGCAGATTTATTACCACTGCCGGGGCGTTTAATTGCCCTTTTATTCAGCGATTAGCCGCTGTTTGCGCAGGCTTTGCCCAAACCTCCCGCTGCCGTAGCCTGAAACCACACACCCCCCCCCACTTCATTATCCTCCTGATTTTTCCTGCCAGGTGGGGAAACTGAGGCACGAAGGGTCTTGGGGTAATGAGAAGCGACGAGGTATTTGTGTGGGTAAATGAGCGGCTGGTCTCCCCCCTCCCCAAGGGTGATGCCGAGGGGGGCGTAAATCCCTCACAGACCAGTTATTACCCACCCCACCGGGAGCCCCCACCCTGCGCCCGGCGCTTTGCCGGAAAACGCGGCTTTTTGAATATTTATAGAGGTGGTGGGGCGGGGGGAGGGGCGGGGGGGCTGCCTGGTGGGGCTGGAGAGGAGCAGTGCTGGGGGGGTGATGGTGGGTGGTTTAGGGGATGATGGTGGGGTGGGTTGGGGGAGCATACTGGGGTGCTGTGGGGGATGACACTGGGGTGCTGTGGGGGGTGATACTGGGTTGCTGTGGGGGATGAGACTGGGATGCTGTAGGGGGTGATACTGGGATGCTGTGAGGGGTGATACTGGGAGACTGTTGGGGGTGATACTGGGATGTTTTAGGGGATGATACTGGGACGCTGTAGGGGGTGATACTGGGATGTAGGGGAAGAGACTGGGTTGCTGTGGGGGATGAGACTGAGATGCTGTAGGGGGTGATACTGGGATGCTTTAAGGAACAATGCTGGGATGCTTTAGGGGAGCATATTGGGATGCTCTAGGGGCTGCTGCTGGGATGTTGTGGGGATGACACTGGGATCCTTTAGGGGATGATGTTGGGGTGCACTAAGGAGAGACGCTGAGCTGTTTTACCGGAGTGTATGGGAGTGACACAGGGGTGCTTTAGGGGATGACAGTAGGATGTTTCCGCGGAGCATAATGGGATGCCTTAGGGGATGTCACTGGGATGCCTTAGGGGGTGATGGGGGAATGCGTTAGTGGGTGATGGGGGGATGCTTTAGGGGGTGATGCTGGCATGTCCTAAGGACAGATGCTGGGATGTTTTAGGTGAACGTATGCGTTGCTCTTGGGGATGACGCAGGGATGCCTTAGGGGAGCATACTGGGATGCCTTCGGGCTGATGCTGGGATGCTTTAGGGTAGTTATGCCAGAACACTTTAGGGGCTGATGCTGGGATGCACAGAGGGATGCCAGGATGTATTAGAGGATGCTAGTGAGATGCTTTAGGGGAGAACACTGGGGTGGTTTAGGTGGGCGTACTGGGATACTTCAGAGGATGACAGTGGGCTGCTTTAGGGCATGATGCTGGGATGCTTTAGGGGATGATATTGGGAAGCTTTAGGGGATGATACTGCAAAGCTTTAGGGGATGGTGCTGGGATGCTTTAGGGCATGATGCCTGGATGACCCTGGCATGCTTTAGGGGAGTGCACTGGGATGCTTTTGGGCATGATACTGGGATGCTTTAGGGGATGATGCCTGGATGATACTGGGAAGCTTTAAGGGAGTGCACTGGGAAGCTTTAGGGCATGATACTGGGATGCTTTAGGGGGTGATGTGAGGATGCTTTAGGGGATGATGCCGGGATGCTTTAGGGGATGATGCTGGGATGCTTTAGGAGAGCAGATTGAGATGCTTTAGGGGATGACCAAGGGTGCTCTGTGGGGATGCCTTAGAGGCTGGGTGTCAGGCTGTCTTTCCTCCACGCCTGGCAGACGCAGCAGGCCAGTGGGTTGAGGTTTCCTTGCGGGGTGTCCCAGCCCGCCTCATTACTGCCGTCTTTGGGAAGCTGGAGCCCATGTGTTCTCGAGACGAGCAACTCTGGGTATATTAACATCCCATTTCCACCTCTTTAATATAGAGTTTGTCGAGATCATTTATCAGCCAAGCCTCCCTTCAGGGCCGGGGGAAGCCGGGCAGAGCTCAGCAGCTGGGTCACGGCAAGAGGCGAGGGATGCTCGTCCCCGAAGGAAGCTGGCTGCGGGTTTAACAGGTAGTGGCTCATGTGCGAATCGCTAGTTTGGGACCGGCGCATCATTGGGAAAGGCTCTATCAAAGCTGGGCTTAATTGGGTGGAAGGCTTGTTTGCATGGCTGTTAATGGGGGATCAGAGGGCCAGGGACCCAGCGCTGACGGCCCTACAAAGGCAAGCAATTACTTGCTTGTCTGCATTATGTATTAACCCATCTGGGGCCGGGATATTGGCTTTGAAAGGGAGACAAAGGCGGAGGCGTGACGCTATTCCCCCTGCCGAATTAGTCCGCCTGGGTCCCCTTTGTGCGGCCGGCAGGGCAGGGCAGCTGGGTACAGAGTGCAGCCCCTGAGGATGCTGATGGGTACCAGGGCGTGGCAGCAGGGTGCCGCCTCGCTCAGCATCCCTGCATCCTCCTTGATATTGCACCGAGCATCTTTTCTCGCCTTTCATCAGCCACCGTGGTTTCCTGCCTGCGGCCACAGCTCTGGGTAATTAAAGCCTTGGCTTTAATTAGCCACTGCTGCCGTTAATAAGTTTATACCTCTTCTTGGTGGTGTATTTTGGAGACAGGAGGTTCATTATGAAAAGCAAAGTCTGTATCTACTGACTTGTCCGCTTGGCTTTTTTGGCTAATTGTTAATTATCGTTATTGAATTGGAAGGTTGGCTCGAGCCAGGCAGCGGGGGAGCATTGGGGAACAGGGCTGAGGGTTCCCCACCCCTGCCCCAAGTTGCTTGTCCCACTGTCCGTGCATCCCCGGTGAGCTGAGGGCAGTCATGATTCATTGCACAGATGAGCCCTGGCTGAGAACAGCTGCAGCTCATTGCATTAGGCAATCCCAGCTGAGAATAGCCACGACTCATTGCACGGGGTGATCCTGGCTGAGAACAGACATGATTCATTGCACAGGTGAGACCCGCTGAGAACAGCTGCAACTCAGATCAAGGGTGAGTCCCCATTGAGAACAGCCACAACTCATAGCCCAAAGCGACCCGCTGCAGGGAGGCTGAGAATGGGCACAGCTCGCTACAGGAATGGCTCTCTGCCACTTTCAGTGGGGTGGAGGGGGACCCACAAGCCCCCCGCCACCGCGTCATTAGCAAGCGGTCAAATGGCCCTAATGGGGACGCGGGGCTGCATCGCAATCAGCTGCTCTAGAGGAATAATGAATTTTTCAATCTCTAATTAACCGTTAACCTCATTTGCATTCCTCCCCCGGCTTACGGTGAGCCCCTCTAATTGGGGCCTGATTAGCTCCCGTGCAGGGGGGGTCTGTACGGCACAGTGCCGGTGGGCTGGGGGATGGCAGGAAGGGGCTGGTGGCCCCCCGGGGCCTGGGGACATGGGCGCCCCGCTGCAGGGACATGCTGGCAGCGGGTGCGTCCCCATGGGCAGCTGGCTTTGGGGACACTGGGGGTGGGCAGATCCCTTTGGGGACACGCCAGCAGTTTTGTCAGCCCTTTGGGGACACCCCACGGGGGCAAAGTGGTGACATCCCTTTGGGGACACACTGCGGGGGTGGCATCAGGGACATCCCTTTGGGGACACGATGCAAAAGTGGCGTTGGGGACACCCCTTTGGCAGCATGGTGGCAGTGGGTGCATCCCTTGGGGACATGCTGCAAGGGTGTCGTTGGGGACATAATTCTGGGGACACGTTGGCAGCAGGGACATCCCTTTGGGGACATGCTGCGGGGGTGGCAGTGGGGACATAATTTTGGGGACACACTGCAGGGGTGGCAGTGGGGACATCACTTTGGGAACACAGTGGCATTGGGGACATCTCTTTGGGGACATGCTGCGGGGGTGGCATTGGGGACACCCCTTTGGGGACACGGTGGCAGCAGGGACACGCTGCAGGGGTGGCATTGGGGACATCCCTTTGGGGACACGCTGCAGAGCTGTCACTGAGGACCCCCTCCTTGGGGACAGGCAGCTGGTGACAAAGAGCTTGGTGTCGCTGCGCCCCCCCCACCCCCCCCGCAGCCTCACGCCGCCGCCAGCCCCTAATCCCCGTAATTAGAAGGGGATAATTACGGCCCCCGATCGCTCCCGTCCGCTCCCCTGCGAGATGCGCTGCAGCAGGCAGGAGCAGGCAGCCCCCCTAATCCTGCCCTTTCTCCACCACCACCACACCACCACCCCCCCAATTTGTTTAACCAACACTGCCCTAATTAAAGCGTTTAATTAACAAGCCCAAGCGGTTGATGCCAGTCCTGGGGGAACCCCCATAGGACCCCCCCAAAACCATCCCTGTTTGGATGAGGAGGACTTTTAGGCGAGGTCAAATCTCCTCACTGCTCGTTAGTCTTGGCTTAATGAAGAGTTGGGGGCGCAGCTGGGGTGCTGGGCCCCCCCGCCGGTGGAGCCGGGCCAGGCCCCCGCTCCCCTTCGTTAGCTGCCCCCCAAGCTCATCAATCAAGGGCCCCCTCTGGTCCCGAGCCCGTTAATTGGGATCCCGGCAGGCAAAGGGCCAGGGAGCACACGTGGCCACACCAGGGTCAGGGGGCAGCAGCCGGCCTGGGTGCCATGCAGGGCAAGAGTGGTCCCCCAAAAAAGGACAGGAGCCCTGATGTTTGGGGGGTCTCGGCTCCAATAGCTTGGGGGTGCTCAGCCCCGGGGTTGGAGGGTGCTCAGCCTCAGCATTTGGGGGTGCTGAGCCCCAGTGTTTGGGGATGCTCAGCCCCGGGCTTTGGGGTGATCAGCCCCGGAGTTTGGGGGTGCTGAGCCCCAGAATTTGGGGGTGCTCAGCTCTGGGGTTTGCCTGCTCAGCCCCAGGGTTTCAAGGTGCTCATGCCCAGCATTTGGGGGTGCTCGGCCCTGGATTTTGGGGTGATGAGCCCCAGTATTTGGGGGTGCTCAGCCCAATGCTTGGGGGTGTTCCACTCCAGTATTTCAGGGTGCTGACCCCAGTGTTTGGGGGTGGTCAGCCCTGGGGTTTGGCAGTGCTCCACCCCAGTGTTTCAGGGTGCTTAGCCCTGGGTTTTGGGGTACTCAGCCTCAATGTTTGGGGGTGCTCAGCCCCAGAGTTAGGGGATGCTCAGCCCCAGCATTTGGGGGTGCTCAGCCCCAATGTTTGGGGGTGCCCTCCCCCGGGCTTTGGGGTGCTTAGGCCCAGGGTTGGGGGGATGCTGAGCCCCAGTGTTTGGGGGTATTCAGCCCCGGAGTTGGGGGTGCTCAGCCTCGGGGTTGGGGTGGGATCAGCCCCAGGTTTTGGGCATACTCAGTCTCGGGGTTTGAGGTCCTCATCCCAATGTTTGGGGGTGCTCAGCCCCCGGGGTTTGGGGTGCTCAGCCCCAATGTTTGGGGGTGCTCAGCCCAGGGTTAGGAAGGGTTGTGTCTCTGTCCCCAGGGGTCCCTCCCCTATAGCCCCTCCCCGCCGATGGGGCCCGTGTCCCTGCGGGGGCTAGGGGTCTCCGCCTGCGGGGGGGTCCCGGGGCCACGCCCACTCCCGGAGCCACGCCCACTGCCCGTGGCCTCACCCTATGAACGATGCCCTGACCCCACTCCGCGCCCCCAGCCCTGGCCACGCCCCACCCGGACAGCCCCTCCCCGCCTCCTCCCGAGGCCACACCCCCTGACGGCACTCCCCGCCCCTACAGCCGCAGACACGCCTCCTTCGCGCCGAGCCACACCCCCTAAACACGCCCTCTCCTGCCGTGGTCACGCCCCCTCCTTGACCACTCCCCCCGGCCCGGCGGCACGTGCTCCCCCCTCCCGCCCTCCTGCCGCCAGCGCCCCGCTCCTCGGGGCTGCCGGAAGTCCCTCCCTCCGGGGGAGCATAGCGTCACTTCCGCCCGCTCGGTCCGGCATCTCCAATATGGCGGCGTCCTGCGGCTCCTCGCAGCTCCCGGCCGCCGAGCCGCCGCTGAAGATCCCCAAGATGGAGGTGCTGTCGCCGGGCTCGCCGGGGGCGCTGAGCGACGGCAACCCCAGCCTCTCCGACCCCTCCACCCCCAGCGGCGCGTCTCCCCTCGGCCCGGGGCCGGCGGCCGGCGGGGCCGGGCTGGGGGGCGGCGGCGGCGGGGCGGGGGGCCGCGGCGGGGCCTCGCCCTCCGTCTCCTTCTCCCCGGGCGGCGCCGCCGCTGCCGCCGCCGCCGCCGCTTGCCGGGGGATGTCCTGGACGCCGGCGGAGACCAACGCGCTGATCGCCGTCTGGGGCAACGAGCGGCTGGTGGAGGCGCGGTACCAGCAGCTGGAGGGCGCCGGCACCGTCTTCGGCAGCAAGGCCCCCGGGCCCGCCATGTACGAGCGCGTCTCCCGCGCCCTGGCCGAGCTGGGCTACGAGCGCACCCCCTCCCAGTGCCGGGAGCGCATCAAGGTACCCGGCGGGGGCGGGCGGCTGCTCCCCTGGGGGCTCTTCTGGCCGTGGGGGATGGGGGGTGAGGTGACATCGCCCCCTCCATCGGATCACCCCAACCGTGGGACCACCCCCTCCGTGGGATCTCCCCCTCGGGGTCTCCCCGTGCCGGCTGTTTTCTAGAGCATCCCTTGGGCCCCTGGGCATGGGGTCACTGCATCTCCAGGGCTCAGCCCAGCCTTTGGCCCAAGGGGTGGGCGCCCTGCATCCCCTGAGCTCGATCCCTTCGGGGTCTCCCCTGAAGCATCCTTGGGCCCTGGCTTTGAGCTGGGCTCAGCCCAGCCTTTGGCTCTGGGTTTGGGGGCACTGTGTCCCTTGGGCTCAGCCTTCTGGTGTCTCTCTGTGCTGGCAGCTTTCCCAAGCATCCTTTGGCCCTAGGTGTGGGGTGCCTCATCTCCTGGGATCACCCCATCAGGGTCTTCCCACGCAGGCAGCTTTTTGGAGCACCCTTTGCCCATGGCTGTGGGTGTCCCATGGGCTCAGCCTTTGCCCCTGGGTGCAAGGCACCCCATCCCCTGGGCTCAGCTGCTTGGCTCCCCACAGCACCCTGCTGTCCCAGAGCAGACTGGGCACCATGTCCTGTGGATTCAGCCTCGCACCAGCAGCATCTTTCAGCCCGAAACACTGCATCCTTTGGGTTCAGCTGCTCAGTTCCTCCTGCGTGGGTGGGCTGCGGCAGCATCCTTTGGTCCCGAGTGTCCTGGTGTCCATGTCCCCTTGCGTGGACAGCCCCCAGCAGTATCCTTTCCCCTCAGTTTTTGGGGTATCCCCTGGGTTGCCAACTTAGTCCCAGAGTGTGGTGGGCACCATGGTCCCATGTGAATGGATTCATTCCCCTTACGTGTCCTCCAGCATCTTCTGGCTGTGTGGGGGTGGCATGAGCTGCTCCCTCAATTCCTCATGGGAAAAGGGGACTCCCAGTTACTCTACTAATAAGGGGTGGCTCATGCTGTAGTTGCCTTCTTGCGCTCGTGGCTCCCTCCTTTGCTTTGGAGTTGCTTTACAGGGTACGAGATCTTCCCCTGGCTCACACCAGAGCGTGCTGCAGTCTCAGAATCTTTAATAATTGAGCTGCATTAAACAGCCCAATGGGCTGTGTTTCCTGTGGCAGCGGGTTTGAAAGAGGGATCTTCCCAGTTGCGTTATTCGCTGGGGAAAAGGGAAAGCCTGGGTTTGGTGGCTGGCTTGGGAGCACCCATGCCGCATGTCCTGCTTTTATGAAGACGAGGTATTTGGAGGGACTGTGGATGGGGTGGGAATTGCTGCGGGGTTTCAGTTTATAAAGGTGAATGAAGCTTGGAAGGGCAAACTAAACACTCCGAGCTCCCTCTGGCTTTTATTTTCCCCTTTCATGACCCATTAAGCTGCCTGTGCGGTGGCTTAAAATGCCGATCGATTAAAAAAGTAATGTCTTGTTATCGCTAGGGATCAGCGAGGCTGTTTGCTTCTCTGTTCTTTATCTCATCTGTTAAATACAGCCATGCCAGCCCAGCCAGGCTGGGATTCTCCAGGTATATATGCCCAGGCTGCCTTTGATTTGCAAAATATATGAAATAAGGGGTTCTGCGGTATCAAGGATGCTCAGCAATGAGCGAGAGGCTCGCTTTTTGATCCCTATTAATTAGAACAGCCTTTGTCCCTGGAAGTAGGTGGTCAAAACGAAGCAACCCCCCTTCCTCTAGCTGTTTTAGTTTCTTAATGTATTTTCCTCGTGTTGCCTCATTGACCCCGTGTTTTTGCTGCTCGGGATTTATTTCCCTTGAATGCATCCAAATGTTTTTTGAGAGGAATGTTGCTGCACCGTGAAACCTGTTTGAATCCCTTGTTTTCTCAGCGGTTTTCAAGGTGCTTGTTGCTTAAATTGGTTCTTCTGTAAAACTTTGGGCTTTGCCAGAGGCTGGTGCGTGATGGAAAAGTTTCTTGAGGTGGTTTGGCTTTGTCCGCGGGGCTCCGATGGTTTCAGGTTGCGGTGGGAGCTTACGCAGCAACCCTAGAGGACCGCTACCCCGATTTTGGCTGTGGCGTCTGTAACTATTCATGCGTCGGGAGACGTTAAGCAGGTTGTGAGGAGAAGTCTTGCTATTGAAGCAGCCCAAAACCGGCCGTTCACGTTCAGATGATGCTTTTAGTTGGAGCTGGTCGTGGGTTGTGGCTGCTTTGGGGCCAGAGTGAGTGTTTTGGTGACTGCTGGAAGATCCCGTCCTCCCGGTGGTTTGTGAGCTTCCTGCAGAGGAGGACTTCTCCCCTTTTGCCCTAAGAAGCGATGCTGGAACAAATCTTTGCCCATGAAATGTTCAAGCGTGAAAGAAACCACACATCATGCACATATCAAACAGCGTACGGGGAATAAAAGAGCTCAAGGCATATATTTATTGTCTTGAAATGGCTCCAAGATCAGCTCTTGACAGACCTGTTAGATATTTCCGGATCACCATGCGATATGTTGGGGTGGGCTCTTCGTCAATCCCGTAACGTCTGATTGAAAGGTCTGGCTGGAAGGGGATTGTCTGCTTTCCATCTGTCTGCTGTCCTGCGCCTGTAGCCACTCACAGGTTGGCCTGTCTACCAGGTGAGGAACAACCGTTTGACGTCGGTTGTGTCCAGCATGATGTTGCCTGAGCTTTTGCATAACCTGGGTCCCCACTGCAAGGGTCTTCATTGGTGCAGTCATCTGGAGGCACTAAAACATGGCTTTTTCCAGAGCCTTTGGCCTCGCAGAAGGTTTTTCACTAGAACAGCTGTGAAACAAACGCTTATCAAAAGCTGGGGTTTCTCATGAGAGCCAAGGGTTGACCTTGTTACGGGGATTATTGAGATAGTTATGGTAGCCACTGTGAACCTTAAAATCCCAATTTTTATAGAATTCCAGGTGGAATTGGCTGCTCGGCTCTTTCATGCTCAACTGAGAGCTCCTGGGCATGAAGGGGTCGGTGCCTGAAGTCACGTTTAAGACGGAGCAGGATGGCTCAAGCACACTGTTGGAACAAGGGGAGGTCAGAGGCACATCGTCGTCCTCTGCTGTCGGCTGTCTGAGCTGAAAGCAAAGCTGGGGAAATAGTGATGGAGTGCTTAGCTCCATCTTCCATTTATTATCTGTAATGCTCTGTTTCTGTGATTTTATTTACTTTGACTCCATGCCTATTAAGGGAGAGTAGCATGAGGATTTACTGATGTATTATAAATGTAAATCGTGCTTAAAACGTATTGGAGTCAACTTATTTTATAAATGCGTTTTAGATAAGAACTGGATATTGGCTTTCTTCGGGACACCTGCCTTCCCTGGACTCTGCCAAATCTTGAAGAGCGAGTTAGAAATGAACTGGGAAGGAAAAAAGTCAGCTCCGAAGAAGAAAGTTTTCCAGTTGTGTCGCGTAGATGCATTCTCTCCTAATTCAAACAGGATGCAAAGTAAGGTCCTAGTTCAGATTTTCAACTGTGTCTCAACATCTGCATGTGCTTTTCCTCACATAAGCGGCGCTGGCCTGCGAGCTGGGAACAAGGCCGCTGTTGGGTTTGAGCCACTCTGGAAGTGTCTGTTTCAAATTTAGGGGTTTCACGTGTAACCGTTCCAGCAGCTTTTCCTGGTTTCTTCCTTCGGAAAGAGGCTTTGAGTCCGACTTTGTGCCTCTGAGGTCAGTGGATTGGTGAGTTTGGCAATCGGGAGGTGCAGGAGGATTGAAACATCTCGATTTCTGCCTTCTGGGTTCCTGGAAAAGCTGTCTTGTGCTCTGTAGCTTCCTCATCCTGTTGTATCCTTAATCCTTCCTTGTTTAGTAACATATTCTGACCATCCCTATGACGCGTAGCTCTTGTTCAAGAGTCGTTTACCAAAGTGCACGTGCTTCTCATCCAGACCTCCTCCTAAATCTGTTCCTGGTCAAGGATTCAGCCTAAACTGTGTATCCCAAAACTCGTCACCTCTCGCCAGCCCGTGGAGCCTGTAAGTTTTAAGGTTTGACCTTAGCGCTGGTGTTTTAAGGCAGGTGATAGAATAGTTGGCAAAACCCTTTCCAGCTTTGCGCACTGATTTTGAGCCCTTCGCCTGGCAGTGCTGTTTCAGCCAGAGAGCAGGAGGTTAGCCGTTAACTCAAGTGCTTTTAACCGCAGAAGGTGAGCCATCGCCTCGTGCTGTCGTGTTGCCGCGTGAAGGCCAAAAGCTGACGTACCCAGCGTGTGTTCTTTGAGGTCACTTTCCGTCAGGTGATATGCTGGGACGTCATCGTTTCATCCTCTTCCAGCCTTCACATGTGGCTGCAACGATCGGGGGATGCTCCGAGAAAAGAGCTCGGGTTTTACAGTTGCCGCTGACCGGTGCAGAGCTGTGCATAATTTTCAGGCAATAAAGGAGTGTTCTTGAAATAACTTGCTCCAGGTGTCGTTTGCTTTTTCAATACTGGATCTTGTGCATTTTTTTTTAAATCGGCAGAAAGATTTCTGCTCTGTTGCATCTTTCTTCATCGAAGGTGGAAACAAAGACTAGCTCTCCTGACAGCACTTTGCTTAGCTGAGCTGCAAGAGGGTTTTGGTGCTAGAAATTCACCGGCTGCAGTTGCAGCTAGTGAGCCTTTCTCAAACAGAGAGAAGTCCTTCCTTAAAAGTTGCTGTTCAGCAGCAGGAGACCGTTAAAATTAATTTGGGGGCATTTTTAACATGTCATTTCTTCAGCTACCGCAGAATTGCGGGTTCTGCTTTTGTTTTGCGAGAGAGCCACTGAAATTTGTTCGCCTCTCCCTGGAGTCGGTGCCAAGCCATTTATTCAAGGAGGAACAGCTCCAACGTGTAACTCCCGGCTGCAGGAATTCACGAGTCCCGCTGCCGACTGCAAACCCGCTCCCCTGGTGTTGGATTTTGCTGTAGGTAGCAACCTCCCTCTCACCCCGGATGGGTGACTGGAGGTTTTGAGTGGGTTGTGGTTGTCCGCTAAGCGTGTAATTTATTTTTCAAAGGAACAATAAACACCTTGAAGATGCTGGTTAAACAGTCACAGAGAACGTAGGCACAGAGGGGAGAAGTGAATGCCTCGAACCCACATGAAATGGGAAGGAATGAAGTTATGCCTGAGTACCGGCCGTTGGTGTTCTCTTGCTTGAAGCTATACGTAAAGTGATGACGGCAGGGGTTTATTTGTAGTGGGGCTGTGGTTTTAGCTGCTTTACAATGTAAACAATCTATTTTTAAATCTTAAATCTTACATGAAGTTGTTTTTAAGGAAGGAAAAGCTGTGCTAACTGGACTATCAGAAGCAAAGCTTGCCATAATCATGTTTGACCTCCTGCGTGGTACAGGAGATTGGATTTCACCCAGAATTTCATCGTTGGGCCCGATAACATTGAGCCGAGTGGCTGTCTTTTAATTTGAAGATCTCAAATGGTGGACCATCAGTACAGTTGGTGGGAACCAGCCAACTGTCCCCCTTCAAAACAGCTTTGCCTTCTGCTTTTTTCTTTTTTTTTTAAACGCATTTTGTCTTTGTCTTGTATTTGTTATCTCAGGCCCAGATCCTCATCTGGGCAGCTCCACTGGCTGCGATGCGTGCAGGTGGTGTTCAAGTTACCTCCGGATCTTTCTTTGGCTTAAGTAGATTCAGATGAGCCGGGTTTTCCAGGCTGGATCATTTCTTGTCATTCCTTGAATCCTTTCCAGCAGCCCAGCTTATCGCTGGAGGATCTCACAGGCCCTGGTAGATGGGAGCAACTTTCAGTTGACATTTATAAGCTGGAAAAAATAAACTCTTCAGTGACAAAGAACAGATTGATTTGTTTGACTCCTTGGATGTATTGTGGGGCTGCAGGTGAGGAGTGTCTCTGGGAGGAGAGCATCACGTGGAGCGAACCCTCTTGCAGAGCCGCTCTCTTCGGCCAGGGTATTTGTAGAGTGGTGTCGGGCTGGTAGGAATCTGGCTTGCTTTGCATGTGCAGGACAAGTGTCTTTACTGTCCAGTTGCTTCTGCAGCCGTGCTGTGAGTCTGTAATACCCTCTTCTGGTCGTCTTGGCATACCTGGGCCATCCACCGCTCATTGCATGGGTGCAAGATGGTTCCCAGTGGGAGCTGGGAGCGAGCCGGCAGGTTATCCTGGTGAGGCAGAAACAGCTGCTGGCCAGGAACTCATTGCAGAAGGACAGACTTGCTAAACTTGAATATTAAATCTCCGTTTGGGAGATTGGTGACCGTGAAATCTTAGTTTGGGAGGGCGCAGTTTTTCCCTCTCATCCTCCCTGACTATGGAGGACTTGGGGAGGTGTTAAAAATCCTCCTTCTGATTTTTGTCATTTGCCCTTAGCCAGCACATGCAGGCAGGTGGAAATTTTGGGCATCCCGTTGGCACCGGTTATTGCAGGGGCTGCTTTGACATCAGAGAATAGTGCCGGTGATGCAGGAGGTGTTGGATGGTTGATTGTGGATTTTTATTTATTTTAGAAGTGGCTGGATGCACCCGAATGAAGCTGGGTGTGAGAGCATACAGCTTCGAGCGCTGGTTTGGGGGCAGATTTGCTTTCATTACTCTTCCTGGCTATGCTCCATCCTGCTGAGTGTATGAATTTGGGAGCCAAGTAGATGCTGCTTGGCAGACTGCTGTGGTCTCACCAGTTACCAACCCTTGCCCACTGGTCCTGGTGAAAATCGGAGTTAAAGCCATCTTTGGTATTTCACTTCCAGCTTTTCCCGTGGATTTAGGTATTGCTCTCCACTGATGAAGTTTTCTCAATGCAGCTGAAGGCCAGTGGCATGGACCTTCCTCTAGAGACACCCGGCCCCAGGACGGGCAGCAATGCGCTGCTAGGATGTGTTGCATGTAATGTTTTTTTAGCTTTCTGAACTACACAAGAGGTTTCCCCTGTGTTGCCACCTGCGTTGATGCCACTTGTTTTGGAGAGGAGCGTTTTCTCTCCCACCTGAGGGAGGGTTTGTGCTGCTCTTCATCTTCTAGAGGGGCTCATGGCCTCGCTCCGCTTGTTCATTTGAGAGCAAGAACCAGCAGGGATTTAGTCTGCGTGGTGTCTCTTGCCTTCCTGATAGCAGAGGTGTGACCTCTCAAGTACATCTTGGGCCTTTTTGGTCCAGGCTGCTCTGCTTTGGCCTTTCCTTGAAAGGCAGGCTTTGCAGGTGGCCTGGAGATGTGTGTCCCCATCATAGTGGATGTATGAAGCTTCAAGTTTGCTTTTAGGAACAATTGTGTTTCTGAAGGGAAGACAAGTCCACTCAAGCATGGCCTTCATTGCTCTGAAGTAAGTAGCGATGGGTTTTAAGCACTGTTTTTGACCAGGACTAGGTTGAACCTTACTCACATGTCTCTGCAAGCCAAGCGCTGTCTGTAGGACACATCCATTGTATCGAAACTCCTCACAGAGCCAAAAGTCTCTGGCTGTGGTGGGTATGGGCACGGCAGAGGGTTTTGCTGGTCTGCCTTCTCGAGCTCTAACTTGTTACTCTTCTTTTTCTCCAGTGCCGTCTTAAACCAGGAGCTTGGCACGTCAGGAGATGGAGGTGCCTGGCCATCTGCCTTTCTGCAGGCAATACTGGAGAGTTTCTCCTCTCTAGATGTCTAGCCCGATTAGCATCAAATCCCTGAGAAGGATAGGAATAATTTTATTTTCAGCACTGTAATAGCAGCAGAGATGGAGCATCTTCACAGGTGGCTATTTTGAGACGCGAGGTGTTCATTGTGTCTCGGCACCGCATGTCGCTGCGTGACTTCCTCACCCAGCCGGGCCACAGCTCGTTACACCCCAGCTTCGTTCTCTCTTGGTCAAGGGCAAAGTCCTGCCTTATCTAGACTGACCTCTGCAATTGGCTGTAGTGCTTCTGTAAATAATTCCTGCCCAGGCAAGTCTTTTTTGTTTTTAATATATTGTGATTTAGAAATTGGTAGCAGTGGAAAATCCGCTGTGATTTTTGTTAGATTCTAGCTCTGGCTAACGAATCCAACTTAAAACCATGTGCCTTACCTGCCTCGACTGACATCCCTTATCTGCGTCTTCTAGGGTGACTTTGCTTCTTCAAATCATTGTCCAAAGCGATCTCTGGTTCCTGTCTTGATCAGGCGATCGGCTGCTTGTCTGTGTTCCCTCTCAACACCCTTCTCCCCTTGGGACGTCCCCATCGCTTTCCTTGTGCCGTACCAGAGACCTTCAGGAAGCCCCTGTGTGTGCGGGCACGTCAGGTTACGGCTGAGACTTCGCTCTGGTACAAAATGTGATTTATTTTGACTGCCAGCGGGTCCCTGAGTGCCACGATCTGGCAGATGCACAGCCTTTGCAGACAGGTCCGCAGCAGCTCCTGCAGTGCGTGCCTGCAAAGTTTTATGGGCAGGTTTGCACGAGGCTGCTGGTGTTTCGCAGAGGGGTGTTACAAATTGGCATATCATGCTGGAGACACGTTGAAGCCGTCAGCTACCTTTCTGCAGCGGTGTATGGCTCTCTCAGGAGTTTAAGGCACTCTTTCTTCTCCTTTTATTCTGGATGGACCACAGAAATAGGGCTCCTTGTCGCAATATCCCATGGAATTCTCGTGTTTTCCTGCCTTGCACGCATCTTTTAACCTAAAAGTTCGCGAGCTGGCAAGTTGAGCAGAGCTATCAGGCTACTGTAGACAGTTCTGTTTCCTTGTGCTGCCACCAGCCAGCTCGGGAATGAAGATTTCAAGAGCTTTCACTGCGCCGCTCATCCCTACAACCACTCCAGGCTTCAAAAGCCATTTCTTTTGTGTCAGTGTAGTTTCATCTCATGTTGCTTGTGAGTATCCTGGCACAACAAGGAAGGAAGCTATTTGATACTGCCGTTCTTAATTCAGGATGTAAAGACAAGAGCTCCTCTCGCATTAAGTAAAAGAGCCTCTTTGGAGCTGAACGTTGTGCTAAGTGGTGCTCTGTGCCATCGGGATCCCTTCTAGGTCAGCTGCTTTCATTTAATAGACTTAAATAGATGAACATGGACACACCTGTAGGCCACCTAACTGCTCTGCGGAGCCCGTAGCATCTCGCCAAGTAAGTGTACGTCTCAGATCAGTGATCTGGAGTTTCTTGTGTTGGACCATCTCTGGGGTTATCTGTAAAAAGCTCACTGTAGTGTGGTTCTCCCTCATCTTATTTTTTGCTGGGTGGGGAGGACTGTGTCTACAGCCTTCCTCAAAGTCGCTTCCTAAGGCTTTTCTGACCAGCGTTTCTGCTCATCAATGCTGCAGTTCCTGCAGAGCGATCGGTTCCCCTATGGCTTCACTTGTAGAAAAGATGAGGGCTCGTGAGTTAGAAAAGGTGAGAAAATCCACACTGAGCTTTTTGACTGTCTCTTCCTTTGGATTTCGTGATTATAAATTAAGCGGGGATAATCTGTCTTCGTATTGCAGGCAGTGTTGCAGAACAATAAGCAAAAGCCTCGGTCTCTTCCAGTCTGTGCAGTCACTGGGCAGTTATCAGGTCTGTTTTCAGTTATTTGTCCTAAATTTACTGGTTTCTTGTCTATCTGTATCAATATATGTATGTGCACTTTAGGAACCACGGAGCAGGAGTTGAGCTGGACACCGGGAGAAATAGAGGAGGTGCGTAAGAAAAAAAACCTCGATCTTAAATCTTGGTGATCAGAATAACCTGCCGGGAGGAAAGTGGCTGAACCACTGAGTGCTATAAAACGTCCAGGGGAGGTTTCCTGAAGGCCGAGCATTTAGGTCTTACAAGGGTCTCGAAAGAAAGTCGTGGGAGGTGCAGGCAGCTGCAGAGGGAGAGCCATCGGTCTGGTCCACGCAGAAGCCTGTGGGCATCAGTGGAATGGAGCTGACCCGTGTTATTCAGAGGTGAACATCACTTAGAAAAGGGGTACGAACTGGCTGTTGGAGAAACTGGGGAACACCTCCGAGAAGGAAGAGCCGGAGGCAGTCTTGATTCTCCAGGAAACAAGACCAAGGAGCCAACAGCTGCCTGGCTGCAGGCCTTCTGGTGCTTTTGAAAGTGCCAAATTTTAGGTTGTCTCACTCAAATTTTAGATTATCTGTTGCCAGAGCAGAGGTAAGAGGTGGCTCACGCAGCCAGGTCCAGAAGCAGCTAGGCAGTAACCTCAAAAGTACTCTTGACTTGCAAGAGTAATGAGCAACGAGAGTATTGCTCGTTTATTTGTGCCCCCTTTCTGCGCTGCTCCCTTTAATTCTTGTACCAGTCTCCATTGACTTCATGCTCAATTATTTTCATGGTAAAAGAAGCCAGTTTGCAGCCTGGATGGAATAATTCAGTACTACTAGGCTACTACCCAGCGTGAGATACCCTAACTCTGTCAGTAGGGAGAGATGTCTGAAGCACACGCTTAAAATAGAGCACATGGCTGTGGCTGTTGGGTGTTCCCAAGAGGGCTTGGCCAAGAGTCTTGATGGTTTTTTGGTTAATTGTGCTGGAGACTGTTTAGCTTAAAGGCTGCTAATAATTCCAGCTAGAGGCTCTAAATCTGCGGTTAACTCTGACAGATAAGCTGGGGCAGATGTAAGAACTGGGGTGTGGGAAATATATTTCAAAAAAATCTGACTTGGGTGGATTTTAGAAAGAGTCTGGGAGCAAGAAAAGTTTACCCCTATTGTTGGCTGACACTTGAGCTGAAAGGGGAGAAATTGGAGTGGAAAAGCTGGGCGATGCGTCCTCCAATGTGCTCTTTAGGGCAAACCAGACCATTTAAAAACTACCTTGGTGTTCTCAAGGGGTTCTTGTTGCCAAATTTTAACAACAACATTTATCTGTACCCCCCAGCCCAAGGGTACCCAAGTCTCTTCCAGTGAATACTGGCAGGTTTCTTGGCCAGGTCTTTGGCTCCAGGTTGACAGAGCCAGTTGTTTCTCTACCCCGCTTGCAGATGGAGACTTAAAATTTGCTGGTGTCCACCCAAAAAGGAGCTCCCTGTTTATTCCGAAGGCAAAATTGGGAAGGGTTCCACCTTAAACCACTGAATAACCCTGGTACTTATTGCTCTGTGTGTGTTTATGTTTGTTGGGTTTTTTTAATATATATTTTGTGTTCTTTGGGGGGGGGGGGGAGGGGGGGAGAGATTTTTTTTCTGAAACAGCAGGGTAAAGTTGACTTGCTGCTTAGCAGTTTTGCTTCTGCCCCCAGGGCTCTGAATATCACGAGGAAACTGGTTAGAAATGTATTCCTTTCCTGCTGATGCTGTTAAACCAGTATATGAGGAGCATTAGGTAGGTTCGAGCTTTGTGGAGATGTAAAGGTTCCTTTTTGGGGGAAAAAACAAGTGGGTTTTGCAATGACGTGTGCTTGAAAGTCCGTTACAGTCCTCCTCCAGGGAGCAAGGCGACAGGACTAGCTCTTCCCAAATTAATGCCTCTCTCAAACTCCAGAGGCAGCTTTACCATTCAAGCTAGAACCTGAGCAATCTAATAAATTTAAGGGGGGGGGGGGGGGAGTTTTCTAGCACTCTACCAATCCAAAAACTATCAAGATCCATCAAACCTGGGGCACGTCATTATGTTTCAAAAGTGGAGCGGTGGTAGAACTTAAACCACGTTGAGGGATGCGCATAAAGATACTTTTTTTTTTTTAACCCCCAAACAGTTGTGTGTTGCTCTGGATTAGGGGGGAAACGTGGACAGAAGTCGTAGGCTTTGCGTTGCTGTCGCACGGCGAACGCGATGCACCGGCTCGGCCATCGGTGTGGGATGCTAACGGGATCACCAAGAGTAGAGCAGGTTTTTCCGTCTGTCCTTATGCGAGGTTTTGGCCTCAGCACCGTTTGTAAAGGCTTGTTAGACAGAGCCATCTTAGTATTGTTTCTTAATGCTTGATATGGAAGTCTGGCAATTTGGAGCATTATTGATTTGACCTCTTTTAAATTTCAGCAGCTTCACAAGAGACAGAGTGAGTTAGTAAGGAATGCAAAATATGTAAGTAATATATATTTTCCTAGCTGAATAGCTTAGGCATATACATTTTGTACCTTGTGTCTTCTTAGCAGAGTAAGGAAGGTTGGACCGCCTTTGCTTTGGGGGACTCTTCTTTCTCTTTCCCTTTCTCTCTCCTCCCCGCTTCACCTTCTCCAAGCTGTGGGCACAACACCAGCTCTGCTTTCTCCTCCTTGTAGTAGGTGTGCATTTCCTTGGCTCGTTGGTATCTCTGACTGGGGTTCTTTTGGTGTATTTATTTTATTTTTTTCCCCCCTTATGTTACCTACCAGATCTGGGGATTTTTTTTTTTTTTTTGAAGTGGGGAAGAGACTAAATCACCCGAGTTAAATCTGATGAACCTGTCGCTGCTACGCAACATTGTCCCGTGTCGTAGATGTTAACGTGAAACCGCTGCAGCGGGAATGTTGGATACGTACGATGTTTCCTGGTGGGCGTAGATTAATTCGGGAGCATTGCACTTAGCTCATGAGCAAATACTGATCAGCAGAAGTAAAAAAAGCCAAAAACCACAAACTTAAACTTTGCCTAGCAGCTGTGTAACTGTCTTCAAGTGAATGTGTGCTCTTCCAACCCATGGCCGCCCGATTAATGTGCATTTTTCTGTCTTAGACCCTTCGCAGGTGCTACAGCCGGGTGAAGGAGCATGGCGTCGGGAAGAGGAAAAGCAGCTACACGTTTGAACAGCTGGAGCAGGTGTTTGGGCAGGGAGGATGGGACTCCCAGCCCTGCCAGCCCGTCCTCATCAACAGCAGCGGCTTGTACCAGGAGCTGGAGTCGGACGGCAGCACGATGGAGGAGTATTCGCAGGAGGACTGGGGAAACCACAGTCAGGATCTTCATTGCTACCAGACCGGTGAACAGGAATTGGGTAAGAAATCCCATCCTGGTGCGTCCCCGGCCTCTGATTTTACCTGTGCTCCGTCCTTGTACCCATCTCACGCACGCGTATCTCAGTACCAGCTTTTGTGTTTCGCACATAGTGTGCCCCAGATGCTAAAAACCTGGGGAGAAAAGGGAAAGAAATTCCCTGGTTCATCATCCAAAGCAAACTGTGGTTCTTGAGGTATTTTAGGATCAGGATTTGAGTTTAAAGAGATGAGCAAGAGGAAAAGACAGGCTGTGTGGCCAGAAGCAGTGGAGAGGGAGGTGGCAACACGTTCCCTGTCTCCCCTTCCCTGCTCAGTTCTCCGTCCCCTCGCGGGATCCTGGAGGTGTTTTCCCCTTGGGTGGTACCCTGCTTTGGAGGTCCTTGGGCACCAACTGAGCCTGGGGGTTACCGTTCAAACACCGTTTGCTTGAATTCCAAAAAGGATTTCAGTGCACTGCTGTTACTGCTGGTGACCGTAAAAAAGGTTGCTCCTTCTTCCCGCATACCCTAACTGGTATGTTTGCTTTAAATCTATAAATACGCTTATATCCAGATGTGTGGCCTTTTTTAAATGGAAGAAAGCCAAGCAAGCTCACACTTCAGGACTGAGACCTAAACCAAACTCCTCCACGTGCTTTTCTTGCCTGAATTATTGGTGTCTCTGCGTAAGGAGAGATTTGCTTGTTGCCTGTGGCTTGCTGAACTTTGTCAAACGGAGCAAGGCACCACATTCTTGATCGAAAACATGCACTGATCTGAGCAGCTTTGTGAAGAAGTGGGTTTCTTTAAGTATATTTATATCTCTCGAGCCACCGACCTTATGGGTGCATGTTCCTCCCTCGCCTGAGCAAGGGGGTTATTTTGACAGCGGAAACATTACAGTGATCAAACTCAAAGGAGCCCCAAGCTAGAAGGTGAATTGGGTAAAGGCCCTTGGTGCGATGAGGGTTTCCCCCCCCCGCCCCGTGATTTGTAGGATGAAACAGGGAGAGGAGATGCAGTCACGTATCTGTGTTCAGGGGACTGGTGAGCTGGGGTGCTTTGAGAGAGGCTTAAATTGCACGTTAATGTTAAAATTTGCAAGTTGGCTGTTAACCATGTTGCAGTTCTGTCAGGCTTCTTCCCCAGGGGGTTTAACAGTCGTAAAAAATAGGTGGGGGAGAAATGGCAGGGAGAAGCTGGTGTTACAGAGCATATGTAAATGATGGCTAACTCTGTCTGGTTTGACTCGTTCCGGTGAGGCAAACTGGGGGCTCTTGGTTTGTCACCGTTTTCCTTCGGTCGAATCGGAGGCATTTGTGTGTGCTTGGGCTGACGACGTTCTTAACGTTCCGAGAAGTTACAAGGAAAGCACTTAGCGCCCGACATCCAAATGGAACACAGATGCGCTTGCTCTGAGAGCAGAATAGCCTTTTTTCGTTCTTTTTCCTTTTTTTTTTTTTTAAATAATGTAGTTTGCAGTCAATTTTATTTGTAATTTAATAGTGGGAATTGGAGCCTTCTCCTTCAAAGGTGTTGCACTTGCAGAGTGGATTCAGACCTTAACTGGTCACATCGCTTCCAATAGTAAAAAAACCAACATTCAGTTACGGAGGATTTAGGAGCCGTCTCATGCAGAGCTTAGTGGACTGCCTGGCTTAGGAAGCAACTCTCTTTTTAATTATTTTTTAATTTCAGGCTTTAAAAAAAAGCCCCAGGAACATGATTTACAATGTAATTCTGTGTTGGAATTTTACCTTTCAGATGAAATGCCTCCCACAAAAAGAACATTAAAGATAAAACAGGAATCTTCAGAAGACACGCAGTAAGTAACTTATGAATGTTTTACATGGAATGTATTTCCCGGGGGATGTTGTGCAGGAGGGGAGGATATTCGAAACTTCTGATTATAATTATAAATACGTTGTGCAAGACTATTCATACAGTTGAATCTGCTTGATGCATCGTTCCAGTTACCTCAGAACATCTGAAAAGCTTCACAACTCTCTCTTCTTGGCTTTGTCGTTCAGCGAGCGAAACAAGGCTTCCTACGTGAATGCGAGGGCTTAAAACGCTGACAAAATACACTTCAGGTTCATTGGCGGGGCGTGGGCAGGCTGTGGGTGTCGTGACACGAGGCCAAACTCCTGGATCTGTTTGTAATCTGGGGTTTGTGGTTTTTTGATGTTTGGTTTTTTTTTCCATCTGCCTGAAGTTTTCCCCTTTGGACGTAAGGAAACAAAGAGAATGTAGGAGGAGACGAGGAAAGAAAGAGCTAGATGAGGGACGCAGCAGCCTGGTAGTTGTGTACTGTTGGCTTGCTGTGAGTAACGCTTGGAGGGAAGGCATGCCAAAGCTTGTGATATAAATATTTTTTTTTAAATTTATTTTTATAACTTTCCAGAGCTGACTTATAACCTTTTGGATCGGTTTAATCTGACAAATACCGGAGCATTTCGAATGCTTTGAGCATGTGAATCTCCCTTGCCTCGCCAACAATAACACAGAGCACTTTGAAAAATGAAAGGAATCGTGCCGTATTTATTCAGTCCGGGGCTACTTTCTTCCGACCTTTAGGGTTTTAAAACCCCAGGGTGGTTGTAGATCTGTCCACAGTGGGAGCGAGCCGTCGCAAATTGGCTCGCAGACCCTTCTGGGTGGGTTCCACATGCGAGCGTCCCTGCCAGTGATTCGTGGCGTCATCTGAAGTCAATCTGGTGTTTCCTGCGCTGGAAAACAAGCTTCCCTAGGGTAGGAAGTCATCGGTGCGGCGCCTGTTAATGTAGCGTCCCTGGTTAGTGGTACAGCAGAGGCTTTTTACTGTAACTAAATGGGGAAAAAAAAAAAAAGGCCCCTGAAACCTGAAAAATAATTTAAAAAAGAAGGTTCCTTTGCAACGGCCTAGCTCCATCGAATTCCTTGCTTCAGGTGGGTTTTCACGGTACCTGAAGGTGACCTTTTTCCTTAATGTGGAGCAAATTCAGTTTAGGGGCAGTTCTGGGATGACCCGGAGAAAAAAAATAACCTTTTTTTTTTTTCCCAGCGTAAATGTTATTATTGCTTCTTTGACCAGTGTCTTAGGACTGTTGTGGGATGATCCTACCTGTCAAGGTGTGCTTTAGGGAATCGCATAGAAAATAATCCCAAATCTTCAGCAGTGGGAGCTCGGACTGCCTCAATCTTCTCTTCCAGGTTTTGTTGTGTAGGTGGACAGCTGGATTAGATTTAGTAGATTAGATTTCAGAGTTTTGTGGTTGTTTTTCCCCCCCTCCAAGTTCCCTCTAAAATGCACAGAAGCCTCTGAACTCCCGGGTGTTTTGCGAAGCGTGCAGGTGATAACCCCGTCTTACGTACTCAGTGGAAGCACGAAGCGTCTTGCGACACAGATTTGCTGAAAATTACTTCTCTCCCCCCGCTAGGGGAGCCAGGAAGTTTTAAACTCTGATCTAGTAGATTAAAAGCAGTCAGGGGAAGCATCGCTGATACAAAGATAGGCCGGGTATTTATTTATTTATCCTAAAAAAATAGACTTGTGTCTATTCTTAAAAGCCGCAGACGATAAATAGATGCCAAACTATTTCACCTCTTTGGCCAGCATTTTAAAATACGTATAATGTCTTTCAAAGAGGGTGGGGCTTCAGTTCTTCCGCATTCTTGATCACATGCAGATTTTCAGCAGAAATAATCCAAATCAAATCGGCGGGAGTGGCGGTGTGTTCCAATTCTTCGCTGAACTTTGCCATTTTTGACATGGGGGAATTACAGCGTGGCGATGCTGGACTATAAGCACCTGTGTTGCTAAAAATCCCACCTTTGCTTATCTCTTTCCCTCCCCTGGGATTTTGGAAGGATTTTTGGAAGGATTTTTTGGAGCGAAACAGCTTGTAGAAAAGCACGGGAGCAGACGCGCACCGTGACATTATCTTCCTGGCAGAGAGGGTGGGAGAGTGCCGCTAAGACGCTATAGGAAACGTATCGCTGAGCTCTCTCGAGCACTGGAATTTGTTCTGGCTCTTCTTTTCCTAATAAAACATGCACGTGTGGCTCTGCCATCGCTATCGGCTGACCACGAACCCGCACAGGAGAGGGAGCTTGCATCGCTCCTGCTGCCTGCGAGGGCTTCAGCTGCTCCTGCCAGCGCCGAGGCTTGATCGTGCACCGACAAACCGAACGCATTGTGTCTCTAAGCGAGCCGCGCAGCACGGACAGCGCCGCCTCTCTTAGCATCACGTAGTCAATCACTGGCCTCCGAAGACATAAGGACCTCTCGTATTTCCTGGGTTGCCTTATTTCGGCGGTGTTGGAAGTGAAGAGCAATAGGTAAGCTGTGTCCGGGTCCCGTGCTCTGTCAGCTGGGCTCTCCTTCCCTGCGTCGGCTCTACTCTTGCGCCCCCAAATTGCTGCCTCCAAACAAACTGTTTTGAAAAGCGAAACGCTACTTAAGACCCTGTTCTGCTATTTGAAATTTATTTGAGGAGCGGTTTTATTCACTGCGGGCTTTGTGAAGATGAACTAGAAAAAGCTTGGGGAGGTTGGTCCTTTACTGAAACCAGCTGTTTCACCCTCTTTGAAGTCTGCTTTTGTTTGGAAACAGCGCCTTAGAACAAATTTGCGCCACGTCTTGTCTCGCATCTTCTGTCATTTGAATTGCAAAAGCTTCCAAGGAGAAAGAAATGGAGGTGGCCAGTCTCCAGCGTGGAGCTGGTGGTTTGACGGGAGGGGAAAATCCAGCTCTAGGGCACCTTCTGCAGATGAAAAACGAGATTGCACATGACACACAGTGACGACACAGGGGAATCCCTCTGCTAGCTCAGGTTTTTCTATTGAAAAATAAAGAACAGTAACAATTTGACTCTTGTACCTCTGCCTCGGCATTGCGGAGGGGCTGGATAGAGCCTGGGAAAGCGAAGCTCAGCAGGGCAGCCGCCGAGTCATCGAGTCCTGGATTAAGCTAAACAGCAAAGCAGAGCTTTTTAAAACTTCTTTTTTCCCACCTCTTGCTGCTTCTGTGCTCGAAGCAATGGATTCCCTCTGTGGAAAGCCCTTCTCCTCCCGTATGCGAGGTGCTGCCGGAGATCATCTCCAGTGAAATTATTCCTCTTCCCAGCAGGAGCAGTTTGAGTGACTAATTTTTTTTCACCAGAGCTTCAGCTCTATTTTGTGCTGAACTAAACTTAGCGAGAGTATTTATAGTGTAATTAATAAAGGTGGGGGCTTTTTTTTTTTGGTTCTTAGCTCTGTTCCTCCACTGTTGAATGAAAATCTACCCACGCTGCTTTCTCCTGTCTCTGGTTTGGATGGGAGTGCTTTCTCTCAGCTGTCTGTCTTGTGTCGAACGAGCGTAGAGCAGCGGTGAAACACAGGCTCTGTGCAAGCGAACAGCCCTGTGCCGAGCCAGGGCTGGCCATGTCCCCTTGTCTCTCTAGTCCCCCTGTCTGTCTTGTCCCCAGAAGGTGAATCTCCACTTCCAAAAATCTTAAAAAAAAAAAAAAAAGAAAAAAAAAAAAGCTTTCTGAGCGTAGCAACGCCGCACTGCTCAGCATCTGAAGAAGCATCAGGGAAAGCTGTAGAGAAGCTTTGAAACAGCCCAGGCTTGTATTGCAGCGGTGTTTGGGTGTAAATATAAACAGGTTTGGGGTAAATACACATTTTTCTCATACGGTGTTTCTCTCCTTGCCTTCTCCTTCACTGCTAGACAGGGGGAAGTGGAAATAACTCCTCAGAAGTAACTTAAAATAGGAACCAGGTGTTTGTCGATGATGCAACAGGCGTTTTGAAAAGCCGCTGGCTCAAACGGAGCTCCGCTTGCCCAGCAGGTCCCCTCCTGGGTGCTCAGTTACACTCCGATCGTGGCGAGGATGTGTTGGCAAAACACCTTTCAAGGTCTGTCCGGGAATCTTCTGGCACGGTTGCGACAGGTGGCTACGCTAGGCGGCGTGCTGGTGGATGCGGTCCCTCCCATCGCCGTGAGGAGTGAGCAGCCTCAGCCGGGGCTGCTCAGAGCTGGGCTCTGGGCGGGGGGCTTGGACACCCCACCGGAGGCTCGCACGGCTGGCGCGCCCCAACCATCATGTGTCAAACTGCTCGGCTCCATGGTCCCAAGCCCGGTGCCTTCAGCCTGCCCTGGAGCCGCCAGATGACCGAAAGGGCAGCCGGCACTTGAAGAGCCTTCCCAAAGTCACGCGCGTGTTATTTATGCCTACAAAAGCGGCTTTTTTTTTTTTTGACGTGAGAGGCTGTGAGGTTGGGAAAAGCTTATTTTAGGGATTCGAAGCAACCTTCACCAACGCAGCAAAGGAGCCGGCAAGAGGAGGGAAGTTCCTGCGTGCCCTGCAGAGGAGAGCCGGTGTCACCGGGTGCAGGTACGGATGCGAGAGGAGGAAGGATCCCCTTGGGGATGTGGTGACCCCTGTGTTATCCCAGTTCAGCGTCACAGAAGAGTTATTTTGCGTGGAGCAAGCTTTTAAATCCCATTTGTTGGACTAAGAAAGGCTTCTCCGGCGCCAAATGAGTCGCATTATCTTCCTACGGCTTCGATTGTAGGACAATAACTCCTAAAATGAGTAGTTCTCCCTACGAGCTAATTACACCCTGCGCGTCTCATTCATCCTGGAGGAAGCTGTTCCAGTTTGCTTCAGGCACACGCGAACGCTCTCTCCCGATCGCTTAGCGAAGCGTAAATCCCTCTGTGGACATTGGCTTCGATGCCAGCGTCGCCACCCAAAGCAAAAAGCGGCCTTTGCAAACGGGAGTTTTCTTGGCTCTCCAGAGGGGTTCCCGCTGTCCGTCGCACCGCGGGTTGTCTCCTCGGCCGCGTCCGGGTGCAGGGTGATCTCCGCGGGGTCGGTCCCTGGAGCTGTGTTTCTGATCCGGCGCCCGGAGCGAGCCTTTCGGAGCGGCTCGCCGCTTGCTTTGTGGTTTGTTTTTTTTTTTTTTACCATTACAGCCCCATTCCCTCGTGTTAATTTTGGAGCGACGACGAGGCGGAAGCGTTTTGGGTGGCGGTTGTGAATTAGGGATGCAGGTTGTCTGTGGAAGACAGCACGGCTGCAAGGAATAACCCGGTAACCAAAGTCTGCGTTTATTTAGCGGCACCAGGCGTGTGTTTACTTGCAGTCGCTTTGAAGCAGGCCAGGTAGGAGCAGGACATTCCCACCGTGTGGGTGTTTGGGGTTTTTTTTGGGGGGGGGGGTGGCAGGGTTGGCGAGAGCTGAAATCTCTCCTGGAAGGTGAACTTGGGGATTTATCGGCTCTCGTTTCCTTCACCGGGTTATCTCCTGCAGAACTTTTTGCATGGAATCTGGTTTCCGGCAGAGATTGTGGTTTGCTTGAGATATTAGAAGGAGGTTGGGTTGGGTTTTGCTGAGATTAATTAAAAAGCCACCCTTGGCGTGGTGCTATAATCCATAAACTCACGTAGCAATGTGGGACCCGTATAGTCGTAAAATCCCCACTGCCTAAAAAGCAGCCGAGAAAGCCGAAAGGGACTCTTATTTTTCCGCAGGTTGGTGCCTTTGCCGGGACGGCTTTGCAGCGTCGCTTTACTGATGCCTTTATCCTTCTCTCCATGTTTTTTACTTTCCAGGAAGCGCGACGTCATGCAGAACATCATGCAAATCTTGGAGTCGGTCCAGTTGAAGTGGGAGCTGTTCCAGAGCTGGACGGACTTCTCCAGGCTACATCTTTCTAACAAACTGGCCATTTTCGGCATCGGTTACAACACCCGCTGGAAGGAGGATATTCGTTACCACTACGCGGAGATCAGCTCGCAGGTACCCCTCGGCAAGCGGCTCCGGGAATATTTCAACTCGGAAAAACCGGAGGGTCGGGTTATCATGACCAGAGTGCAGAAAATGAACTGGAAAAACGTTTATTACAAATTCCTGGAGATCACCATCAGCGAAGCCAGGTGCCTCGAGCTGCACATGGAGATCGACTGGATACCCATCGCCCACTCCAAACCCACCGGGGGAAACATTGTTCAGTATTTATTACCGGGAGGGATCCCCAAAAGCCCCGGCTTGTACGCCATCGGTTACGAAGAGTGCCACGAGAAACCCCCCTCCCCTCTGGCTGAGCACCGGGGGCCCGATCCTGGCAATGAGACTGCGGGGGAGCTGGAGGTCCCTTCGCCGCAAGCCTCCCTCCGGGTGGATATGGAATCCGCCCGGATTATCTACTGTTACCTCGGCATCGCCGAGGTCCGGACTCTCCAGCAGTGCCTGTTTTTACACTTTCAGGCAAACACCAAAACCTTCAGCAAAGATTGGGTTGGGATCAACGCCTTTTTATCTCAGAACTGCGTCGTAGAGCCCGGCGTGTCGCCCAAATCCATCTACATCAAATTTGTGGAGGTGGAGAGGGATTTTCTTTCCGCTGGCTCTTTGGTAGAGTGCCTGGAAAAAGCCATCGGATACCCCTTAAAATTTAACAACTGAGTCTCGTCCTTCATAAGGATCAGGGCTTTCTGCCCCTTTTTCCCATCTCGCTACCAGACGCTTTCGGATCACGGCCGTTCGCAGCCGGGCAAGTCGGACTTTTTTTCCCCGCCTGGAAACGAGTTTTGGGGTGATAAAGAGGTTTGCGGGGTGCTTTCCACGAGCTCACCCCCAGCAAGCGAGCGTCTCCCGGCTCTCTCGCCGGACAGACCGGCCGGGTTTTCCTACCGGAGCGGCGCGGCGAGGAGAATCCCCCCGCCCCGGCCCACGAAACAACTGTAGGTACATTCCACATCGGACAAGCGCGTACACGTGGCGTTTTCATACAAAAAGCTGGGTGTTTTGGGTTTTTTTTGTTTTTCTTTCTTCCACGGTGTCTCATTTTGACGCATCCGTCTCTCTCTTAAGTGTTGTTACGGATCTGAATAAATAAGCAATAGATAACGGCAAGTTAAACCTTGAATCACGTTAACGGAGACTGTTTTTCAAAGCCACACTTAGATACTATTGTATATAATTTAGAACTTCACTTTTTTCACCCGTCAAGTGTTCTCCTCTCTCCAAACAGTGTTGCCTGCAAAAAGACTTTGGTTTCGGTGATGTATTCCACTTTACTAGTAGCGTTGCCATATCTGCTTTTATTTTATTTTATTTTTTAACTCAAAATAATTCCTGGCCTTTTTATTTTTTTTTCTTTTTATTTTATTTTTGTTGTTGTTGTTTTGGGTTTGGTTTTTTTTGAGCTCTAGTTAGCCTCTTCGTGAGAATAACCTGGCAGCTGGGAAATGTTTTGTTTGTTTGGTTGGTTGTTTTTTTTTTTTCCTGTCGAACCATGCTTATGGATACAATCAAAGCTGTGAGAATGGGGAAGGGGGGAGTTGGGAGGGGGGGACGTGGGGACGGGGGGGACACGGGGACGGGGGAGGACGCATTTAATGCCTTTTTCTGATGTGTTACTATATAAGCCCCATTATCTCGCTGGCTGGCGCCGGCCCTTTCGGTTCTTTTTTTATTTTCAAAAGCTCATCGATCGGTGAAGTTGTGACATACGATGAATGTGTCGGTCCTAATAAAATCAAGCAAACACGGACGGGCTTCAGCAAATGTCTTTCTCCTCCCCTGGGGGGTGGTTTGAGGGGGACGCGGAGCTCTTCTTCCGGGCTATTCCCGCCCGAGCTTTGTTCCAGGGGTCACTGGGGCGGGAGATGTTTGATTTATGTGTTTTATGGGGGAGTGAGCGCCCCTGGAGCCCGTTTCCTTCCCCACGGAGGCGCCCCAAATCCTTGAAGACACGAGGACCGCCGGCCGGCTGCAGGGCGTCGCCTTCGCCTGCGGTTTGGCCCTGAGATGACGGAGCGAGGAAGAGGAGGAGCAGGTCACCCCCGCCCTGCTCCCAGCGCTCGAAATAGGGTGAATTGCCCCAAAAACAGGGTGAGTGACCCCAGAAAAGCCTCTGTCGGGAGAGGGGAAACATCAGAGGGCCCAGGAGGGGAGATGCTGGTGGGGTCGGGCCAGGGCGATCCCCCAAAGCAGCTGGATCCCCCAATCCCAGCAGCCAGGCTGGATTTACTGAGGGGGGGGGGGGGGGGGATGAGGATGAGGACAGATTAATTCCCCCCCCCCTTCCTCCTCCTCATCCTCCTGCGCCGACGTCTAATCTCTGATCTGCAGAACAAACTCTACAACTCAAAGAGTTACAAAGCAGGTATGTTTATTTCGGCGCCGGCTGCGGGGGGGGGGTCGCTCCCCCAACGGCACGCACGCCCCTTGTTTCAATTTTCATCTTTTTATGCCGTTTCTGCTACTGCTTACATCGTTATGGTGATGGGTTCCCTCAATTAATTTG